>NW_021163113.1:0-600000 GCF_004324835.1 Dendronephthya gigantea
TGTATAGGTCTATATAAATATATATGTAATATAAAATTATATAAATATATTGCAGCGTCGTTCGAGAGGCTGTTTTAACAGTGCAGTTATGTCTCTTTAAGCCTGGTTTTCATACGTCACCGATGGTCGGCGATGGCTTTGTTAAAAAAAAGTGCTTTGTTATTTTGTATAATTTTTTTTCGTCAACGACCGCAAACAATGCATCGCCACCTGTCGGTGACATATGAGAATCAGGCTTTAAGCCTGGTTCTCATATGTCGTAATTCATCGGCGATGTTCTACGATCCATTGTTCGTGACCAGTGAAGTAAATATTTTTTTTCGATAAACAAAGCATTTTATGCATCCATAACCACCAACAATAGACATCGCCGATGAATGACGATTTGTGAGAACCAGGCTTTAGTCAGTTTAGGGCCTGTTCATATGAGACGGGCCAGTCCAGTTTAGCCGATGTATCTCAATATTGTTTTAAATGCACATGAGAAACACGACGTTTAAAACAGGCCTAAGGCTAAGGTTATTGAAAATGTTATAATTATTCATTTCTTTAGAAACTGATTGTTTTCCTCAGGGAATGAACATCAAAATATTAGGTCCCAGGCAGACTGCGAGAACAATCCGTTTCCATAAAATGCGTTTGGAACCATTTTAAATTATAGAACAGTCGAGTATTTTTGGATACGAGTCTAGTCGATCATGTGTTCTGACAAACAAGACTTGTGGACACGCAAGAAAACGGTTGTGATATGTGTACCGGTTGTAGTATGAGGACCCAACTTGTAACGCCGCTTGCAAAATGTTAGTAAATATGAATAAGCTGTTTGTTGTACATTTGGAACTGGTTTGCTCATTCAAAATACATCTTATTTTGCCTCCTTGTGATTGTTTAAACACTCTCGTATAACTGAGACTTGTGGGAAACATACAAATTTGGTGAGAGGATATTGGTTACAGGTAAGTTGTGTTTTATTTATATATAATTGTCACGTTTTGACTGTGAACAAGACTGATTTACAATGCACCTTTTATGGCTCGTGCCATGTTGTATCTAATTTCTGGTAACGTCCCAGTTGCCTTGAACACAAACCTGATAAAACATTGTGTGACAACTTATATACAGTCCAGAGTTGAGGGTTGTATAACTTTATAACTCATGCATTTATTTTATAAGTTCTGTAAACAAAAGCAATGGCATATGCGTACCCAACTACAAAAGATAAGTATAATATCCGAATAAGAAAACTACGAAACTGAAATAACAGATCTGCTGTAAAGTGTTCCACAATCTATATTTAAAAAGTTTAATATTTGTCGAGGTTCTGATATCCTAAATGGGAATTGTCCCAATCATTCACTGCTTGATAGCACATTTTGCTTACCATGCATGTTACGTCACGGGGTAGTCTCAACTCTCATGTGCGTCTCCAACTGCATGTTAATTAATCCATTCAGTCTATGATATATGTGACCATGCATTTATGCACTTGTTTTAATCATGTTTTAATCATTTGTCACAACAACACAATACAATTATTACGCATATACATGTACAATAACAGAGGACATAAGTGTGACAGAGGAAAGGAACAGGACTTGCGTCCCAATTGACACCTGACCCCAACATTGTAACTAGACTTTGCCACTTGTTGCCCACCAACCTATTGCAATGATATGTTTATTATGAAGAAATAATATCTTTCGCACTTTTAGACAAGTAGACATCTATGGTAATTGCCAAATCTTCGTTGTTCTACAGTGTGATCCACTGAGAGTGCCGGTAGACTTTTAGGCATAATACGTTAAATAATTTACAGGTTTGCAAACCATTTTGAAAAGCGCTGCCTCGGCCACCTTTTCATTTTTTCACCGTTATAATTAAAAAGATTTAAAAATACATAACCACAGTTAACATCGACTACAATTCATCGACTACGGTTCATCGACTACGCCGGATTATAATCTATCCTTTCCAAGCCGTAAAGTGTTTTACGCATTCGGCTACAGCTTGAGGTAAAGGCCCGTCATTATATTATTACTCGGCACAATACCTTAATGGAACAGCTGCTGGTCTAAATCCTCTCTTAGGCCTGATTCATCCTGACGTCAAACTTTTCATCTTCCGAGCTCAATATGTTAATGAGATGTCTTTGTTTAAATTCATTCGCATTCGATTTTATACATAAAACGCTTGACGTCTGAAACGGGTGATCTTAGTTCGACCTTTCGACCAACGAAGACCGGAGTCCAGTGTCAATTGCAGAATTTTGAAACTTCAATACTTCAAGGATATTTCGAGACCCGCTGTACACAGGTATTACGAGGAAAATTTCAGTGAATTACTTAAAAAGGTGTCTGTAGTGTCATAGTATAGCTGAATCTAATTCATTCATGTCTTTGTCTAGTTTATGGACTGAAATTTGCTCATAGTTCTATAGGTATAACAGGGGAATGATTTCAGCAAAATTATCCTATTCGCGAGTACAAATTACCCGACTTTTTACTCATTTTACCAAAAATACCCCGAATTTTTGGTAAAATTCCATAAAAATGCACCCAATAGGTAGCTGCCCTCCCTGCCTCGACGCCTGTGATTCTAAGTCCCACGCAAGGCAATTCTTTACAGTTTTTTTTTATCTAATTTTAACCAGCTTTGAATTTCCGTAGCCCCTAATCCCCCTTTCTAAAGTAATGTCATGCGTACTAAAAATTTCGCATGTGCGACTCGTGATCATGCACTGCGTGGCGAAGCATTTCTAACAGTAAATTTGTTAGATTTCAGCAGACTCGTTCCAGTCGCTTTTGTCTTTGATTGAACAGTGCTGACTATAAATGTTGTCCTAAAATATAGTAAATTTGTCAACTAACGACTTGGGACGAGTCTGATGTTTCAGTAAATTCATGATAGTAAGTTGCTGCATGAAAACAACATTTGGTACAAGACTGGTTTGCTGCAGGAACCCGGTGGTATTTGCGTGCGTAAAGGTCAGCAAGAATGGTCGGTCAACTGAATCGAAACTGAATAACGTTTTATTAATAAATATCAAAAGATTGGATTTCCAATCAGGTTTGCCGTAATTGCATACGAGGAAAAACTTTTGTGCAGCTATATAAAAAAAAACTATATAAAAAAAAACTAGTTTGGTGCGTCAAACCACACAGTTTATGTATATTTGCACGTCATTGTGGCTATTATAATAATTCATGAATGAGGGGTCTTTACATTAGAACAAGTATTTCGGACCCTTTTAAATTTTTTGAAAGGGGCCAATATTAATCATATACGCGCGCCTTTTCAAAACCTTTACACACACACCTGCCTCTTCCTGTCTCTTCCTGCCTCTTCCTGCCTTTACAAATATTTTACGCATCCTTTCATTTAGTTCTTTGTAGATTTTGGTTAAATTATAGTAGCAAGATAGCTATGCACTTTGATCACGGCAAAATAGATCACTCCGCTTTTGATTTTAGTTTTAAATGTTTATCATCCACAAATTTGATGTATGTACAGATCGTGTTTCAAATACAGTTGAGTAGAGTATAAAGGCTGGTTAAATTATAACATGATTGGTTTTATTTTTTCTAGCTGTCTGAAATCATATTTTACGCTTTTCTTGAATCTTATTGGCTATGAAAACCAAAGTGTAAAATTGTACGCACCCCGAAAACGTTTAACGATAACAATGAATCGGATCAAACAGAATTTTTTGAATTTTTCCTGCTTATAATGAACTATTTTAAACATTTTAAAATCGAATTCGTTCTCTATAGATGCTTCTCAAGAGTATGATTTTTAATGTACGTAATAAGTACGTATGCCTTGTATTTTGGGATGACGTCGCTTAGTAATTTAAACATCGTTCAGGGTTTTCAGTGTTCACTTAATTCATGGAATTTATTAAATGAGGATACCGGTTACCGATGCAAGTATAATATAAACAGCGCACTGCATGACGTCATGATGCGCAGGTTTCTTCTGTGCATCTTCCATTTAAACACTCATGTCAATTCATTGTTGTTGTAAATGTCATGGTCCTGTTACGAATATTCTTTTAGCCATGTACACAAATTTTAACCACACATGATTTGTGCTCAAAAATGATTTGTGCTCAGTTTACTTGATGTTATTCAGAACTCTTAACTGCAAACATTTGAAACAATTAAACTGCGTAATATTGGTTTAAAACTTAATAAGTTACATATGTGTTTACACCTCAATAAGTGTTATATTTTATAAATTGTTCCTCTTTCATGGATCAGTGTCATGAATTATTTTTGTGAACTCTTTTATAATGATTCAACTAAAGTTTATGTAACTCTACTAAGAAAAAGTTTGCGAAAGGACACAAATTACAGACGTTCTTATTAAAATACATTTTGATGCACATGCATATTTGCAGCCATAAGCAATGTCAACACATAATGTGACAAACCATCTCTCGAGTTGACTATTACTGCATGGATTCTGTGAAACCGCATGAAATCTTAAAATAGGAATTTCAATGTGGCAATTGCATAACTTTGAAATATTTTTAATAGGATGAGGAATAAACGGAGCAAAAGTAAACCAATCATATTTGGTAAGTATAAAGAAGTTTTGCAGACAGTTATAATATTTTACTTTGCTGCAAACCTCGTTTTTGGAGAAGAAGAGTCGAAATTTTGCGAAAATGGATGGTCTGAATTCGTTTACGACAGAGAGCAATGGGAAAAAGAGTGTTTAAATGAAGATATTATCAATATGTCACATTGTTGTAACAGGACAGCGGAGTATCTTGAAGAAAGATATGAAAACTACATCAAGTTGTGTCCTATTGTTGGTAAGATCCATATCATTGTTGGCATTCATAGTCTGATCCTATATGTTATCATCAATATAATAAATTTTTCATATAGGCTTTCAAATTAGCCTTTTAAATTTGAAGAAATTATATAACAAAGCTTTTGGTCTCCCAATGCAGAGACCAGACATTGCAGAGTAATATATATCATTATCGAATCCTGCGATGTACAAGGAATTTCCGTTAATACTTTAGTCCCCAAAATTATTTTAATATAGTTATGTGTGTGGTATATATAAATTGCTAAATTTTGTTTACGACAAACATGGCTGACGCGAAGGTTTATCATAGTCAGAAATGTAGGCCAAAATCCCTGCTGCGCATGCGCGACTTTACGCTAAGTTAGGAATCCATAATGGTATGGAGTCGCCTCTAAGAAAAGAGTGGGGAATGATTTAAATTTGCTTTCTATGTAACCCACAATTGAGAAGTCATGATGTTTGTCCACGTCCAAACCATAAAAAATTTTACCGATCTTTAACCGGCAACTCCCAAGTATATAGGGCCCTGAGAAAGAATTTTTTATGACGGTCAGGTCATCATATAGGAAAATATATAATTATATTCCTACATATTACTGATATTAGGTACCATACAGTTCACGTTTTTGCTCGTTGCGGGCGAGCATCGGCGAATGTCCACATCAGATCTGGCTCGTACTGAATTAAGGCTTTAGTTTTATGTACATGCTCATGCATAATTTTTCAGTATAAGCTAGTACTAGTTGAAATATACGAGCGTCCAATCTGCATGGGTATTTACATTAGCTCGTGATACGCACTCGCCATTGTAAATCCCATACAGATCGTATCGGCCGATAAATTAAGTTTATGTATGATTCATAAGGCCTGGCTTTATGGAGAATTACAGATGCATACTGCGCAATGATTGCAAGTAAGTTATTTATTCATTAATTTCACAAATTATTTGTTTAGAAGCGGATTGATTGAAATTGTGTAGTTTATTGATGAAATGAAAACAATCGCCGTAATTCATTATTATCTTTCTCGAATTAAGCGACACTGATCGGAAAAATGAAAACTAAACTGCATGAACCCACTCGCCTCACCGCTAACCGGCCTGCATTTCTGGCCCTTAGAATGTCGGACATAACAACAACATATTGACCCCGCGTTTTTAATGACGCTAGATGCATAATTACGTAAATTACGTAGGAAAGACAAACATAACGGAAAAATTAATCAATATTGCTCGGGAGTTAATAATTTTGCGTTCAGTGAAGAATTACCTTATACAGATATGATGCGCGCTCCGCATATAACACACATGGAGAGCGTGGCTCGAATGGGGTACGGAACAGTGCATAGCAACTTCAATCCTGAATTTTCTTTCGTTGCAGAAGGCAAATGCATTTGTGACTTTACAGAGGAAAGAATAAACCGTATTACGTACGGTAGAATATCAGACCCCGTGTCGTGGTCAGAGCCAAAAATTGATTGCCCGCATAAAGTTCAAATTAGTCATCGTGAAGTTAAGCCAAACGTAAAATCACCGCAGAGATTTCCTGTTGGTGTAAATAACATCAAGTATAATTTTAAACTGTATGGAGGCATCATTTTGACGTGCACCATTAAAGTCTACATTCGGTCTTGCAATGTCAGCGGTAAGTTTCTGTAAACAGCTATTAGGTAACGCATGGGTATCTCTTCTTCTGCATTATTCGCCTTTATTTTGAAAGCTCACTCACCCTCAAGCTTATTGAGTGGGGAATCTGATCTGATCTTATCGTAACGTTCCATTACGATATTTTCACGCGAACACTTTCTGTACCGTCTTCTCTGTAATTCACCATTTCTGTACTGTCTGCTTAGAATTGGAGAAAATGGCCAAAGAAAACAGCGGCACAAGAGGTAACTACCACGACTATCATCACAATAATTAAATTATATGACATTAGGCAATTCCTTATCTGTATTTCAAGTGTTATTACTAAGTGGTAACTTTTTGCGAGTTACTAGTTTTCCATAACTCCGCCGTTGCAACCAGTGATACGTTTTGTATAACACTTCATTAAATAACGGTCATTTCACTAGCCGTTTTTCCTCACACGAAATAAATATTTCCACTTTACTTAAAGTTCGAAGTTCGTAGAGATTCTTCCCGTTTCCAAGAAGCCCCTATTTTTGAAACAGCTCATCAATTTTAACAATTAAACTATATCACCTATACAAATAATGATCAAACTTTTTAATGTAGTTTCAGACTGCAAAAAAGACATCCTCATTCTGTGGGACAATTCGGATTCTGTCGGTTCTTCTTACTTACCCGCTGCGAAAGAATTCCTAAAGAAGTTCATAAGAAGTAAAAAGCTAAAGGTGGAAGAACAAGGCTCTCATCTTGATTTCATCACCTTTTCCAGCGACAACCGAACCAGAAAATTAATTAAAGTTGGGAAATTGATACAGTGGCTGGATAATTTTGAATATGACAGTGATCTGAGCGGCAACAAAACTTTCATAAATGAAGCATTTAAGCTTGCAAACTATGTAAGTTAAACACAACGTTAATTTAACTCGTTTTAATAGCTTTTTTTTTAGGTATTGCATTCACGAAAATTGTTAGCACTGGCTGATTGTTAGAGAGCTTTTTTTAAATGACTTTATGCGGCTTTAGGACATGACATCTCCTAAACTGGCTATGATTTTTGTCATTTTGTTACTTAAACAACACCTTTTTTCCTAAATGCGGCAAGTCTGATTTTTCTTTCTGAGAGTGGGAAGAACGGCCTCTAACCGCCCGAAGCACAGGTTCACATAAGCACTAATAAAAAAATAGAGCGTTTGGAGCAAGAGTCGTGAAATAATGAACCTGGCGTTTATTCATGATCAATTACTATATTTATTATTTAAAGGCAATACATACTGTATGGAGATTAATGTTTATTTTTAAGGCGTGTACCAAGAGAAGTCCTGAAAATTTCCGTCCTGACGTGGAAGACGTTATTTTGTTAATAACCAGCGGTGCTCACAATGCTTCAGAAAATCAGACAAAGTTAGTTGATGAATATACCAGGATACTAAAGAAGAAGAATATCACTATTGTTGGTTTGGTTGGCGGTAATGAAAACGAGGCCAAGAAGTTGAAACTACATCTTGAGCGCTGGTCGTCCCCAAAGCTGATATTTGATTTAAAGTTAGACATGTTGGACAAAGTTGTAAAGGAAATAGTTAATGCTTCGTGCGCGTCACATGGTAAGTCACATGCATCGTTCTCAGCCTCGGTTCGACAAATAACTCTGACCTATCTTTGTCTAAAAAAATATTATTCCGCTTAGCCTCATGCATCCGGCAATAATTCTCAATTGTTTTTTCCTTGAATGGAACAAAAATATGATTTATTCACTTGCAAACTAGTTTGTTTAGTTACAGATTAGCTAAGATTTTAAAACCTATTTTCCATCATCCTTGCGTCTCCTAATTATACTGGTGTTAATAAAGTAGATATCGATCCAGTGTTTATTGAGGTCACTAATTGGTACCAATTTCCGTATAAAACGTTTCCATAGTTTTTTTCCAGTTTCCTTCTTCTTTAATAAGGTGGATGTGAATGCGATACCCACGCGTTTACTACATATGCTAAACCCAACGAGCTTGAAGGGTTGGTTCATTGGTCAGTACCACAAGTCACGTGCTCCTATTATGAAAGAGGCCAGATTGATCCACGTGGCGTCAGGTCGCCTGCGAATTTCTCGCTGGGCAAGCACGTGATTACCTATCCGTACTCCTATAAACGGAATAACAAGACTGTTCGGTTCAAATGTTTCGTCAATTTCACTGTTGCCGGTAAATTCCTTTAATATATTCCATATTCTAGTGCGGTGACAGAGTCCGGAAGAATCTGGCTATTGATCCTCAAAGTCACTTTCTCACTTAACTTATAGCCTGTGAGTGTCCTTGCACGCAAACAGTGGATTCCGAAATTGGGCGCGGACGGATGAAAACTTTAGTCAGTTGGTCAGAACCTAAACCCAGGTGCCCGACCACTCCAAGTCCGGATAATCCGAACAGAACCGAAGATTGGTTTTCTTTTGGTAATCACACCCGGTACTACAACTACACCTATAGCGGCAAGCATCAAACGTTTAATATCCATTGTCATGTAAAAATTAATGTTGGCATATCACAGACGCCAGGTATGTTCTTGCTCAGCCTTGTTGTTTCTCATTCTGTTTTTACTCGATATTTTCTAACACATTGCTTCGCTCATTGGTATGTAACAACGTAACAACTTGCTTTTCAAAGAATGGAAAAATATTTTAAAATTTTAGTTAGAGTCTTGACTGTTTATATCATCCGTATCTGAACGCAATTCGATTGTTTGTGTTCACTGATCGGTAAAATTTGTGTGTTCAAAATATACTGGTCCCTTCAAAGACTATTACACAAAATACTTTGATGTCGAGCAGACATGCAAGAGTGGCTATATTCAAGATTATAAGAAGATTTCAATATCCATGGTGCATATATGGTTCTTTTCCTCTTAGAAAGCTTCAACATCAGTGATTGAACTATTTCATAGAGAAAGACCTAAATATCGGGCTATTGATTGTTTTTAAATATAATTATATCTAACTATAATTATCCTCTTAAGTAACTCTTCAATAACTTTAAATATAAAAATTCACATTGTTTTCTTGAGGTGGTCCACTTCACTAAAGATCACGATTCAACCTGTTTTAAAAAAAGTTTTATACATTTTTATTTAAGAAAACTTAACGAGAAAGGTTTTTTATTTTTTTCTTGCGGTCCGAATTCATATATTTTAGCGTTACCTTCGGTCCAAATTCATATTTTAGCGGTTTTTGAGACCGAGGCCGAGGGACATATTTCCCTATACGGACCGACTATAGACTGGTAAATGACCTATATATATACTAAACGATGATCTCATTCATTTTTTTAGGATTTTTCTTTCGTGAACTTGGTTCATCTGTCAATATCGCATGCCCTGTCGGCTTGCACAAGAACGCCACATGTAAATTTTATAAAACCAGACTTTTTGCCGCAAAGAAATATATAAAATTTGGTGAAAATATTACACAACTTGGACACGTATTGAAGATTAACAACGTGGGTTGGGATAATGTTGGCCAATATTTTTGCGCTGTTTACAATTCAAGTGGCATAGAGATACGACGATATAAACTTGTTACACTCGTTATTGGAACAGGTATACGTATACCTGTTCTGTATATTGTGTGACAAGGATTGTCCAGCTGTTTATTAACAAGGAAAATAAATTGAATGCACTATCTACATGCAGGGTGTATAAAAATCCAGCAAACATAATAATTCCCAGCGACCTATACGATATTTTGTTATTAAATAGATTCGAACATAGGCTATATGCATGAATATTAAGTTTTTTATACATCCTGTATATGATGTTTTATCCATAGTAATTCGAATGTCAAGCATGACCACATCAAGGCATGTAGTATCATTGGCGTCAACTAAATATAAAGAGGGACCATATTCATTTTTTCTGCTATGCCATGGCTAATTTCTTTTTAAAACAATTTCACTTTTAATAGAAATATATACTATAATACTTTCCTTCTTACAGGCCGAAAATATTTCTTCAAAATGCTACCAGAGGAACAGACAAGTATAATTGACGAGGGGATGAGTTTTAAGTTTCGTTGTGAATATGAAAGGAAATCAGTTGAAATGCGGTGGGAAAGACGGCGTGTAATAAATGGCGTACCACTGACAGACTATCTTCCAAGAGATGTTATAACTGTTATTCCTACTGTATCTAAGAGTGTCGAAGAGTATTCTATTAAACAGGTCACTTTAGAAGATGTTGGTACATACAGATGTCAAGTGAGGGAAAAGAACTATCTACGCCACACAGATGCGAAGGTTTTGCAGGTTAAAAGTAAGTAGGCCTTCAACACAGTGTAATTATATATTTTTATCATAGTTAGCTATATATTCCGGAACGCGCATCTGAAAAGTTGGAATATATCAACACAGTAGTCTTTTCAGCAACGAATAACAACTATATCAATACAACAACAGCCTAATATAGAAATAAAATGAATACAGAAGAATTTATAAATATCTATAAAAGAGACCATCGCTATATTGGTCGATCAATAAAGCTTTTAATGACGATTGATTGGTCAATCTTACTTACAACTGCAATTTGAAACAAAAATATCTCGTAAAGTTTCTAAAAAATTGGGGGAAATTATCACTAATACATATTTATTACCTAAATTAATACGTGGTGTTCACGTTTATATTCCGATTTATATAAATTGAATTTATAAAATTTCTTAGCTTTATAGTTTATCTTCTAAAAGTTGTCTTAATCCTTACCATGCATGTAATTTGGTTTTACTGAAACTAAAGCTTTGGTTTAACTTCACAGAAAAAACTCCACCTATTTTTCATCATCCAAAGCCTGTTTCCGTTGGCCACGAAAATGAAGATATATCTATCCAATTTTATGTGGAGGGAGTACCATCACCAAATATCAGTTGTTATCGTAATGGCCGTCTTAGTATATTCTGCTCCGGAAAGAGAATTGAAGAAACTGATATTAATATAGAAACTGGAGCGCCAGCGGTGGCATGCTCGAAGGATAATTATGAAATGACAGGATATCACAAGTTAATAATAAGATCCGCATCTATTTTCCGAAACGATGGCGTGTACAAATGTGAAGCAAGGAATGTTGTTGGAAGTTCCAGCGTACAATTTCGTGTAAATATTACAGGTACGAAGGTGTTTGTGTTATTGTAAAATATGGCATTATAATGCATGTAATTCATGATTGTAAAACAGATGGGTAACTGCAGTGATGAATACTTTTCGACATGCCGGGCTCTTGGAAACGTATTCCAAAACAAGGTTTGACCATATTATTAATGATAATAACATGACCATATTAAATTGCAATAAAAAGCGTGATAGAGATACTGGTACGGTAAAGATGACGTATTCGAAGTAGTATTAATTTTTGGATAGCCGTTTCGTCATGATATTTCATTTGAACAGTTGAAAAACCTGTGCGTCCTAATTAATAAGCATGTATATAGATCGAAGCCTTTTTTCATTCCAACGTGGTATTCGTCACCAAACGTGCATGTTTGAAACCCTATAAGATAAAGTTGACGCTGAGTATTATCTAATCGATGATTCAAATTGTGATTTCAGCTCCATAGTCTTGGAACATAGTTGGTTAATAATGGAATTTTCTGATTATACAACCTTCTCATTTGGTAAATGTATCTGCTTGAATTATAGATTATTCTTCACCACATTAATTAATCATATCTTTATAAATTAACACTCTATAAAGTGCTCTGATGTCTCTCATGTTAATATAAGCAATAGAAGTCTTATTATGTTCTTATCATGTATCAACTCACTCTTAACATGTATCAATTATGCCTTTAGAAGGCTTTTTGTTGGTACGTCGACCGATAAATAACCGAAAGCTTAAAAACGGATTATCGGATTTTGTAATGATGTTAGTCTCCAAAATAAAATAAGAGCTTGAAAATCGTCATCACCCTAATAATTCTATAATATAGTATCAGAGGCGAAGCCAGGACCCTGTCTTTTCGTAACATTAAGAGCATCGGGTACCGTCTCTGCTGAGATAAAACACCTCCATCAGTCACAATCAATTGAGCTGCTCACAATCAATCATACTTCAAATATGACTTGTCAAAGATGTCTGCCTTGTATTACGTTTCAATGAAATACGCAAAGAAGATTACGAAATTATTAAAGAAAATCGTTCAACAAATGAGTTATTCTGTTAATTATGAAATCTTTCAAAAGAAGAAGAAAGCTATCTCAAGAACGAATGTATAATTAGCGATGTGTTAAGGGTCATTTTTCCAGCATTGGCATTAAGCTCCAATTAGCCATTTCCCAATCGAGCAGGGACTGGGTGTCTAGTCGCGAACCGCAAAGCATCTATGGACTGTTTGGAGGGACAGGAAACATAAGTCTGAAATCATTTGTCCCTCCAAACAGTCCATGGATGCTTTGCGGTTCCCGACTAAACCCAGTACACTGCTCTATTGGGATTGGGAAATGGCCAATTAGTGAACGAAAAGGTCTTTCAGTTTATTTCGTCAGAACGTTAACGCCTTTTTAAGACATATTAAAGAATAACTAATCAACAGTTTTGATGGATAATAGTTCAAAAAGAGGCCTTCATCAGGATTTAAAAGTCCGAGTGCTTTGAAAGGCGAGCTTCAGCCAGGTGGGCAAGTCTCAGACTGGTGGACAGAATTCCGTCTGGTAGAACTGAATAATCACCCCCCCCCCCCAATCATCGTTCTAGTTAAGCCCCTATGTGCGTCATTGCAAGCATTATGAAGGTTATACAGTACATTGAAATTAAGCTTTTGTTGGCATGAATGCATGATCAACTTGAATGCATGATCAACTTGAATGCATGATCAACTTGAATGCATGATCAACGCAATGATATTAAGGCAATCAGATTCTAACAAAGGCATGATTTCATTGAAACAAAAGAAACGGAGGCGACCGTGTTATTACAAATCTAATCACTCGTTTTATGGCTTTCTTTAGAGATTGAATGTTTTGCAGTGAATGAACATCAAATTACTGGCATAACCAGGAATAGGTAGTTAAGAGAAAAAAATTGCCATTTTTAATCATTTTAAATTGGGTTGATAATCTGTTCTGACAAAGAAGACTTGCGAGCTTGAAAGCGGTTGTAATATGGCAATATTATAAACCTGAAAATGTCATGCAGCTCGCAAGATGGAAATAAATAGTGGCAGATATCACTGTTTGTTGTCGTACGGTTTGAACACTCTCTTGTAAACTAGGATTAGTGCATGGAGGACAATATAACAATTTGACTAGAGAATGATGAAGACGGATAGACAGTTGGTAAGTCGTGTCTAATATATCTCTCGCGTTTTGACTGTGTGAAGCCTAATTAAATATGCGTCTTTTATGACTTGCGCAATATTGTATTTAATTTCTGGTCATATCAGGAAATACGAAGCCGCTGCCGGCTCTCTGGAGTTTCGCTGAGATTCAAAGGTGGCGTAAATTCAGCAATATATTTCCCCCCAATAAATGTCCTCCCTATTCATTTCAACCCGGCACCACAACTTGTCATAGCCACTGTTTATGACTTATACAAACGCGTACACAACCCATTAGTGCGTAACAAAACAGAAGTGATATTAAAATTTAGGAATTTCATTAATGCAATTAGTGGATGCAATTGAGGAATGATTATTTTTTAAACTTCTTTGTTTGAATTGCTATTAAAAGTTGAGCCTCGGCCTGGGCGGGCCTAGTTTCGAATTAGATTTTCGTTTTCGTTTTCGAACTTCAATTTGTCAAATACTTTTATTACAATTAGTTTACTTTTAAGAATTATAATCATTTATCGCTTGGAGACACAACGGGAAACAACCCTCATGTATCTTATGTATATATATTGCGTCTGTTTCACATATTGTGCACGCTGAGTTCATGAATTGCAATCCTATCCCGATACACCTGAATAGTGAATTCCTGTTTAATTGATTAACCAAAATTGCTCAAATTACAAAGTCAGACTTGATTGGTCAAAAGATAGGATAACTTTATGTTTCATCGCCCAACAGAAATGTTTATTCTGTATTGTCGCTACTATATACTAAGAAAATTTGAAAAAGATCGATCCATTCACTGTTGAACTTAGTTTCATTCATTGTACACCCCACTTATGGCTTCGACTAAAGCTTATAAATTTACAGCTGACTTAGATACAATTGTTTTATGTGAAATGTTTTATGGCAATATTACGCCCCCCCCCCTACTTATAGGCTACCTGCATGGAAATGAAAAGCGGAGAACCCGTTCAGTCCTACCTAGCCCCGCCTTATATTCAGTATCACAACGTCATACCACTCATTCAACACATCAAACTAAGGAGACGACACGAGAGAACAGCTGGGAAGCTTGGTCTCAATTCTTTGAAAACCGTGTTTCTTCGTTGGACTCAGGAAGATCTAAGCATATTTAAAATAGTCATTTGCTGAAGTCTAAAGCTTCCAAAGTTTATTTTCAAGATTGCTACACAGGTATTTATGTAAAAAGAGTGACTGAATATGAATGTTCCTCAAATTTAACTTAGCATCAGATGTGGTATAACAACTGCCTAAAATAGACAAAACACTTCTCGACGTATCGACCTGAGCACCCTCGTCGGGAGAGTTAGTTTAACTACTGACTCTCCTGACGAAGGCCCTCAGGTCGAAACGTCGAGAAGTGTTTTGTCTATTTTAGGCATTTGTTATTTCTCAAATTTAGGCTTAAAAGATTAATAATTTATGTGCGCACGCGTAACAAGTCCATTGGGTCATCCTGATGACAAATTAACAGAACAACTAATCCGCCGTATAGACGTGCTTTTGCGTGTGTATGAAATCAACAAAAATTGCTAGGATTTCAAAACGTTTATTATTAAAATATCATCCAGTGGCATATGTTTGCAGCTTGTTTGATCCAAAATCATCAATCGAAATCCTTGGGTGCGAGGTTGCCCCAATTGCATAGTCGCCCCAATTGCATAGGTTGCATAATAATATCTCCGAACAGCAAAACTGAATATAAACTGAATGTATATATATATATATATATATATATATATATATATATATATATATATATATATATATATATATATATATATATATATATATATAGGTATTTCTTTATCTTGATGTTCATGCAATACGTGTCCGACAATTATATTGTCAATTGCGTGCGTGTCTACGTACTCAACAAGCTCCATTTACTTAACAATGACAATCCATTAGTCAAGTGCCCTGTCCTTCATGTGTCTCTCTCCTCAAACTTGAATGTATTTTTCGCGTATTCTAATTTTCTACAGTGGCAACATGATTGGCACCAAAGCGCCACAATTGGGAGAGTGGGCATATTTGTATATTCATATTCTGCATGATCAATTTCTTTTGAAATGGATTGCTGATTTTATTAATCAGGCTAAAAAGTAACTATATTCAGTCAATTAGAGTTGGAATTCTTGAAATTAAGATTCTTATCATGTATTATCAAAATGTCACATACATCCAGTTGCATTTGATTTCCAACTGATTCGATTAAAGAACACCGTCAATATAGAGGTAGTTCCCGAGCAGTTCGACCACAATTTAGAGGTAGGCTCAAATTCTGTCCCGATAGATTTGGCGAAAAAAGAAGTTGGAAGACATAATAGATCTCATTCAGTGTTTCACCCCCTCTAACTAGTAGGCATTGTTACTCGCACCTTTAAGGCACTCGCGCCTTTTTGCCACTTGAACATAGAATCCATATCTTCGAGAGGACCGTGCAATATTCTGTTTATTATATGGATAAAATTAAGAAAAAAATACGTACAAAGACTACAAGAAAATAAGCCGTGAAAGACGATGATCAATGTGAGTGTTTTCTAAATAATATATAGCATTGAAATAAAAGTAGAATAAATTTTACTTATCTAAAGATGTCTTTTTACTTTTTCGTTTTATAAACGAACAAAAGACCTTTTGTATTTTCACAACAACAACCAAAAAAATGGCTGGAAAATTTTGAAACTCGTTATATAAGACGTGACATACGGAAAATATACGCACCGTACCCCGTATGTCCTGGCGTACGAGTTCTACGTACGAGTGTTTCAGCTAAAATACATATAATAAATAGAGAATATAATACATGGATGCGTCATGCGCAGAAATATGGAATTTATGTCGAGTATTGAGAATGATCAAACACGATAAACCCATATGTGTTATTATCATGAATAATCGCACATGTTTTATTATCGATTTTCACTGAAAATGACAGATTCCTCAAAAAAAAACACTGCATATTATATAATGAATAATATTTATATATATATTCCGTCTTGCCTGGCAGATTTCCCTTTACCCTCGATACATCCAGCTCCTTTCACTGAAGGACTTACTTTCAAAAGTTGAAAGATCTAAAAATCTTCGCAGGATGGGGAATAAACGAAACGAACGAAAGCCAATCATATTCGGCAACTGTAAAGAAGTTTTGCAGACAGTTATAATGTTTTACTTTGCTGCAAACCTCGTTTTTGGAGAGGATGAGTCAAAATTTTGTACAAATGGATGGTCTGAATTCGTTGATGACAGAGAGCAATGGGAGAGTGTTTAAATGATGATATTATCAATATGTCACATTGTTGTAAGAGGACAGCGGAGTATCTTGAAGAGAGATACGAAAACTACATAAAGTTGTGTCCTATTGTTGGTAAAACCATATCATTGTTTATATTTTGATTCGAAAGTTCAGTATACTATATAACGTTGTCATGCATGCAGGCATTGGCGGATTAAACGTATAGTAATTATATGTCAAAGTTAATAAATGTCCATGCAGTCTGATTGTTGGGCTGCTTATTCATCCGAAAAGAAGCTTAATGACGGATGATTGCTTTTCCATTACGCATATTAGCAGATTTTTGTAAGTGAGAAGCGAGTGAAATGTTTGCGATGTTTTTGTAAAACCGAATGACATGCAGTAATAACTTCTTATTAACCACGGCGAGGTCTTTATCGAGAAATATCGGACCGAGGTCTTTTTAAACAGACCGAGCTCCAAAGCTAGGTTAGGACTAACCCTGGGTTAAATTTTCCTCGACTTTGGTTTTTTTGGTTCTGCACTGCTGCTCGTTTCAAGACTTTGCAAAATGAGACTTCTATATATATTTATCCACAAAATATTTATGGGAACATGTTCAACTGCATAAGCGAGCGATTAAAAAAACTGATGTAAAAATTTGAGTTAATCCATGCAGGGTTAATGCTGCCAAATTTTTAACTTTGGAGAGGAAGATATTCAATTATTCTTGTTCTTCACCATCCAGTTGTTTTCAAAATAAGCAGAAGTTGGCACGGTAATTGCATAAATACCCCCAAATTACCGATCTACTGGCGAAGTTGTTTTTTGCGGATATACCGAAAAATTTTCTTAAAATCGTATTTCGTAAAAAAGAATGTGTGAGGTACAAAGACCCAGCAACGAGCTGTCGAAACCATTGTTGATGGTGCCAAGTGCTCTCCCTACATCGTGGCAGTATTTAAAATGTGAGATTGTATGTTCAAAAATTACTCGAAATCAAATCAATCTTCAATTTGAGCTGCGGAAAAATATTTTAGCAGTAGAGGTATTCTCTTTTGTTAAAGTAGTTCGGCATGATATACCTATTTCAAAATGGAATATATGTTGCGTACTTCGTCGACAGGTTCCGGCTAAGACTTTCAATGTTCTCTTATTAGGAGGCAATTGCATTTGTCATTTTCAAGAACGAAGAATAGACCGCATTACGAGGAGCAAAATGTCAGACCCAGTGTCATGGGCGAAGCCAATGATAACTTGCTCGCATAAATTCAAGATTAATCTTTACAAAGTGGAACCAAACGTAAAATCACCGCAGCCGTTTCCTGCCGGTTTAAATAACATCAAGTATAACTTTATACTGTATGGAGGAAAGACAGTTTCATGTACCATCTTAGTCTATGTTCGTTCTTGCAATTCCAGTGGTAAGTGTAATCATAGGCGTATAGCACTTTTGGCGGTGACGAATAGCGAAAGCAATTAAGCAAAAGACCAGGACACAGCATAGATAACCAAGACACAGATAATTCATCTGGATATCTTTATTGTTATTATCGTGGCATCTATGCATCGGTTTTTTTCATAGCTCGCCAAAAAAAAGGAGGGAGCACTGGTACCTTGTCCAAGAGGGAAATGTCAAGAGGGAAATTAAGCATTCTATTAATTCAATTTGTTATTCCATAATTTGTCTTTTGCTCAGAAATTATACTTGACGGACCCAAATTACACGACGCTTTAGAGCATCACAAAGTTAGTAAAACACATTGCGAAATGTTCTAAATTGTTAAAGGCATAGACCTGGAAATTTAGAAAATTTACATACTTTTTTATTATTGGTCCAAAATTAATACCTTTCAGTCCTCAAAAGCCACGCCAATGTTGCCTGCGGCGTACTTTTAATCAAATCAAACTTCTCACGCCTAATTTTATTTAGCTTACAACATTTCTCAACGAAACATCAAAACCATATTATTAATATTGTGACGCTCTTTGTACCTATGTGATAAAATTGTTAGATCATACGATTAACAAGTTTTATATTCCATGTTTACGAAAAGAAGAAATAGCTAAGAGAAATGGAAATAAAAGAGGTAAACTGCAAAGATCATTATGACTATTGTAAATGTATTTATTAATGTTACATTACATGCAGCTATCAAGTTCAATATCATCTGATTCGCCAGTCTTTTTGAAACGTTTGCAGGTGCAACCAACACAAAACACTAAATCCTTCACAAGTTCGTAGTTTAGTTCGCATTGCGCACTTTTGAAGTTTTCTCTTTTTTGAAGATAACTTCTGATTACTAGTCGTATGCGATATTTAACAAATAGATTACAATGAACCGTTGTCTGTTCAGTTATAGATGCACGGTATGACGTCATATGTGAAAAGAACAAAAAAAGTGGCCACGAGCCGCCGGGGCGAAAAAAATCCAAAATTAATTGAATTATTTGTTTGCAATTTAAAAACAAGAAAATTGCTGTGACGTCATTCCGTGCGTCTGTCCTCTTATAGATCATGGCTCTCGACCAATGAAATTGCTTGAATTCTTTACGTTATTGTATAAATCATTTTACAGACGTTTACATAGACGCTATACGCTTTCGGCCAGCTTCCTGGAATACGCGTAAGCCTGGGAGACGGTACTATACTTATCGCTTCCTGCATGATATCTGTTTCTTTCATGGGCGGCCTATAATAATTGAAAAAGTATTTTGTGTAAATTCTTCTTTCCGTTCTTCGTCGCTTTTAAATTTTGAAAAAAAGACAAAACTTTACGCACAATACTTATGAAGAAGATAAAAATATCATAATCATATCAATATCATAAAAATATAAGTATGCGGTAATTTTTACCGAGACGAGAACAAGTATGATGCCAAAGCCCATGTAGACAAATTTTCGCTTTGAAAGAACTTCAACGACAGTCTACAGCGGCTTCTGCAATTCTTCGGTTGTGTTTGGGGGCTCCATCCTTTAGAAATTGCTCAAATTTTGAATGTTTTTCACTTAAATTATTTGAGCATAAACTATCTTTTACTCATTTATGAATATAGTGAACTAAAGTAATATTCTGATAATATTCTGACAATAATATTCTGACAGTACGGGATATTTTGAAAGATATAATGATGCAATATGCACATTACCGACTGTAATCTATATACCTTTAAAGTTTGTCTATTTTTATTATTATGCATGCTTTCTATTATTTCTGTATTCTTTTTCGTTCTAGACTGTAAAAAAGATATCCTTGTTCTCTGGGACATTTCGAATTATGTTAACTCTACGTACATCGATGATGTGAAAGAATTTCTGAAGAAATTTATCAAAAGTGAAAAGCTGCGCGTGGAAGAACAAGGCACTCATCTTGGTTTCGCTTCCTTCTCAAGCGACAACCGAACTAGAGAATTATTGGAGGTTGGCGAAATTAAGAACAAAACATTGTTGATGCAGTGGCTGGATAGAATTGGCTTTGAAAATAATCCGAGCGGCGATACGGCGTCCAAAAGTATGGTAAAAAATGTAAGTGAGATGTTTTACCCGATGTAACTACCCCAGTCTATGATATTACAAAAGGCAAATACTTTGGTTAATTTTATTAATTTGTAATTTATGTAACCAGCTGATCTCAGAAAGAAAATTAGCCAATCAGAAGCCAGAACCTCAGAAAAAAATTTATTTACTCAATCACTACGTATTTTTCGACAATCAAACGATTATACAAGTAACTATTCATTTTTTTCATAGCCGTTTAACGGGACAAGTCCTAAAAATTTCCGTGCGGACGTAGAAGACGTTATTTTGATGTTAACCAGCAGCGCACATGAATCTTCAGAAAATCAAACGAGGCTTGTCGATGAATATACCACAATACTTAGCAAGAAGAATTTCACTATTGTCCGCTTGGCGGTCGGAAATGAGGTCAAAAAGTTGAAATTATATATTAATGGCTGGTCGTCACCAGAGCGAATATTCGAATTAAAGTTGGACGAGTTGGACAAAGTTGTGAATGAAACAGTTGATGCTTCCTGCACTTTACCTGGTACGTGTATGTGTGTCAAAAGGTAAAGGTCATAATACACATCAGGCAAGGTGAAAAATAAACAATTTCATTCAAATTCTATTTCATTTCAAACCACCCCATCCCATTCTATCCCATCCCTATCCCATCTCATCCCATCCCATCTCATCCCATTCCCTCTCATCCAATTCCATTCCTTTCTATTCCATTCTACACCCCTCCATTCTATTGTGTTCGACCATACTTAGTCATAGTCTTGAATGAGTTTTTGGTTAATATTATAATAAATGCAATAAATGCAATTTTATCATCAACTGGAAAACTACGAACGCTGGTGCACTTTTATCGTGCAAAGATAAAATATTATAGTTCAATCATTTCCTAATTTTCTTCCCCTGGTTGAATTGAAAAAACGAGACGCTGTTTTCACACATGAATTGAAGAGCATGCAAGAGATAATAAATCTGAAATAGTAGTGTAACCTAAAAATAATAACTACACATCTACAACCGGTAATAGTACTGATCTTGTGTTTTTGAAATAAAAATAAAAAAATTTACAGATTTTATCATTAGTCATTGCTGCTGTTCAAAGAATCTGGTGCCATACACCGCCTAAAACATGAACGGAAAGCCATGGGATATAACCATGGAGCACAAAGCTAAATAACTAAGCTGCTGTGCTTAAGAACACAAGCACTTAGCTGAGCTTAAGAACACAAGGTGTGCTGCGAAATAAGAAAAACACACCTTGGGGTGCTAGATAACGCACCTTGTTGTTCTCAGTTGCTCTGCTGCCTTGTGGTAGATATTGATAGTCTTTCCACTTATCAAAAAATTTTGTGCAAATGCTGTCCCCTCTTTCGCAACTCTGCATGTTCAGCAAATTTAAAGTAAACACTTATACATCTTTTTGACTTGAAGGAGGATGTGAATGCAGAGATGGCGGTAACTATGAGTTGACTGCATATGCTAAACCTAATGAAATCAAAGGGCTGGTCCATTGGTCAGTACCAGAAGTCACGTGCACTGACTATGAGAGAGGCCAAGTTCATCCACCTGACGTCAGGTCTCCTGCAAATTTCTCGCTGGGCAAGCACGTGATCACCTATCCCTACTCGTACAAACGCAATAACAAGACTATAGAGTTCAAGTGTTTTGTTAACGTCATTGTTGTCTGTAAGTAATTGTAGCTTCCGGACAGCAAATTCGGAATCGTGCACGCCGCACTTGACCGGGAAATTTTCGTTAATCACTGACAAACCTTATGGAGAATAATCCGCTGTAGACCTGGCAATTTTCGTACAGTTTAGTCGCAATTTTAATCCCCAAAACTTGGCGTAAAACTACATAATGTAGTTACAAATATGAATATTTATAAGCTAAATATTACAACAAGAAACAGTAATACGTTGCTTGAATACGTTGCTTGGGTCATATAAGCTAAAATGCTAAAAAATCCTTTTACAGATGGGAAAAGCGTCTTGTTCCATCGCCGATTCACAAAAAAAATTAAAACAGGAGCCCACATGTCGCTGGTAATTAAGCCAGCGGTTACACTAATTATTTCTGTTCTTTGATATTTCGTATATACTTGCGAGGTTTTCGACATCCTAATTGCACTTTCTTTTGTCTTTTTGGTCCGTAAAGGCAATAGAATAAACAAAAGGCAACTAGAATAAATTTAAAATAGTTTATTTTGCAATTTAGCTTGTGATTGCCCATGCCCACAAACAGTAAATTCTAAAGTTGAAGAGGGCCAGGACAAGATCTTCGTCAGTTGGACAGAACCTAAACCTAGATGCCCGGCAACACCCCATCCTGCCAATCCGAAATTTATTGGTTTGTTTTCTATTGGTAATTACACGCGGTACTACAATTACACCTACAGCAACAAGCATCAAACATTTGGCATCCAATGTCATGTAAGAATTGGTGTCACAGGTATGCTCTTCACTATTAAAATATTTCTAATCGTTTTATATTACTTAACTAGAACTTGTACTGAATGCTATAGGGTAACCTGTATTTCGCATGGTTGATATATAGCTAGTTGAAAAAAGGTTGAATTCTATAAACCTCAAACGCCTAAACGTAAAACCCGAAATACAAGCGTGCAAAGTATACAAATGGCAAGCTTTAATTGTGTTGAACAGTGTCGGTATAATAGAGTTCGAATTAAATTTTTCACTTGGAGATGTGCATTAAAAACAGTGGAAACCTACGGTCCTGAGAAACGAAATCTTAAATTTTCGTTATATTAGTTTCACCTTACTATTAACTCCATTCAAAGCATCAGCATAAGCCTCACCTGAAATATTCTAGAGAATAAAACGCTGAGGTTACAAGGATCTTTAAGTAAAAATGGAACAGGTCGTGTTGAAGTGTTCCTCAATGGACAATGGGGAACAGTCTGTGATGATGGATGGGATTACAATGATGCTAGAGTTGTGTGTCGTCAACTTGGTTATCCAGATGCCGTTAGAGCTCTTCACGGAGGTAAGGCTCCTGGTGGTTCTGGACGGATATGGTTAAAATGGGTTGAATGCAAAGGAATGGAGCAAAATTTGATGAGTTGTTCTCATGAAGGATGGGGAGAACATTATTGCAGTCATATCCAAGACGCTGGAGTAGAATGTGTTTCAACAGGTAAAGATAAAAAAATAAACATGTTAAGTTGGCTTTCTGAGCAAATATCTAACAGCGTCCGTTAACTTGGACTTTATCTGTACAATTGTCAATCTAACTCTATTATAAAGTTTGTGAACTTTAATGCCGTTAATCACGTAAGTACGAGTTATAACTACAATTTCTGCTGGCTTAAAGGAAAGAATAAGTTATCTAATTTTTGCGATAACTGAAAATTTGCTAAATCGTTGTATTGGGAATATAATACCAATTTTTTCATTTTTTTGCTCTCACTCATGTCATAAACTCACCTTTGGCGTCTCATCTTTTGTTAACAGAAAAACCCTACTGGAAAAATTCACGTCGCGTAGTTAGTTTCGTTACCACGAATCTGCTCTTAAGAGAGAATAAGACTGTTATTATGTCGAATGCAAATAAAAAGAAATCAAACATAATGAGGTTACAAGGATCTTTAAGTAAAAATGGAACAGGACGTGTTGAAGTGTTCTTCAATGGACATTGGGGTACAATCTGTGATGATGGATGGGATTTCAAAGATGCTAGAGTTGTTTGTCGTCAACTTGGTTATCAAGATGCTGTTAAAGCTCTTCAGGGAGGTGAGGTTCCAGATGGTTCTGGACGGATATGGTTAGACAAGGTTGAATGCAAAGGATTTGAGCAAAATTTGATAAGTTGTTCTCATAGAGGATGGGGAGATCATGATTGCAGTCATTACGAAGACGCTGGAGTAGAATGTATTTCAGCAGGTAAAGGTAAAAAAATAAGCATGTTAAGGTAGCTCTGTGAGCATATATCTGAAAAACGCTAATGTTTTTCGATTTCTCATTTAAAAGTGATTTTTTTCGGCAGTTCTGACACAATTTTTAAAATCTTGTCCAAGTAAATCTTTGAAAATGAGTTGAATTTGGTGGACGACTTAACGACATTTATACCTGAGGTTCAACAGCGTCTGTTAACTCGGATTTAATCTGTGCAATTGTCTGTGTAACTCTATTATCAGGACTTACGAGTCAATCGCCTGTATTCTAATAGCTTACTCACACTCACACTCAATGAGCAGAGGTTCATTACTCCAAAGTGCAACTCTGTACTCACTGAGTATTCTTTCACTATCAATGAGTGGAAAGTTACACTTGCCCTCGGACCATTCACAAACGGCACTCCCTTTCGAAGTAGAGGCCGAGTTTGAGTGGAGTTTGAGTGAAGGTCATACCTCCCTTGAACCACACTCAAACAAAGTTGTGATAAACAACATGGCGAATCTATGGCTTGAAAGATTGCAACAATTGGACAATTTGCAACGCAATAACAAAAAGGAGAATAGAAATTAGTATTTCAACTATGAAATTTATGATGAAGAACAATTTAGAGGCAGATTTAGATCAACTAAGGATGGTTTTCGCGGGAGATGTTTGACATTATAGAGGCAGATAAATCTGCTCATAACGAACGGGGGAATCCAATTCCTGCAGAAGTTAAGTTTTTATTTACTTTACGTTATTACGCCACTGGCACGTTTCCGGAAGCATATCTATGTGGAAGCGGACCTATGTGACATATCACAACCGTCTGCAAGCCGTATCATTAAGTGCGTATCTGAGGCCATTGCTCGACTGAAAGTTCATTATATGTCAAATTTTCTGGTGTTGAAATGCTACAGCAAACCAAACTTGAATTCTGGAGAATATGCTCGTTCCTTAATGTTGTTGGGGTGATTGATTGTACCCATTTAAAAATTCCATGCCCAGGAGAAGAAAACGCAGAATTGTTTAGAAATCGGAAGGGTTTTTTTTTCACTGAATATTCAAGCAGTTTCTGGGCCAAATCTAGAAGTACAGAACATCGTTGTGCGGTGGCCATGCAGTGCGCACGACTCCAGAATATTTGATAACAGTCGCTTGTGCACTCAGTTTGAGCGTGGTGACATCCAAGGCATGCTTTTGGACACCCGCCTGACTGTTAAACTCTTCTGTCAGAGTTACCTAGGCTTTATTTTTTTGCTGTATACTTTTGTAATCGTTCCTTTTGTTCTCAAAAGGACATACTTATGCTTCGCAACTAATTCTGTTATAAGTGACTTCTCTAATTCAGAAAAACACTGTCTTATTTGGGACATCTTGCTTGTATTGGTTATGCAGTATCCTGTCTGCACTAAAGTAAGCTACACTTCACTGATTTTGATAACAAAGGCGAATGGGACTCATATGAGTTATACTTGAGTGACCTCAGTGAATACAAATTGAACAACATTTGTTGAGGATGAGTGTTACCTCAATGAGCAGAACATATTGCTCACCCTCCACTCATGCTCACACTTCAACTCTTCTTGAGTACACCTGACTGGAATGGCACTCAAGTGTTAGTGTGAGTAAGCTTTCAGAATACAGCCGAATGACTATCGCCTGTATTCTAAAAGCTCACTCAAACTCATTGAGTAGCGAATCTTAATCTTATCATGGGGTTTCGATAGAGGCATTTCCAGTCGAATAAAAGCTTGATTCTTAGTGTTTAACCTTGAATGTTTGCAGCGGTTAAGAAAAAACTTTTTCATGGACCAGTAAAAATAAAATTTGCATGTCACACTCAATGAGTGTGAATGTGAGTAAGCTTTTGGAACACAGGCGTTTGATTTTTATCGTAATCAAACATTTCGTATGAACTTGGGCGTGTTTTAGCTACAATTTCTGCTTGCTTACCGGAGAGAATAAGTTATTTTACTTGGCGCTAAAAGAAAATTTGCTAAATTGTCTCATTGGGAAAATAATAGCCTTAATAGGAGTTTTTAATCTTTCTTATATTTGCTGTCACGCAATGTCGCAAGCTCGGCTTTGGCGTCTCATTTTCAGTATTTTGATTTGTGGCAAAATTTCAAACGAGTCAGTCAGTCAGTCGGTTGGTCGGTCGCATTAAATTTAAGTAATTTTCGTGATATCAGTTTCAGTTATCACCTTACGGTTAACGGTTTATTCTAATTCCACTATTCAAAGCATCAGCATAACTCACACAAGCTTTATTTAGATATTTTAAATATTCCAGCTGATATAATGCTGCGGTTACAAGGATCTTTAAGTAAAAATGGAACAGGACGTGTTGAAGTGTTATTCAATGGACAATGGGGAACAATCTGTGATTATGGATGGGATTTCAAAGATGCTGAAGTTGTTTGTCGTCAACTTGGATATCAAGGTGCCGTTAGAGCTCTTCACGGAGGGAAGGTTCCTCATGGTTCTGGGCGGATATGGTTAGACAAGGTTGTTGAAAAAAGGTTGAATTAGGTGAACGACTCAACAACATTTATACCTGAGGTTCAACAGCGTCTGTTAACTCGGATTTAGTCTGTGCAATTGTCTGTGTAACTCTATTATCAGGATTGTGAACTTTAATGCCAGTTATCACGCAAGGTACGAGTCAATGACTATCGCTTGTGTTCTAAAAGCTCACTCACGCTCGAAATCATTGAGTAGAGGTATTTCCATTCGAATAAAAGGTTCATTCTCAGTGTTTAACCTTGAATTTTTCCAACGGTTAAGAAAAAACTTTTTCATGGACCAGTAAAGTAAAATTTGTATGTCACACTGAATGAGTGTGAGTAAGCTTTTGAAATACAGGCGTTTGATTTCTATCGTAATCAAACATTTCGTATAAACTTGGGCGTGTATTCGCTACAATTTCTACTTGCTTACAGGAAAGAATATGTTACCTTACTTGGCGCTAATAGAAAATTTGCTAAATTGTCTCATTGCGAACATAATAGCCTTAATAGGAATTATTAATCTTTCTTATTTGCCATCACGCAATGTCGCAAGCTCGCCTTTGGTGTCTCATTTTTAGTGCGTCTCATTGCGATGCGTAGCGAAATTTCAAATGAGTCAGTCAGTTAGTCGGTCGGTCAGTTTATGCATTAAAAAAAGAGACGTACGTGCCTGAGCAACTTTTCAAGGCATCAACATAAGCTTAACCTTTAAATATTCCAGCTGATGTAACGCTGAGGTTGCAAGGATCTTTAAGTAAAAATGGAACAGGACGTGTTGAAGTGTTTTTCAATGGACAATTGGGAACAATCTGTGATTATGGATGGGATTTCAAAGATGCTAGAGTTGTTTGTCGTCAACTTGGTTATCACGATGCGGTTAGAGCTCTACAGGGAGATCAGGTTCCAGATGGTTCTGGACGGATATGGCTAGACGAGGTTGAATGTACAGGAATGGAGCAAAATTTGAAAAGTTGTTCTCATAGAGGATGGGGGGAACATGATTGCAGTCATGGCCAAGACGCTGGAGTAGAATGTGTTTCAACAGGTAAAGATACAAAAAATAAACATGTTAAGGCGGCTCTATGAGCAAATATCTAAGATACGCAAATGTTTTCCTATTTCTCATTTTAAAGTGATTTTTCCTGCTGTTCTGACACAATTTTTAAAAACTAACATAGTAAATCCTAGAAAATGGGTGGAATCAGGTGGACGACTTAACGACGTTCATATCTAATTTTTGCGATCGTAGAAAATTTTCTAAATCATTTCATTGGCAATATAATATTTTAATATTTTTTTTCTCTCACGGATGTCGCAAACTCACCTTTGGCGTCTCATCTTTTGTAAACAGAAGAACCCTACTGGAAAAATTTATGTCGCTTGGTGAGTTTCGTTACCACGAATCTGTTTTTAGGAAGGAAAAATACAGTTATTATGTCGAATGCAATTAAAAACATATGAAACAAAACCTTTCTCGGAAATCTCGCATGGCCTATATACAGCGAGTTCAAAAATGTTTAATTCTGATCTATAAACCTTAAGGCCCATTTACACTTGCAATTTTTGCTGCCATTTTATGTGCTATTTTCTTCCTTTCTTGTATTCAAATGAGTGAATTAGTTACTGATACTCAAATAAGAGTTTTTATACAACAGAGAATTCGTAACTAGTTACTCGTTTACATCTATCGAGAGAGCAAAATCGCACATAAAATCGCAGCAAAAATCGCAAGTGTAAACGGGCCTTTAAACGCCTTAACCCAAACCCCGAAATACAAGCGTGCAAAATATAAAAGTGTAAAGGTTTAATTGTGTTGAACAGTGTCAGTATATAACGGAATCGAACTCGAATTAAATTTTTCACTTGGAGGTATGGAATAAAAGATAATGGAAATCTAAGGGCCTGCGAAACGAAATGAGAAATTTTCGTCATATAAGTTTCACTGAATCATCTTACTATTTATCCCACTATTCAAACCATCAGCATAACTCACACAAGCTTTACTTAGATATTTTAAATATTCCAGCCGATATAACGCTACGGTTACAAGGGTCTTTAAGTCAATATGGAACAGGACGTGTTGAAGTGTTCTTCAATGGACAATGGGGAACAATCTGTGATGATGGATGGGATTTCAAAGATGCTAGAGTTGTGTGTCGTCAGCTTGGTTATCAATTTGCCGTTAGAGCACTTTACGGAGGTCAGGTTCCTCATGGTTCTGGACGGATATGGTTAAACGAGGTTGAATGCAAAGGAATGGAGCAAAATTTGTTAAGTTGTTCTCATAGTGGATGGGAACAAAATTATTGCAGTCATGACCAAGACGCTGGAGTAGAATGTGTTTCAACAGGTAAAGACACAAAAAATAAACACGCTAAGCAGATTCTTTGAGCGTATATATCTAAGAGTGACCGTTAACTCGGACGTTATCTGTGCAATCGTCTGTTTAGCTCTGATATCAGGATTGTGAACTTAAATGCCGTTAATTAATTAACCACGCAAAATTCGATTCAAAGACTACATGATTTCTATCGTAATCAAACATTTTGTATGAAGTTGGGCGTATAATAGCTACAGTTTCTGCTTGCTTACAGGAAAGAATCAGTCTTCTTATTTGTTGCGAATAGAAAATTTGCTAAATCGTTTCTTTGCGAACAGAATACCAGTATTTAATGTTTCTTATTTGCTGTCATGCAATGTCGCAAGCTCGCTTTTGGCGTCTCATTTTTTGTTAACAGAAGAACCCTACTGGAAAATTTTATGTCGCTTTGTGAGTTTCATTACCACGAATATTCTCTTAGAAAGGAAAAATACAATTATTATGTCGAATACAATTAAAAACATATGAAAAAAACCTTTTTCAGAAACCGCGAAAGGTCTATATACAGCGAGTTCAAAAAATGTTTAATTCTATAAACCTTAAGGCCCGTTTACATTTGCAATTTTTCCTGCGATTTTATGTTCCAGTTTCTTCCTTTGATAGATACAAAAGAGTGAATTAGTTACTGATATTCAAATAAGAGTTCTTATACATCGGAGAATTCGTAACTAGTTATTCGTTTATATCTATCGAGAAAGCAAAATCGCACATAAAATCGCAGCAAAAATCGCAAGTGTAAACGGGACTTTAGACGCCTTAAGATAAACCCCGAAATACAAGCGTGCAAAGTATAAAAGTGTTAAGGTTTATTGTGTTGAACAGTGTCAGTATATATAACGGAATCGAACTCAAATTGAATTACTCACTAGGAAATATGCATTAAAAGACAATAAAACTTATGAGACTGAGAAACGAAATGAGAAATTTTCGTGATATTAATTTCACTGAATCACCAGTTTACTAATTCCACTATTCAAAGCATTAGCATAACTCACACGAGCATTACAGAAATATTTTGAATATTCCAGCTGATATATTGCTGCGGTTACAAGGATCTTTGATTAAAAATGGAACAGGACGTGTTGAAGTGTTCTTCAATGGACAATGGGGAACAATCTGTGATTATGGGTGGGATTTCAAAGATGCTGAAGTTGTTTGTCGTCAACTTGGTTATCTAGATGCCGTTAGAGCTCTTCACGGAGGTGAGGTTCCTCATGGTTCTGGACGGATATGGTTAGACGAGGTTGAATGCAAAGGAATGGAGCAAAATTTGATGAGTTGTTCACATAGAGGATGGGGAGAAAATTATTGCAGTCATGACCAAGACGCTGGAGTAGAATGTGTTTCAACAGGTAAAGATACAAAAAATAAACATTTTAAGTTGGCTCTATGAGCAAATAGCTAACAGCGTCCGTTAACTTGGACTTTATCTGTGCAATTGTCTGTGTAATTGTATTATCAGGCTTTTGAACTTTAATGCCGTTAATCACTTAAAGTACGCAATTTTTTTTCGTCTCACGGATGTCGCAAACTCACCTTTGGCGTCTCATCTTTTGTTAACAGAAGAACCCTACTGGAAAAATTCAAGTCGTGTAGTGGGTTCCGTTACTACTAATGTGCTCTTATGGAAAGGAAAAAATAAATTTATTATGTGGAATACAATTAAAACATATCAAACAAAACCTTTTTTGAAACCCCACTTACACTTTGAATTTTTGCTGCCGTTTTATGTGCTATTTTCTTCCTTTGATAGATAAAAATGAGTGAACTACTTACTGAAATTCAAATAAAAGTTCTTATACATCAGAGAATTCGTAACTAGTTACTCGTTCACATCTATCGAAAGAGCAAAATCGCATATAAAATTGCCTGTGTAAATTGGCCTTTAAACGCCTTAACCTAAACCCCGAAATACAAGCGTGCAAAGTAAACAAGTGTCGAGCTTTAATTGTGTTGAACAGTGTCGGTTTATTGGAACTCAAATTGAATTCTTAACTTGAAGATATGCATCAAAGAGCCGTACAGACCTAGGGGCCTGAGAAACGCGAAATCAAATATTTTCGTGATATTAGTTTCACTTTAGTATGAACTCGACTATTCAAAGCATTAGCATAAGCTTCACTTTAAATATTCCAGCTTATAAAACGCTGAGGTTACAAGGATCTTTAAGTAAAAATGGAACTGGGCGTGTTGAAGTGTTCTTCTATGGACAATGGGGAACAATCTGTGATGATGGATGGGATTTCAAAGATGCTAGAGTTGTTTGTCGTCAACTTGGTTATCAAGATGCTGTTAGAGCTCTTCGCGGAGGTCAGGTTCCTGATGGTTCTGGACGGATATGGTTAGACGAGGTTGGATGCAAAGGAATGGAGCAAAATTTGTTAAGGTGTTCTCATTCAGGATGGGGAAAACATGCTTGCAGTCATGACGAAGATGCTGGAGTAGAATGTTTTTCAACAGGTAAAGATAAAAAAATAAACACGCTAAGGTGGCCCTGTGAGCATATATCTGAAAAAAACGTTAATGTTTTCCTATTTGGCATTTAAAAGTAATTTTTTCCGCGTGTTCTGACACGATTTTTAAAATCTTGACCTCGTAAATCTTTTAAAATGGGTTGAAATTAGGTCGAATGGCATTTAAACTGAGCTTCAACAGCGTCTGATACCTCGGACTTTATCTCTGCAATTGTCTATGTAACTCTATTATCAGGATTGTGAACTTTAATGCCGGTGATCACGCAAAGTACGAGTCAATGACTATGATTTCTATCGCAATGAAACATTTTCTATGAGGTTGGGCGTGTATTAGCTACAATTTCTGCTTGCATGCTTACAGCAAGGAATAAGTTATTTTATTATATGTGTATAGAGATTTATGCACAGCAAAATGATGAAATAAAAATCATATTTCACTGTGTAAATTAATTTCATGCAATTTGATTGGACGTACGATGTTTTTCACGTGTGAAAAAATGCCATACACGGCTTTTGATTGGACGTACGTTATTCTTCACACGTGAAAAATTGTCGTATGTCATTTTGGCGGCAATTTGTTTACATTTTCTTTCAAGATGGCGTCGAAATTTAGGAGTGAAATTCAAAACATAATTCTCATATTCAAGATATTTTTACATTCAGCACATTCTCAATTAAATCTTTCGGAAAGAATATCTAACTTCTATTGAACAAAATTACAAAGAAACTGAACGGTAATAAATATGTTTTGATGGATAAAGTTTCGATTTTGTTTCTCGCTGTATTTTTGTATATTAAAAGCGTGTCGTTGTCAAATTGATCTCTATACACATTTAATAAACAAATTGCGATCCTTCACAACTCGTGTATAAAAATCGTACGCACTCGCCAACCATGAAGTAATCTCTATTTATTTGGCGCTAATAGAACATTTGCTAAATCGTTTGATTTGGAACATAATACCAGTTTTTAATCTTTCTTATTTTCTCTCACGCATGTCGCAAGCTCGTCTTTGGCGTCTCATCCTTTGTTAACAGAAGAACCCTGATGGAAAAATTCACGTCGCGTCACGAGTTTCGTCACACTTGCAATTTTTGCGGCGATTTTTTGTTCAATTTGCTCCTTTAATAGATGAAAATGAGTGAATTAGTTACTGATATTCAAATGAGAGTTCTTATGCATCAGAGCATTCGTAACTAGTTACTCGTCCACGTGTATCAAAAGAAGGAAATCATATATAAAATCGGAGCAAAAATTGCAAATGTAAACAGGCCTTTAAACGGCTAAATGTAAAACCCAAAATACAAGCGTGCAAAATATAGAAGTGTAAAGCTTTAATTATGTTCAACGGTGTAGGTGTCATGGAATACTTGAATTGAATTTTTCACTTGGAGGTATGCATTAAAAAGCAATAGAAACCTGCGGGCCTGAGAAACCAAATCAGAAAATTTCGGGATATTAGTTTCACCTTCCTATTAATTCCACTATTCAAAGTATCAAGATAAGCTTTATTTAGATATTTTAAATATTCCAGCTAATGTAACGCTGCGGTTACAAGGATCTTTAAGTGAAAATGGAAGAGGACGTGTTGAAGTGTTCTTCAATGGACGATGGGGAACAATCTGTGATGATGGATGGGATTTCAAAGATGCTGAAGTTGTTTGTCGTCAACTTGGTTATCAAGGTGCCGTTAGAGCTCTTCGCGGCAGCGAGGTTCCGAATGGTTCTGCACGGGTATGGTTAGACGAGGTTGAATGCAAAGGAATGGAGCAAAATTTGATAAGTTGTTCTCATGCGGGTTGGGGAGAACATGATTGTAGTCATGACGAAAATGCCGGAGTAGAATGTGTTTCAACAGGTAAAGATACCAGAAATGAACGTGTTAAGTTGGCCCTCTGCCCAAATTAATATCGTGGAAAACGCTAATGTTTTCCTATTTCTTTTTTAAAAGTGATTTTTTTCTCCTATCTTGACACAATTTTCAATAACTTGACGTAGTAAATCTTTGAAAATGGGTTGAATTAGGCAGATGACTTAACGACATTTATATCTGAGGTTGAACAGCGTCTGTTAACTCGGATTTAATTTGTGCAATTGTCTGTGTAACTCTACTTTGAAGATTGTGAACTTTGATGCCAGTGATCACGCAAAGTACGAGTCAATGACTATGATTTCTATCGTAATCAAACATTTTGTATGAACTTGGGCGTGTATTAGCTACAATTTCTGCTTGCTTGCTCACAGGAAAGAATAAGTTATCTTATTTTGCGATTATATAGAGAAAATACGCTAAATCGTTTCATTCGGGAACATACATAACACCAGTTTTTTACTATTTTTAATTGCTCTCACACAGTGACGCAAGGTCTCATACTTTGTTGACAGAAGAACCCTACTAGAAAAACTCACGTCGCGTAGTGAGTTTCGTTACGACGAATCTGCGTATAGGAGAGAAAAATAGTGTTGAGAGTTAGAATGTATGATAGAAATGCTATGCCCCTACACTAATTCGAAACAATTTTACTTCCGGTAAACTGTGTGACTTTAAACACATGTGTTGTTAGTGTATAGCTCTTCGAGTTGAGAAAAAGGTTGTGAGAAACTGAGTTGAAAACAAGTTTATTTTACTGTTATCGGTGAATTTGTTGTAATTTAATAGCGATAACAGTACAGTCATTATATTGAGTGCAATTAAAAACGTATAAAACAAAAGTTTTTTCGGAAACGCTGCATGACCTATTATATAAAGCCAGTTGAAAAAAGGTTGAATTCTAAAAACGTATGCACTCCCTGAACAAAAGTAATGTTTTCCCAGATGTGGCTGGGGGAGGAAGACCTTATAGCTACTTACCCATGCTAAACTAATTATTATTTAACAATGCGTGTGCATGAGATTACAAGGCATTTACTGAGTGTTACCTTCTTAATTTGATACAGTTTGCGGATCACAGATAATTAATGCCACTGCTAATTTTAAGAATTTTCTATCTATGCGCATAATTTTTATAATCACAACAGTATAATGGATGGGGAAAAATCGAAAAAAAAAGATTGGGTAATGGTAGGGGGTCTGTAGGATCTCTCGCGGAAGATTTTTTATATTTTTGAGTCCCTAGGCCTTGATTTCCAGCATTTTGGGTGACAATTACTGATTAACCCATCTCAGCAGAGCGGGTGAGGTTTGAAAATACCATTTATCACTGCATACATCTGATCATTCTCATTTTATCACTGCGCATTCTACTTTTATCTCTACACAAATTGGTTATCACTGCACACTATAATGAGGTATTATTAATGCGAGACATATTTTATTGCAGTATGCATATGTCCTGGGACCCAAATAGTGAAAGCAGAAGTACTAACGGGTGAGACAAAGGTGTTGGTGAGTTGGTCGAAACCTGTCCCCACTTGCCAGACCACAGCAAGCCCAGATAACCCACAAAATACCTCGGGATGGTTTTGTGTTGGTGAACACACTCTGATGTACAAGTATACGCGCAATGCCAGTTTAAATATCACTGATATACTATGTCATGTGAAAATTAATGTTACAGGTAAATGCTTATTACATTGTCTGGGAATCTGGGAAGTTTTAGCTTCAGAGAAAACCGAAACAGAATCTAAGTTTGACTTATTTAATAACTTCCACTTTTCCAGCATCTCATTCCATGAAGTCTTCAGCAAGTTATCCTCGATGCACTTTATCATACCATTATATTGTTACCTTTCAGGAAAGGGTTGTGGTCGCACGGATTATAATCATATCACTCATGTTTGCTGTTGTGGTGAAGTTCACAGGAAGAAATCTGACTTCAAATGCAATGGCACAGAATACTACAATCCTAATAACAAGAAATGTTGCCGTGGAGGGATCGTTGTCACCTTTAGAAAACTTTGCCCTTAAAAACCTTGCCTTTGTGCAATGTATGTTGTATGTGTCGCAGTAGACTAGCTGGTGATAAGCAGGATTTGCTCTGCAACTCACTGATCTTTTCTTGCCTACATCTGATAATTAGGTAGCTTTTTAGTACGTTTTCAGCTAGTCTGAATTGACTTCGTCAGTTATTAGGTTATTTTGTCTGAATGTTTTCATATAATTTACTCCCATATGAGAAGTGCTTTTGTTTTCAACTATCAACATCCAGTTAGCTGTCGCTGTCAGAAAAAAGACTTGCGTATCTTTCTCTGCGTATTATAAAAAATAGTCTGCGTATTTATAGGGTATTGGCCTCTTGCAATGTTCACGAATCGTAGTTCGCTAATTTGGGTGGCATGTTAGTATTTTATTGAGCCGATTACTGGTGACTTTAAACTGTATTTTGATTTGGCCCTTGCAAGAGCTCAGGTCGTATGTAATCATTAACCAGGCCTGGACCTGACCTGGAGCACGATTTTTGTAATGTGAATGGGTTTTACCTAGTCCTGATCTATTTTCAACTTAATATTATGATCCATACTAGTATTAACACTTTTCGGCGTGTTTTATAATTATTTGGTCGTGTATTTATTATTTGTTCCATGTATTTTGTCAATTATGTTGGGTATTCGATATCGTGAACGTGGCACATATTACCTAGACTTGTCCAAGACGTGGCCCAGGCCAGATCTAAGCTTCTAGTGTAAACGAGGCTATTGTTACATTTCCAGGCCCTGGCTCAGTAAAGTTCGTAGTGTTAACAAGGTTTGACTGAAAGTTCACACTTACATATTCACAGAGACATTTGACAATTTTGCTCACCAACGCCATCTGGTGTTTTAAACGATCTTACAATTTCGGGTATTTCAAAAGAGAACCCTTTGAAAATTTACAAAGTGATCTTTGGTTAGCTCTATATGTTAATTTGCCATATATTGCCATGTTTATGTATTTGCATGCAAATTTAATTTAGCGTCGCATTGTATAACTCTTGATTTCAAGGTTAAATCACCATTGCAGTTAGTTTAAGTTTTCGTTTAAGGTGGCTCCCTACAGTTCTATGGTTGTATCGCGGTAATTTTGTCGCGCGCGAAATAGTACACGCAACACGCGTGGCTGATGTTGCATGCAGGGCGGGCTTTTTAAAACTTGTCATTGTGAACTTTTGATAAACACGCGCGGGCCTTCGCGGGATGTCGACTGGTCGCGCGAGGAAATTGAAATCCTGATTTTTGTGACGTCATAAACATAAAAATAAATGTATTTTTCTCGTTTTTCCTTCGGCAAATTCTTTTCAAACTTTACACAGTTTTCTGTAATCTTGAAATGCGTAAAATGTGCAAGTTTTAAGAAAATCGTACGAGCCGAATTTTTTTTAATTAAAAAACAGGATTTTTTGAGGATTTAAAAAAAAGTGCTCGTACGATTTTTTTTAAATGCTAACATTAGATAGAATTATGGATAAGATTACTGTGTGGAAAAAATTAGAAAGTTTTACCGAAGAAAATTTGAAAAAATCATCTCAGAATCTGTAAATTGGCCCTTTTTAAAATCGTTATGTTACCATGGCAACGAGGAAATTTTATGAAATTTTGTATATTTCGTAATTTGCGATATCATAGCAGTTATGTGGCCAAGTTTCGCGATCATACTTTGTAAGATGATAAAATAATGGTCTTTCCAACACAATTGCGCATTACACAATCAAAACTGTAGGGAGCCACCTTAAAACATGTATAGTACCTTAAAATATAAATATATGTGTATTTCAAAAGTTTAATTGCATTCTTGTTTTAAGCCTAGTTCTTATATGTCTCTGCAGACAGTTGGTGACGTAGATATTGTTGGTGGCCGGAGACAAAGAAATTCATTTAAGATAGTGAGTTTTGTTCGAGCTTAAAGTCTCTAGGAAGCTTTGGGATTTAAAAATTGGGAAAAAATCCCTATTCATTAAACACAATTCATTAACTCCACGTCTGTACGCCGATGCCTGTAACAGCCGCAATTTGAGGAAGTTAAGCTGGGACTCCACAGGCTGTCAGCAATAGACAAGTGTTTTAAAAAGCTTTTGTGGAAGACACTTTTGTTAAGAACTGTTTTCGAGATTCTCTATATACCTAATCTCTATTTTCACTATATACCATGATGGTGTTAGCGCATTCCTTGGCTACTAAATCCCGCCAAAATCAAAACAAAATGTCGCGTGCACATGTGGATTTAGTGAAAATAGTTAATGCGACGATTGTTACGGATAATTTCATTGAATTTCGGAATTTCGAATTTCAAAATGTAGTATCTGATCCATATTGAGGAACTGTTAATTCGAATTGTGAATCTTATCGCAGTAAAGCAGTGACAATTTTTGTCCGAAAGTAATTGGCGTTTTATATTTATAGCTTACCGGACTTTTACTGTTGCATCAATCTTAGTAATAGTGTCGGTTCACCTCGATCCTGAAAAAGATGTTTACCTAAAAAAACCAAGAAGGGTTAATTAAAGAATTCATGTGTTGTTCATTAATATATACTTCATAAGATATCATATTTTGAAAAATTTAGCTATTTTTACCATAACAATAATAATGGCACATACCGCCATCTTTGATATTCATGTTTGTCTTTCGTTATGCATGATATTACCAGCAGGGTAAATTTATGATTTTATTCAGCGCTTCTCATGCCTTGTAGATGATGTTAAATACTAATTCATCGATCATTTCCTAAATTCACTCATATGCTTGCTGCACAGGAGCATTCCACTTGTAATAAAAAGATCTGCGCACATTTATTATTTTTCTCCGGTCGTGACATTTTCTTATTATTACATTTGTTAGTTACATAGAAGAAAAATTTAAGTTGGTTAAAGCCTAAATATCTAATCTTTTTATCCAAATATGGTTACAGCAAAATGTTGAAAAAAAACAGACACACAAAGAATATATGTGTAAAAAAGTACCAATTTATAATCGAAACTTCAAATATGAACGCCGCAAAGAAAGGTATTTACCCTGTGTTTGTTCACGGTTTTCTTCAGGCTGCATGTATTAATTGAAAACAAGCTGATACACCTCAATTATGAATTAAAAGAAACCTATGTCAGAATATGGAAGTTGTGCGTGCTTGTAAAATATTAAGTGTCATAGTTAGAAAACCAGATCCCTGTGTGTTACGTGTTAGGATTGTATGTATACTATATCATATAGCGAGCACGTCATTGCAAGTACTATATACAGGGTGTCTCAAAAAACGAATACTATTGAAATCACTCATTGTTAAAATTTGAATGCATTGTTTACAAATTTTAGCCCGTTCATGGGGATTTAATGCAACTTATAATGCTAAATACGAAAAATTGAAATTGTGAATATGATTAAATTTAATTAGCCTTATTATTGCTTCGAGAGAAAATGGTACAGCTGACCGCGGAACAAGGAGTGTTTATTGTGATATTATCCCAACATACGGTAGTGCTTAGGCATTCAAACTCGGGTTGATCATGTGTTGTGACAAAAGACAAGACTTGCGAGCATGAATACGGTTGTAATATGGCAATATTATAAGCCTGAAAATGTCATGCATCTCGCAAGATGTTAATAAATATGGCAAATATCACTGTTTGTTGTCGTACGGTTTGCCGATTCAAAATACGGCTTATTTTGCCTCCTTGTTATTGTTTGAACACTCTCCTATCAACCGAGATTAGTGGAAAACATTATACCAATTTGGTAAGAGAATATTGAATGCTGGTGGACAGGTGGTAAGTCGTGTCTTTCTAATATATTTCTCGCGTTTTGCCTGTGCGAACAAGACTAATTAAATATGCGCTTTTTATGACTCGCGCCATGTTGTATTTAATTTCTGGTCATGTGAGAAATCATGAGGCAGGTGTCGGCTCGTAGCAGTAACCATTGCTTTTCAATAAAATTATGCTAAAAATTCTTAAGAATCTCTCTGTAATTCCTGTGAAAACGAAAGGCAACAAAATATCGTGTGAATTTATTCAAAGGAGGCGTTAATTCAGCAACAAATTTCTACAATTTAAATGCTTTATTTCACAATTTAAAAGCGCATGGCCGCGTTAGAAAAAGTTTAAACAACTGATAACCCTACTATTCAAATAATCTTGTGGTAAATTGTCGATTCGACCTGGTTTTCTGGTACGTGAGTCGTAGTGCTACAATATCATTTGCGTTCAATGTTTGATTGCTTTAACAACGGCTAGTTTTCCCACTTAAAATAGCGGGGGAAAGTTGGGAAAGACAAACAGTACAAAATATGACGTCATATTCAGTGTCGGCGCTAGAAGAGGTGCAAGGGGGGTTTAAGTTTCATGTGATATTTCGCTTTAGTCTTACAGTGCAAAACATTTCTTTATCCCCCCAATTTATTGTAACCTGGTGCCGCGACTTGTCATAACTCTATACTGTGTGTGTGGACGCCATACGCGTACAACCCATTGGTGCGTAAACAAACAGAAGCGATATGAATTTAGGAATCTCATTAATGCAATTAGAGCCTCGGCCTGGCATAGGCCTTAAGTTGCTTTGAACTCGATTTTTGTTTTAAAAATTAATGTTAAACTTATGTTAAACATGTTAAAGATGATTGTAACGTGAAACAACTATACAAATCATGATTATGCACACTATATATATGCAAGGTATGCAACTCTAGATTGTTTATCTATTGCGTCCTGCTTCACGTGCACGCTGAGTTCGTGAAATGTAATCCTGATCCCAAATTTGCTCCAATTACAAAGTCAAACTTGATTGGTCAAAAGATAGGATAACTTCGTGTTTCATCGCCCAACAGAAATGTTTATTTTGTATTGTCGCTATTATATATTAAGAAAATTCGGAAAGGATCGATCGATTGACTGTCGAACTTAGTTCCATTGTTCACCGCACTTATGCCTTTGTCTGAAGCCTATGAATTTACAGCTGATTTTGATTATTTTATGTAAAAGGCAATCTCCCCCCCCCCGCATTGTACACGCCTGGAAATGAAAAGAGGAGCAGTCACCCGTGTCGCCTCACCTATAGCTCCGCCTTACCAATATCACAACGTCATACCACTCATTTAACACATCAAACTAAGGAGACGACACGAGAGAACAGCTGGGAAGCTTGCTCTCAATTCTTTCAAAGCATTATTTCTTGTTTGACTCAGGAAGACCTTAGCATATTATATGTCATTTGCTGAAATCTGAAGCTTATGAATTTACAGCTGATTTTAATTTTTTTATGTGAAAGGCCATCTCTCTCCTCTTGTACACGCCTGGAAATGAAAAGAGGAGCAGTCACTCGTGTGGCCCCACCTAGCCCCGCCTTACCAATATCACAACGTCATACCCTCATTTAACACATCAAACTAAGGGAACGACACGACAGAACAGCTGGGAAGCTTGGTCTCAATTTTGTAAAAGCACTATTTCTTCGTTTAACTCTGGAACTTAATTCATTTGCTGAAATCTAAAGCTTCGAAAGTTTATTTTCAAGATTGCTACACAGGTATTTATGTAAAAAGTGTTACTGAAAGTAAATATCCTTAAATTTGAGCTTCCAAATAAAATTTTAATAAATTGCTTGCCGCCTGAGTCTACCAATTTTCATGAACTTTTCTATTATGTAACACGAGATTATGTGCGCACGCGTAACAAGTCCAATCGGTCATCCTGGTGAAAAATCAACAGAACAACTAATCCGCCGCGTAGACGTGTTTTTTACGTGTGTATATAAGTCAACAAGAAATTGTTGTAGCAGCCGCACCCTTAAGCGTGTCTGCATGTATTGTTTAGAGAATGAAAATTATAGAATTACAAAACGTTTATTATTAAAATATCACACACATTCAGTTTGTAGAATATGTTTGCAGCTTGTTTGATCCAAAATCATCGATCGAAAACCTCCGGTACGAGGTTGCCCTAATTCTTCCTGATGTAGATTTATGAGGGAAAGTTTTGAAGAGAAGTTTGCATAGTAATATATCCCAACAGCAAAACTGAATATGTATAATATAAATATAGATAGATGTTTAATTCACTACATGCACTGACTTTGTGTTTCACGTTTCTTCTGAAACGATCATCAGGCGAATGATTACTCTTGAGCCTTGATCATTCGCCTGATGATCGTTTCAGAAGAAATTAGCAAATTATATATCCAAATTTTGTAATATTTCGTTGATTTTATTTTATAAATTGCTCTTTTAAATTTTGATGTCGAGCACTCATTATTGTGTTTAGTTATTTCTTTATTCTGATGTTCATGCAATATACAGTATGTCCGACAATTATATTGACAATTGCGTGCGTGTATACACCAACGTACTCAACAAGCTCCATTTACTTAACAATGATAATTTATTAATCAAGTGCCCTGTCCTTCAGTGTCGCTCCCCTCCAACTTGAATGCATTGTTGGCGTTTTTAAATTTTCTACAATGGCATAACAAGCGCGACAATTGGAAGAGTGAACATATTCGTATATTCAATATTCATGCAAACATACTTGCATGTTTCGTAATTGAAACATACACGTTTTATGCTTGAAACATACACGTTTAACGCCCATATGTCGACGTTGCTGGGGAAACTGTGACGTTTTTAAGCTGGCTGGCGCCAAATAAAGCCATTTTAATAACCTTGCACTGAAGGGATTCCTGGTTTTCACGCGTTTCGATAAATACACTAACTTATTCAGTATTTAGATCCTCGCCAAAAGGCTAACGTATTTTAAAGTACACTGAAAGAAAAACTTTTGATATAAGAAAAAGCGTTGAAGAAACGAGGTTTTACTTCGTTGTTAACAATTAAAGTATTTGAGAGAAAACTGAATAGTTTGACCTCAGAAACGGTATAGTTTGCCCCGAGAAACATGTACGTTTCAAGCGTGAAAAAACGCGTTCGAATTGAGCATGGGCAAAGTTATTGGAGTTCTGTAGTAAAAGTAGAATAATTTCACTGTTAATTTTAAAGTGTTAAAATAGCACCACCGTAGGTGCCAAATCAACACCATGCAGTGGTGTTAAATACAAAGTGCTATTTTGGCACCAACTTCGGTGCTAATTTAACACCACCAAATCTGGGATTGGCGCTAAAAGTGCCAATATGACACCATATTACCAGCACCATTGCAAGGTGCCAAAATAACACCTCTTTTGCCGACGAAAGTGTTAAAATAACGCCATATAGGGAGTTAAGTATGGGGTGTCAAAATAACACCAAATGGCGGATGGGCCGGGAATGAGCACGTTTGATTTTATTTAAGTTATTGAAAAATAAACTTGTATTTTCGAATGAGATGATTTTGGAACAAAAAATTCCCGTGCTTTTCGCACAACTATTCATCTAAAAGACGACATGGAAATTCAGCTTGTTGCTATGAATACGTCAGGTCAGATACGTTTCTATATAAAAAAAACCCCGATACATCGATAGTGATCGGTGATCCATTGTCCTTTTTATTTTATCAAACGACTAATTTAACGACTAGTTATTTTGTGCTATGTAATGATTGCTACAAAGTAAATATTTCGCAATCGCGTATAGGCATATGTATGTCCATATAAGGAACGAAATATGACACGTGTCAGCGCTTGTATGCAAATTTTTTGAGCGCGTCGTTTGAAAACTCTTTTGATCGTATATTCATCGAGATGTTTATGCTGCTGTGTTAAAAAGACGTTTTGAGCGTATTTACTCGACTATTTTGGTACTTCTAAATATCCTAAACAACAACGGGCTCCCATAAGGAAATTTCAAGGCAATTGGTTGTGGTATTATCTCAGAAATATCTTGGTAAGTGTTTGAATTTGATCAAATACAGACATACAGTATCCATGTTCGCTCAAAGTCAAACGGCCAAATCGCTGAACAAACAAATGTTTTTTATTCTAGAGAAGCCAAATGACGTATTCTACTTTACTGCGATCTCTTCAGCAAGTTGTGGTCAAAGAAAATATCATTGCAATAATAGGTATCTATTCATATTTACTTTACCAGTTTACCGTAATTTTAGATGCGTCTTCGCTTGTCTCATATTATTGACATAATTTAGCGATATTTTATCCTATATCAACAATTGTCCGTGCTCTTTGATATATTAACGATAATCCTTGCTCTATTTTGATAAATTTGATCTCAGAGAGCAAGTTATTTGTTTAAAATAATTGCCTGTGTATGACTTTTGTAAAATTATGTAGAAATATAATTTCCTACAGGTTACCTGAGAGTCCCATTTTAGCTTGTCATTTTTCAAATTCACATTTATATTTTAGTCAAATAACAAAGTATGTTTCCATAATTTAGTAAAATCATTTTCTTTTGCAAGTAAGGTTTGTAACTGAACACATTCTATTATTTTGTTGCAGGTAAAGGCAGAATTTGGCAGTAAAATGTGCAAGAACTATTAGTCCATGGTATGGTTGGCAAATTTCAATCTATCAAGAGTTGTCAAGAATGCCAAATACTGTGCCAAGAAGTTTGTATTGGTTCTTTCGAACCAGATAGAAACAACAAACAAGATTGGCCGCACAGAGAATCAGGTAAATGATGCAATTAATATACTATAATTTTCCCAAGGACAAAATTACAATGTCACCTGTAGTTTATTGCCCCACAATCTACTATTTTGACTGTCTTTATCCAATGCTTAGTGTACCGATTATAGTTTTGGTAACCTAACTAGATTTTAACAATAGCAATTGATAAACAATTTGTTTTTCAAAGAAGACATTCAGAGCACAGCTAGTGGTTGCTTTAGGTCTAATTACTGAAAGAGAATCTCTCCCTCATATTAGGAAACCTTGTGGGCTGATTTTACTTTTTTAATGATTATTGATAAATTTATCTTAGGTTGATGACTCCATATACAGATGACAAAATACAAATAATAAAAAAATGGCCATGGAAGAACATATGCTGGGAAGTGAGTTTCTGTGGATAAATTTATAAAAGAACTTGACATTGTTTGTTGAAAATTGTAAATATTTGTCTGGCTATTTTTGTAAATAGTCCTGCTGGAGTAATTGTAAATATGCAATTGTGTCCAAGTTTAATATATTGATTTTTTGTTTCCTTGTATATGTGTCATTAATTTTGATTTAGATATGATTATACTGATGTACTGCACATTAAATTGCAGTAAGTAAAAAGTAACACCAAATGTAGTGCTAATTAAACACCCAAAGGTGTTATACTGACACCAGAATGGGGGTTAATTTAACACCAGAGATTGGAGTTAATTTAGCACCCGGATCATGGTGTTAAAATAGCACCTCAACAGGTGTTATTTTTGCCATATTGATTCAACAATTTTTTCTCATCTAAAGATATCTTTTAAGTGTTTTCGTTTGTATTTTCAAAGTTAATTTCGATTTATATACGAATCAAAGACCATTTTTATTTTCACAACAACAACAAAGAAATTAGCGGGAAAATTTTGAAACTCGTTATGGCACTGAAGACGTGACATATACGGAAAATACTTTCACCGTACCCCAGATGTACTGCCGTTCTACGAGTGTTAAAATACCCCTGTTCATATTATAAATGATATTATATATATTCTGTCTTGACCGGCAGATTTCTTTTTACACTCGATACATCCAGCTCCTTTCACTACAGGACTTTCAAAAGTTGAAAGATCTATAAATCTTCGCAGAATGGGAGATAAAGGAAACGAACGAAAGCCAATCATATTCGGCAACTGTAAAGAAGTTTTGCAGACAGTTATAATGTTTTACTTTGCTGCAAACCTCGTTTTTGGAGAGGAAGAGTCAAAATTTTGTACAAATGGATGGTCAGAATTCGTTGAAGACAGACAGCAATGGGAGAAAGAGTGTTTAAATGAAGATATTATCAATATGTCACATTGTTGTAAGAGGACAGCGGAGTATCTTGAAGAGAGATACGAAAACTACATAAAGTTGTGTCCTATTGTTGGTAATTAAAAACCATATCATTGTTTATATTTTGATTCCAAAGTTCAGTATACTATATAACGTTTTCATGCATGCATTGGCGCTATAAACGTTTAGTTATTATATGGCATTATGGAGTTAAGTGGCCCGCGGTCCGATTGACCTGCTACTTATCCATCCGAAAAGATGCGTGATGACCGGTGATTGCTTTTCCATTACGCATATTAGATGATTTTTGTAAGTGAGAAATGAGTGAGATGCTTGCAATGTTTTTGTAAAACTGAATGACATGCAGTAATAACTTGTTATTAACCGAAGCGAGGTGTTTATCGAGAAATATCAGACCGAGGTCTTTTTGAACAGACCGAGCTCGAAAAGCGAGGTTTTTACAAAAAGATCGAGGTCCGATATTTCTCGGTAAAGACCGAGCAAACGAGGTTAATCAAAAGTTTATTATATATATATGGCATAAGGCATGTATCTACACTTGAAACTAACAAAAAATGCATGACTTCGTATAGTATAGCCTGCATGGTACACATTTGATAAAATTTCCCTTAATGAACCGGCGGATTCCCGTAATGGACCGGCGTTGCCGGCGATCCATAACGAGATGGGAAACAGAGAAGTTCTGAATGAAAAAGGCACAAATAAACACTCAAAAGCAAATTTAATTGCTTGTGAAAATAACAAGACGTCTCTAGACAGTTTAGGTAAATTAAATAGTTCAATATTTAGTTTTTGAAAATTCTTCTCAGCTAATCACTGAGCTCCATTTCACCGGAAGTGACGCTTGCTATATAATAGATACTTGTTAATCTCGTTCAGTCGGTCCATAAAGAGAGAATTTTAACGACCTCATCCAACATTGTTGGATCAGTACAAAAGTTAAGACCTCAGTCTGCATCTGCATGCATGATATTTGTTTGCTGTCTATAGACCTCGCGCTTCCTAATAATAGGAAGCATCTTGGCCGTATCGCTAGAAGCCTAATTGAAGGAGATGCATATTCGTTAATCGAGCTGAACAAAACTCCTTGATGCGGATTTTGAATATATACATATGAATATATCAATTAGGCATGCAGTCTTTCTACGACGCTGCATGGCGAGATCATTTTCTTAACCATATTTGACATGCTTTATGGTAGTTATGCATGAACCTATAGCTCTCCAGTGCAAGCCAAGGGAATAGACTCTCTTACATAAATGATTTAAATATCTTTCTACGAGACATGCCTGCATGCCTGCTCAAGCTGTAGTCACAGTTCAAAAGAAACAGGCGAAATATTTCTGATTTTGCCGAGAAAAAGCGCCCGTGGAATTTGGTCCTCATGGGCCTGTAGGTTTGCGCTGGGTTAAATTTTCCTCGGCTGTTTTGGTTTTTTACTTCTGCACTGCTGTCCATTTCAAGACTTTGCAAAATAAGACTTCCATATTTATCTTCAAAATATTTATGGCAACATGTTGCACTGCATAACCAAGCGATTAAAAAAACTGATGTAAAAATTTGAGTTAATCCAAAGTTGAACAACCGGCCAAAGGTTTTAAGATTCTTACTGCCAGTTTCACCGCCAAATTTATAATTGGTGGGGAACAGATATTCAATTATTCATGTTCTTTACCATCCAGGGGCCGGTTGTACCAAAGGTGTATAAGTTATCCAACGGATAAGTCCTATCCAACGGATATATCTGCTATCCAGTGGATAGTTATCCATTGGATAAAAACGCGTTGCACGAAGCGTGGATAGTGGAGTGGATAGCTATCCAATAGATAAGTTAAAAATTACCAGGAGAAAACCGGATTATCCTGAAATTTCGTACCACAACGTCAGCTGTAATTGCTAAGAATTTATAACATTGAATTCATAATCATTACGAATTCTCGAGTAGTTACTAAATGGAAAATTAAGACATGAACAAGTGATTTCCTCGAACTTTGCACTTCACATAAACACATTTCAATTTTATTCCTTGACCTTGCGACGCTTTGCCTTTCGATTCCATAACAAATTTAGGAACACTATTTTAATGTTTTGATTGGCTAATTCCTGGCTTATCTAAGCATAGAACAAAATTCGTAGCCTTGTTGTCTATTGTACTTGTCTATTGCGTGAATGAAATTACTTATAGATATTAGCAAGTTTCCTTGGAATAGGTTAAATCTTTCTTTGCATATTCGCGTTTATAAACTGTTTAGAAGCGTACAGTAAATATACCGCCTGTTATAAATGTGAGGATGTCCAAAAAATCGCCGCTCGAAACGGAATGTGTAGGCAACGTGAAACGCTGCGACAAATATATAAACATTGGCTGGATTGCACTTCGAAAACAGTTTTAATAGTGAGTACAATCATGATGTACATTAGTTTGTATATATTAGTTTGTAGTAACAGGAATATTGCATTTTTGTCCTTTTTTATCTAAATGTTTACAGTGTTATCTTGTATCTTTGAATTTATCCACTGGATAGTGGATTTAAACTACCTCCGGACCTTGGATAAATTTATCCAGGAGATAGCGATTTTTATCCGTTGGATAAAGTTATCCAAGCTTCGTGCAACGCAAATCACACGCTGGATAAAACTTATCCGTTGGATAGCGACTTATCCGTTGGATAGCGACTTATCCACCTTTCGAACAACCGGCCCCAGTTGTTTTCAAAATAGGCGGAAGGTGAGCACGGGAATTGCATGAATACCCCCAAATTACCGATCTACTGTATGGCGCCACTGTTTTTTGCGGTTATATACCGACAAATTTCACTTAAAACAATATTTCGTTAAAAAGAATGTGTGAGGTACAAAGACCCACCAACGAGCTGTCGAAACCATTGTGGCGCCAAGTGCTCCTCCCTACTACATCGTTGCAGTCTTTTAATTGTAAGACTATGTGCACACGCGGTAACGTTTTCGAGCGTTTTCATTTTCGTTTTCATGCCAAAACGGTTTCAAACATCGTCAAAAAACAATAGAAGTTGAAGCTAATTTAACATATTGAGAATATTTTCCTTTGGATAGTGTGGACAGGGCGTCAAAGCGATAGACTAGATAAAAACGATTTTGAAAACGCGCGAAAACGACGCTCGTGTGCACATAGTCTAAGATTGTATGTTCAACAATTACTCGACTTGAAATCAATCTTCAATTTGAGCTGCGCAAAAATATGTTAGCAGTAGAGGTATTCCCTTTTTTGATAAAAGTAGCACTGCATGGTATACCTGGTCCAAAATGGTATAATTATATGTTGTGTACATAGGGGACAGGAAGCGATTAAAACTTTTCATGTTTTTTTATTAGGAGGCAATTGCGTTTGTCATTTTCAAGAGCGAAGAATAGACCGTATTACGAGAAGTAAAATTTCAGACCCAGTGTCATGGGCGAAGCCAACGATAACTTGCTCGCATAAATTCCAGATTAATCTTTACAAAGTGGAGCCAAACGTAAAATCACCGCAGCGCTTTCCTGCCGGTTTAAATAACATCAAGTATAACTTTATACTGTATGGAGGAAAGACAGTTTCATGTACCATTTTAGTCTATGTTCGTTCTTGCAATACCAGTGGTAAGTGTAATCCTAGGTGTATAGCACTTCTAGCGGTGACGAATAGTGAAAGCAAAAGACCAGGAAACAGCGAGAGATAATTCGTCTGGATATCTTCATTGTTATCATTGGCCAAAAAAAAGGGAGGGACAACGGGAACCTTATCCAAATTCAATGAGAAGAGTGAAATTAACCACTGATATTAATTCAATTTGTTATTCCATAATATGTCTTTTGCACAGAAATTATACTTGACGGACCCTTGCAGATTACAGGACGCTTTAGAGCATTACATGCAAAGTCAGTAAAACACATTGCGAAATGTTTTAATTTATTAAAGGTATAAAAGGTATTAAAGTTATTAAAGTTATTAAAGGTATTAAAGGTATTAAAGGTATTAAAGGTATTAAAGGTATTAAAGGTATTAAAGGTATTAAAGGTATTAAATGTATTAAAGGTATTAAAGGTATTAAAGGTATTAAAGGTATTAAAGGTATTAAAGGTATTAAAGGTATTAAAGGTATTAAAGGTATTAAAGGTATTAAAGGTATTAAAGGTATTAAAGGTATTAAAGGTATTAAAGGTATTAAAGGTATTAAAGGTATTAAAGGTATTAAAGGTATTAAAGGTATTAAAGGTATTAAAGGTATTAAAGGTATTAAAGGTATTAAAGGTATTAAAGGTATTAAAGGTATTAAAGGTATTAAAGGTATTAAAGGTATTAAAGGTATTAAAGGTATTAAAGGTATTAAAGGTATTAAAGGTATTAAAGGTATAAAGGTATTAAAGGTATATTAAAGGTATTAAAGGTATTAAAGGTATTAAAGGTATTAAAGGTATTAAAGGTATTAAAGGTATTAAAGGTAATTAAAGGTATTAAAGGTAAAAGAGACCTAAGGATTTAAAAAATTCACATACTTTTTTATTATTGGTCAAAAATTAATATCTTTCAGTTTCTCAGAAACAGCATCAACGTTGCCAACGTTGTTTTTTTAACCCATGCAAACTTTCCACGCCTAATTCTATTTATCTTACAACATTTCTCAACGAAACATCAAAACCATAATATTATCAATTTCTACCTATATGACAAAATTACTTTTAAGATTTGCCTAGATCATAATATGATTCGATACACATTGGGTCTATCCACGCGATTAACAAGTTTTGTATTCAATGTTTAGAAAAAGAAGAAATAGCTGAGAGAAATGGCAATAAAAGAGGTAAGCCGAAAAAATCATTATCATTTTCAAAAATATCTTTATTAATGTTACATTATACTGACAAGACGTTTCAGTTGTAGACAAAATAATCAATCCTTCACAATTTAGTTCGCACTGCGTACTTTTCAAGTTGTCTCTTTTCTGAAGATAACTTCTCATTAGTAATGAATAATCTGACAGGGCAGGATATTTTAAGAGATATAGCGATGCAATATAGATTCTCCGCGTACTTTTGTGGTCTCATTGGGGCGTGTTTGTTTAATGCGTTCATGCAGGAATATCTCATTAAAATGGTCTAATTAGGTTTCTGGGGCCGGTTGTATAAAGACGTAGTTAACTTTAACTATGCATGATTAGCGCTAATCACTGTAGTTAAATTCTATGATTTGTTAACTGCACGACTTAACTGCGTTGCACAAAACGTAGTTTGTCGGATGATTAACAAAACACGTAGTTAACTTGCGTGGAGCTTGCGTGGGGTTGTTAAACAGAGAAATAGCACGAAGTATCTTGAAATTTTTGACCACTGTTCATTGAACTGTAAACAAACTGGAATGATAACCCGGGGGGGGGATTAAAGCCAGTGATTTTTACTTTTTCTGAGTTTTGAGCTGAAATACTTAACGCCTAATGTTGAGCCGTATATGAAATTAAAGCGATTATAAAGTTATATTTCGTGTAGAAATTTGGAGACTTTAGCTTAAAGGGAATATATATTTGAAAATTTCCCGGTTTTTTTGCGATTTTTAAAATATTTCCTTTGCAGTTCAAGTCTTGAAATTTCTACACCAAATGTAACTTTTCAATAGCTTTAATTTGACACACAGCCCAACGTCTGGCGTCAAGTATTTCGTCTCAAAACTCAGAAAAACTATTTTGGCTTCAAGCTAAATAGGGATGTTTGTCAGGAGTTATCGTTCCAGTTGTATAGAGCTCACTGCCACTGTTATTAATTTTGAACAAGACTGTGGACTCTTATTTATAAAAATTGACAGTATTTTGATCTAAAATATTGGAAAAAGTGCAATAAAACAAAATAAAATAATTCAACGAAAACGGCGCTCTTATATAAAAATATCCCTTTGAGTCAAAATACCGGTTGCAGTTGAAAATGGAGATGTTTAATCTTTGCTATGGATTTTGGCATCGACACGTCTCCCAAAGCTAAATATGCTCCGTTCCTGCCCAAATGAAGTTTAAAAGCTTTGACGGGGCCCTTTCTTAAAATTTCGGCCAATTCACAAAATTTGTGTACGTTTTTCCAGGGCTTTCCTTTGGATTCAGCATTATTTTTATTATGAAAGTATAGTTTGATTATTCAACTTAAACCTACGGTAGGCATTTAGCAGTCAACGTGCCGTTTTACCATAGTAATTTTATTTAAATTTGTCAAAATGTTGAAAATTGAGGCGAGAGTTTCCTTCCTTCTTAATATTAGTAAGTTACGTCGCTAGTTGCATAGTCAAATGGCAGCGCCACTGGAGCACGCTACATACATGGTTCTAACAGTATTTTGTAGCAAATTACATATACTTTAATTCATTTTAATTTGTTTTACTTTTAAACTTCATTTGACTGGGTTTCCTATGGGTATGTGTTGATTTTAATGTTTTCTCACTCCTCAAAAGCTCAAGACGCCATTTTTACTGCGTAGCGCACTGCGCGAACGCAGTCTTAAATTTCTGTCGATTTTTTTTTGGTTTTTTACGTTTTCGACCCGGTCTTCCTGGCCGCGCAGGCCAACAAAGATACCCGTATTTTGTACTCGTTTGATTTCGTATCGAAATATTTTCGTGCTAAACAAACTAATAGTTCTAGTACCCCCGCAAAAGAAATATTTACAAAAAATTGAAAAAGTTTGTTGTCGCCGGGATTCGAACTCGGGTCGTGCGAACCAAAAGCAGGAAACTGCATGCACGATACACGTATAAAATAACACGTACACGAGTCGCTGTGTATGGCCGATAGCGCAGGAAATCTAGACGTCTGTCGTTCGAGAAAATACGTACAGGTAATCATAATGCTGGATTCTTGACTTGTCTTGTTTGATATGCTCACTCTGCATACACTAGCATACACTGATCATGGTAAACCTACACTAAAATGGGTTTACAGACAACGATCACATGAATCATGAAAGCCTTGTATGCCATGAAAGCCTTGTATGCTTTGAAAGCCTTGTATGCCATTCTATGCCATTTTTCAATTAAACCGACCTTCCTTTCAAGGGTAAAAACGGCCAGACCGATCTTATTGAATTTCAGTACAAACTGATTCCCAGAGTACATGATTCCTTATTCACGTATATCGTTAGCTATACATTTGCCTAGCACCAATAATGCAGTTTTACCCCTATATTCTGTACGAAGTGCTCTATCTATGTTTTGAAAAGTTAACGATGCCCTTGAGGATAGTTATCAAATTTTAACTAGATTTTAACTACTGTTAGCGCTAACTACGTGATTAAAGTTTTTATACAACTGGCTTAACTACGTGATTAAAGTTAACTACGTTTTAACTACAGTTGGGTGGTTAAAAGTAGTTAAAACGTAGTTAAGAGTTTTATACAACCGCCCCAGTATATTTCATCTCTCTTAATTTGTAAAAAAGCGGTCGATGTGGATGGTAGCTAGGTCAGTAGCGTAACCAGCCTCACGATTTGTCCCGCTATGCTGATATTCTGGTGATCATTGACTGTGAAAATATAATAATATAATAATATAAAATAATGAAATGAAATTAATAAAGAAAAAACTCGAAATTTAATAGCGGAACAAAATCGTCAGGCTGCGCCACCGGGCTAGGTCCAGGTTAAACTTGGATGGTCTTTTTGTTGCTACGAGTTGTAATATTTGTCAGTGGACATTCTTGGTTTTGAATTTTAATACACACGCGGGAAGATCGTCACTAAACATTTCCTAGGACAGCACTACTTTGACAATCTGTAATATAGGAAACATGATACACGTAATATGCACAATGAACAATGCACAATGGGTTATTGAAAAGGGAAATCATGTAGCGATATAGCACAGTATGATTAAGCACAAAACAGTTAGTTGATACAGGAGCACGAGAAGAGCACATCTCAAGCACCGAAGCACGAATAAAGAGTTATAAATATATGTGTGTGTTCTGTGAGTATTTGTAAAGAGCTGTCTCCCCAAACGACCCGACGATCCCGGACGTTAGAAGAGCCTAAACGAAGCCACACAAAAAGGGTCGTTTTACAAATCAGTCAGTATGGGTGAAAATACAATGATAATATCAACAAGGGTTTCACTGAGTTCAATGATTCTTGTTCGTGCTTTAATTAACAACAAACATATTTGTTATATACTTTAGATTGACTCTACCTCACCACCTGTGTCATTGCGTGGCACTGATGAGTTGTATTCTATTTTGTTCTAGAGTGTATAAAAGATATCCTTGTTCTCTGGGACATTTCGAATTATGTTAACTCTGCGTACATCGCTGATGTGAAAGAATTTCTGAAGAAATTTATCAAAAGTGAAAAGCTGCGCGTGGAAGAACAAGGCACTCATCTTGGTTTCGCTTCCTTCTCAAGCGACAACCGAACTAGAGAATTATTGGAGGTTGGCGAAATTAAGAACAAAACATTGTTGATGCAGTGGCTGGATAGAATTGACTTTGAAAATAATCCGAGTGGCAATACGGCGTTCAAAAGTATGGCAAAAAATGTAAGTAAGCCTTAAATGTTTTACCAATGTAACATTTACACAAGTGTCTTTTCAATCTTTGCTCATATTCGATCGTGGTATTAAGAAAAGTTGTTAAACCGTGATATTACAAAGACCCCAAAATGTAATTTATGTATTGTAATTTATGTATCATTCTCCAGGTGATCTGAGAATGAAAATTAGCTAATCATAAGCCAGAACCTCGAAGAAATTCAGTTGTCATTTCACATGATAGCCAGGGTTTCCAAAATGCAAGGGAATTTCCTTGCAATTGAAAACCACAAAGGAGGGAGGGATCTTTGTTAATAGGATATGCTAGAAATAAATGCATGCAGCACCCCTCTCCATTTTGAAGTTTCAACCAAGAAAATAATCTCCTATGGCCTACATTAGCTATAACTTATGGAATGAATCAATGAAAAAGCGTTGATAAAAATAATGAGAAATATTTGGCCGCGCCAGTTAAGAGACTGAAACTGACGTACTATAGCGCCTCAATTTCCGCTATCTTTGGCTTCACTTTTGCACCAAAAGTTCTTCCTCCAGATATATGTGGAGCTCACTGATGATAACTCACTTTTGCATTGACGTCACTGATATCCTATGACGTCATCATTTCAAAGTAGCCGGCTGAGATATTAGACTGAACAGCCCTAAATGTGTGAAACCTCCAATTCCAGGTGCCCATTGGCACAAATATACAATTTATTTACTCAATTACTACATATTTTTCAACAATCAAACGATTATACAAGTTTAATATTCAATTTTTTCATAGCCGTTTAACAAGACAAGTCCTAAAAATTTCCGTCCGGAGGTAGAAGACGTTATTTTGTTGTTAACCAGCAGCGCACACAAATCTGCAAAAAATCAAACGAAACTTGTCGATGAATATACCATAATACTTAGCAAGAAGAATGTCACTATTGTCCGCTTGGCTGTCGGAAATAAGGTCAAAAGGTTGAAACTATATACTAAAGGTTGGTCGTCACGAGAGCGAATATTCGAATCAAAGTTAGAGGAGTTGGACAAAGTTGTAAATGAAACAGTTGATGCTTCCTGCAATTTACATGGTAGGTGTATGTGTGTCAAAAGGTAATATTTTATAGCTGATAAGACTCGTTAAGGCAAGCTGAAAAATAAATATTTCCCCTTCCCTTCCCTTCCCTTCCTTTCCCTTCCCTTCCCTTCCCTTCCCTTCCCTTCCCTTCCCTTCCCTTCCCTTCCCTTCCCTTCCCTTCCTTCCCTTCCCTTCCCTTCCCTTCCCTTCCTTCCTTCCCTTCCCTTCCCTTCCCTTCCCCTTCCCTTCCCTTCCTTCCCTTCCTTCCCTTCCCCTTCCTTCCCTTCCTTCCCTTCCCTTCCTTCCTTCCCTTCCCTTCCTTCCCTTCCCTTCCCTTCCCTTCCCTCCCTTCCTTCCCTTCCTTCCCTTCCCTTCCCCCCTTCCTTCCCTTCCCTTCCCTTCCTTCCCTTCCTCCTTCCTTCCCTTCCCTTCCCTTCCTTCCCTTCCCTTCCCTTCCTTCCCTTCCCTTCCCTTCCCTTCCCTCCTTCCCTTCCCTTCCCTTCCCTTCCCTTCCCTTCCCTTCCCTCCCTTCCCTTCCTTCCCTTCCCTCCCTTCCCTTCCCTTCCCTTCCCTTCCCTTCCCTTCCCTTCCCTTCCCTTCCCTTCCCTTCCCTTCCCTTCCCTTCCCTTCCCTTCCCTTCCTTCCCTTCCCTTCCCTTCCCTTCCCCCCCACCGTGTCAAGAATGAGAATACTTGCTTATAAACAGGAATAAATGTGTAAACTATTATACCAATATTTTAACACCAAATTCTAAATAAAATTTTAAATTGGATAAAATAAAATAATTTTAAATAAAATCCGCCATAAATCTGTAGTATTTCACTTCTCAAAAAATTTTGGTTCTGTGCAAATTTAGAGTAAACACCAATCCTTCTTTTTAACTTGAAGGCGGATGTGAATGCAGAGATGGCGTTAACTATGAGTTTACTGCATATGCTAAACCTAATGAAATCAAAGGGCTGGTCCATTGGTCAGTACCAGAAGTCACGTGCTCTGATTATAAGAGAGGCCAAGTTCATCCACCTGACGTCAGGTCTCCTGCAAATTTCTCCCTGGGCAAGCACGTGATTACCTATCCCTACTCGTACAAACGCAATAACAAGACTATAGAGTTCAAATGTTTTGTTAACTTCACTGTTGTCGGTAAGTAATTGTTGCTCTCGGTCCGCAAATTCGCAATAGAGCCGCTCTTGATTGAGAAATTTCCATTAATCACTGACAAGCCTTATGGAGATTAATCCGCTATGGACCACGCAGTTTTCTGACAGTTTAATTGCTTTATTAATCCCCAAAATTTGACGTAAAATTACAGTAATGTAAGGACAAACATTAACACTGGTCCCCGCTGCTTAATTACCAATTTGGAACGTTAGGTGCAAACTGTAGTCCAAGGTGGCCTGGGAACTAGCAATGGTACTTGGATTAAGGAAAGATCCATGCCAATGGTATCTTGAACAGCCAACCAACCACCACCCATCCAATTACCGAGCTAGCGAAGCGCGGGCAATGGACGCCCGCCATAGAATGATACTATACCGTACCGTACCATACCATATATACCATACCATACCATAATATACCATACCATACCATACCATACCATACCATACCATACCATACCATACCATACCATACCATACCATACCATACCATACCATACCATACCATACCATACCATACCATACCATACCATACCATACCATACCATACCATACCATACCATACCATACCACATACCATACCATACACACCATACCATACCATAACATACCATACCATACCATATACCATACCACATACCAATACCATACCATACCAACCATACCATACCATACCATACCATACCATACCATACCATACCATACCATACCATACCATACCCATACCATACCATACCATACCATACCAACCATACCCATACCATACCATACCATACCATACCATACCATACCATACCATACCATACCATACCATACCATACCATAATACCATACCATACCATACATACCATACCATACCATACCATACCATACCATACCATACCATACCATTACCATACACCATACCATACCATACCATACCATACCATACCATACACCATACCATACCATACCACCATACCATACCATACCATACCATACCATACCATACCATACCACCATACCATACCATACCATACCATACCATACCATATACCATACCATACCATACCATACATACCATACCATACATACCATACCATACCATACCATACCATACCATACCATACCATACCATACCATACCATACATACCATACCATACCATACCATACCATACCATACCATACCATACCATACCATACCATACCATACCATACCATACCATACCATACCATATACCATACCATACCATACCATACCATACCATACCATACCAACCATACCATACCATACCATACCATACCATACCATACATACCATACCATACCATACCCATACCATACCATACCATACCACCATACCATACCATACCATACCATACCATACCATACCATACCATACCATACCATACCATACCATACCATACCATACCATACCATACCATACCATACCATACCATACCATACCATACCATACCATACCACCATACCATACCATACCACCATACCATACCATACCATACCATAACCATACCATACCATACCATACCATACCATACCATACCATACCATACCATACCATACCATACATACCATACCATACCATACATACCACCATACCATACCATACCATACCATACCATACCATACCATACCATACCATACCATACCATAACCATACCATACCATACATACCATACCATACCATACTACCATACCATACCATACCATACCATACCTACCATACCACCATACCATACCATACCATACCATACCATACCATACCATACCATACCATACCATACCATACCATACCAACCATACCATACCATACCATACCATACCATACCATACCATACCATACCATACCATACCATACCATACATACCATACCATACCATACCATACCATACCATACCATACCATACCACCATACCATACCATACCATACCATACCATACCATACCATACCCATACCATACCATACCATACCATACCATACATACCATACCATACCATACCATACCATACCATACCATACCATACCATACATACCATATACCATACCATACCATACCATACCATACCATACCATACCATACCATACCATACCATACCATACCATACCATACCATACCATACCATACCATACCATACCATACCATACCATACCATACCATACCATAATATACCATACCATACTATACCATACCATACCATACCATAACATACCATACCATAATACACCATGCCATGCCATGCCACGCCATGCCATGTCTCAAAATCTTTATTATTCCAATGCAAGGCGCCATTATATCTAAAGCACATCTTGCCGAATTCTTTTCTCGGCATTGGTAGTGCTAAATCGGTATTCCTATTTCTGAGATTATATGTAATATTTTTTTCATTATTGCATCGAAATTTTTCACTTAGATTGAGAGCGGTGTGGCCGTTCAGAATTTTAATGAAAATGAATGGGCTTAAGATTGTTTTTTCTTTCATCAAAAGATTTCCAACTTAGGTTCTCGAGTAATTCAAAAGACCGAGTATCGTGAAACCCTTGCCGCGCGATTTTTGGTACTTTTGCAACCTATTTAAAGACCACTCGCGCAATTATTCTACAGAAGGCTGCAATAATCGAAATATGGCTGTATTATAGCATTATATAACATTTTGGCAGTCGAAATTGATGCAAAATGTTTAATCCGTTTGATCGCACCAATGCCGGCGCTAACCTTGGAACAAATAGATTCGATATGTTTATCCCAGGATATCCTTTCATACAGGTTCACACCGAGGCATGAATATTTATTGGTCCTATGTACTTGTATTCGAAGTATAAATATTAAAGCCCAACACAGTGCTTTCAGTAAAGCCATAAGAGACAATCAAACCATTTGAGAATAATAAGAATATATTTGGTAGTAACGTTTCGTCTTAACTTAAGACATCTTCAGACTAAATGATAAATTACATGATAACATGAATATGTAGACTAGTAATATATTTACAAGGTATCAATTTACAAAAGGTGATAACAAGGACAACGTAAGAACAAGGTACATAGAGGACAAGGGACAGAACGTCACGACACGATGACAATACGAAGTAAGGACTAAAATAAATTGAGAGGGCAGGGGCGTAACTTGACCCTAAGCGTTGGGGGGGTGTGAAGCAAATTTGCCCTACCAAAGGGCGTGACCTGCAACAAATACGCGGAAAAGGGCGTGGCAACCAAATGCAATTATAGCTCTTTTTGATAGGCTGTGAGACAGTTATATATTTATTACGCAAACCCGGCTGCATAAAACTGAAAGCGAGATTTTGATATATTTCGGAAATTATTGAAATCTACGAGGCGCCACCATGGTTGGGCGCCGAGAGAAAGATTTTCGAAAATTCGGTCCTCTAGATCGTCGGAAACGGCCTTCTCAGACTGGCAACTTTCTCTCGAATTGTAAGTTGCACCCACGCCTAATTTTCAAGACTTCCCGCACCCGAACTGATTTTCAAGAAGCGATATCTCCTGCAAATTAAGTTAACTGAAAAATCTCAAGTTCTGCGCATTTGCAGTCTCTCTAACCAGCGAACCCCTATTTGGATCGATTTTACTAACTTACAATTCTTATAGCTGCATGTAAATTTAAAGTTTCGTTAGTTTGTTTAGTATTCATATGTTTTTTTTTATCAATTTGGGCAAAAATTGTCCAGCCTGAACCCAGCGGTCTGTCCTGCAAATTCCCAACAAATTGCCCTACCAAAACACTGTTTTCAACAATTGGGGGGGTGTCACACCCCCCACACCCCCCCACACCCCCCACACCCCCCCACACCCCCCCAACAGTTACGCCCCTGTGAGAGGGATAGAGTTGCCTTGAACATTAAGAGAAGGCTTAAGTTTGGTGATGAGGAGACTCATGTATCATTAGCTCATAAGAGTCAGATGAGGAAGAGAGGATTCTAAAGTCGTCAAAGCTAGCCGGGTGTCCGCAAGCCTTTAGGTGCGAATGTATACTGGACATAACAGGGCTTGAGGTCTGTTTACCAGTGATAGATGATATTCCCAAGTGCTCTGATATTCTGGTGTGTAAATGACACGTGGTTTGACCCACGTACGACGCGGAACAACATCGACACTTAAATAAATAAACTACACCAGATCTCAGGCACTTAGGGACTTTAAACGGAAAGAGTGAAGAGAGCCTTCTAGTGGAACGAAAAACAAATCTAACATCCAAATGCGGAAAAGCGGCGCTACAAAGACGGTTGATTTGGGTGCGAATCTGAAAAGAGTGTAACCCAGTAAAAGGGAGACAAAAATAGATGATTTTCTTAGGTGCTGTTGGGATAGGCGGTTTTGGAACGAACGTATTATCGAGAAATTCTCGGACCAGACGGTCGAATAAATGCGAAGGAAACCCGTTGACTTGGAAGAACTTCCTAACAATTTCAAGTTGGACGTGAAAGTTTCATTACTCGAACAGAGATTGAAAATGCGATGGAGTAAACATGATATTAAGCAGCGTTAATAACTGAGTGGTATAAAGCTATGGAAATTCGTGAAGAGACCAGTAAACGTAGGTTTACGATACACCGAAGAACGACAACAACATCGTCATTATGAAACCTGACAAAAGCAACGGCGTGGTTATTCTCAACAAAGACGAGTATAACAACAAAATGGATGAAATACTATCGGACAGCTCGAAATTTCAGTTGCTTGGTGGAGATCCCGTTAAAGTTACGCTACAACGTGAAGGCAAATTGAAAACACTGCTGAAGAAATTAAAGGCCTCTCATTCGATCAATGAACAAACGTATAATGAAATACATCCTACAGGATTTCGCATAGGTATTTTATATGGTCTTCCTAAGATTCATAAGTCCACCATTCCTCTCAGAGTGATTTTGTCATGTGTTAATCATTATTCGTACCACCTTGCAAAATTTTTCATACAGCTTCTAACTCCTATCATATCTAGCTCCTTTATTATAAAGGATTCGTTCTCGTTCGTCCAAGAACTCTTGAACTGTGACATCAACTTCAACAATGTTGTCATGGCTAGTTTTGATGTGGCCTCTTTGTTTACCAACATCCCTGTTGATGAAACTATTAGTATACTTTGCAAATAACCTTTTCTCCCAGTACCAGTTCATTCAAGGCCTTGACCGTGCTGAATTTGAAAAACTCTTGTCCCTATCTGTTAAGAACTGTCATTTCATATTCAATGGTCGTCTATACCAACAAGTGGATGGCCTGGCAATGGGCAGCCCTTAGGGCAACTTTTCGCGAACATTTTCATGTCTTTTCATGAGCAAATATAGCTCCAAAACTGTCCTTCCTTATTTAAACCAGTACTCTACGATAGATGATCGCTTCCTTCTCTTCCGATCTCTGGATCACGCACCTCTCTTCCTTGATTATTTCAACTGACAACATCCCAATATATCCTTCACATTTGACAAGGAAGACAATGGCAAGCTCCCTTTTCTTGATGTTGAGATATTACGCTCTAACTGGAAGTTTACAACTTCGGTGTATCATAAACCTACGTTTACTGGTCTCTTCACGAATTTCCATAGCTTTATACCACTCAGTTATAAACGCTGCTTAATATCATGTTTATTTACTCCATCGCATTTTCAATCTCTGTTCGAGTTATGAAAACTTTCACGTCCAACTTGAAATTGTTAGGAAGTTCTTCCAAGTCAACGGGTTTCCTTCGCATTTATTCGACCGTCTGGTGCGAAAATTTCTCGATAATACGTTCATTCCAAAACCCCCTATCCTAACAGCACCTAAGAAAATCATCTATTTTTGTCTCCCTTTTACTGGGTTACACTCTTTTCAGATTCGCACCCAAATCAACCGTCTTTGTAGCGCCGCTTTTCCGCATTTGGATGTTAGATTTGTTTTTCGTTCCACTAGAAGGCTCTCTTCACTCTTTCCGTTTAAAGTCCCTAAGTGCCTGAGATCTGGTGTAGTTTATTTATTTAAGTGTCAATGCTGCACAGCAAAAAATGAATTTCTTGTTTAAGTTAAATTGGAATTTTGTTTTAAGAAAATATTTACTTGTTTCAAGAAATAATTTTCTTATTTTGAGAAAATATTTTCTTAAGATTTTTTCTTCTTAATTTGAGAAAACATTTTCTTGAAATAAGAAAATTATTTCTCGAGAAAATATCAGAGATATCACTTTCTTATCATAAGAAAATGTTTTTCTTAAAATGAGAAATTGTTTTCTTAAGAAAATATTGAGATATCAATTTCTTGTTATAAGAAATATATATTCTTAAACTAAGAAAATGCTCTTCGCATTAAATTTGAAGAATTTCAGCTGAGAGTAATCTTCAAAATTACTTGTGTTTCAAATGTTCCTTTTTGTTGAAGTTTGTTGATTTCAAAATAGATGGTTCATATTTTATTGTTTTTCGTTCTGATCATCAATTTAGCTAATTATCAGTATGAGTAAAGTGCCCTTAGTCAACAATGAAGCTTTTCTTACTTACACTTTACAAGCATGGCATGACATATTCGGTCAAGAACTGTTAAAATAGAACAAAGTCATAATATAATGTTTGCAAAATGCTGTTTTCATTTACAGAAATCCAGCGTGAGATAATTCAAAGCATTCAAAGGTTTAATACTGATAATTATATGGTCCAGCCTGACGCAGAGCCTGATTATTCCATTTATCCCATTATGCCTTTCGGGCGTAGACCACGAGGGAAATTTGAATACTTAGCGAAACAACCTATAACGCTATTAACGCATAGTAAAGAAATATTGTTTTTTTACGGCGAATATGGCATTTGTATCTTGTTATTAACTTTATATATTACCGATAAAGATATGGACGTTTAGGATGTGAGAAAATATACACTATATCGGCGCAAATTTGTGGTATTTCATAAGGTGAGTTGATGTTTCATGATGTCATATGCCAACATGCTGATCGAGTGTGTTATTATATACAACGTATAAGCCTTTATTTGTTAGCCTTCGTTAGCCTTTATTCCACCCTATTATAGATCAAGAATTGTATTTTCATCGTTCAATGATTTGCGCTATGATTTTCCATGTTATTATCTGTTTATATAGTTAAATAGTTGGCTATAGCACTAATATAGCAGGAATAGCTAAACAATACCTTAGAATTCCTCAGCAATTATGGCCTAGAATACCTCAGAGGAGCAAAATAGAATAGTCCAATGTTGTGATATATATAACTAAGGAGCAGCATATGGCAGTGTTTCTAATGTCTTTGTTTGAAATGAAGGAAAGGAGTTGAGTTGTATTTTCAGATTGATACTAATTACTAAATCCAGAGGGGTTAACTAATGTAACAGTGCTTCTCCACAGTAGGGTTGAGACTGTTCCAAAGGGTATAAATTGTGCATCAGAGTCTGCTCTATTTTGCCTTCAGATACATTTATCCATCCATATTTTGTTAGGGACAATTTTTGGATTTAACACCATTTGATTTCATTGGATAAGGCCTCTATCTATATATTGTTTGAATTAATTACATGTATTTTCATGGTGAATTGATTAGAATTTAAACTATCATAGGGAGGTAGAAAAGCAGTGTAGAATGGGTTTAAGGATGGGCATATTTGATAATGGTCTTAAAGTAGTTTTCTTAAAGATGCCGGTATTGCAAGCGATAGCTAAAGAATAGCTTAAAATTCCCCAGAGTAGCTAAATTATTATTTACCAGTATTTTTTGTTTGATGTACTCAATTCCTAACATGATTGCAAAGTTTTATTTTAAGTTAAGTGTGAACTTAGGATTTACTTCACACCAATTTTTAAATTATTTACTCTCAAATTTATCTGATGATGTCTCGTCTGATTTTAAGGACCACAAAAATCCTTTTGCAATAATTGATTTGTACTGCAATAATTGATATTTGGAAACATGTCAAATAAACACTGGACAAATACAAAACCTTCAAAGCCGGAGTGCAATATTATATATAATCATGCATTTCTCTGTATTTCTATATAATCATGTAGGGCCTATAATTCTCATGTATTAATGTCTGCTGTGTATTCTATATTATGACTGATGAATATTTTAGTAAATTTACATTACATTCTTACTTATAACAAAATATCATGTCAGAGGTTCTAGGGTTTCTTGAGAATTAACTTTTCTTATTATAAGAAAATATTTTCTTGGAAATATTTCTTAAGACAAATTTCTTAAGAAAATTTTTCTCTATATGAACATTCTATAAGAAATTTTGGACTAATTTCAAGAAAATTTTCTTAAACTGAGAAATTATTTGTGTGCAATTTTTCTTATTCTAAGAAAATTTTCTTAAGAAAAAATTTCTTAAGAAAAACAGTAAGAAAATTTTCTTATTATTCTCCCAAGAAAATTTGAACTCATTTTAAGAAAATTTTCTTAAAATGAGTTTTTTTTTTCTTGAAATAAGAAAATGATTTTTTGCTGTGTGTTCCGCGTCGTACGTGGGTCAAACCACGTGTCATTTACACACCAGAATATCAGAGCACTTGAGAATATCATCTATCACTGGTAAACAGACCTCAAGCCCTGTTATGTCCAGTATACATTCGCACCTAAAGGCTTGCGGACACCCGGCTAGCTTTGACGAATTTAGAATCCTCTCTTCCTCACTTGACTCTTATGAGCTAATGATACATGAGAGTCTCCTCATCACCAAACTTAAGCCTTCTCTTAATGTTTAAGGCAACTCTATCCCTTTCAATTTATTTTAGTCCTTACTTCGTATTGTCATCGTGTCGTGACGTCTCTGTCTCTTGTCCTCTCATGTACCGCTTGTTCTTACGTTGTCCTTGTTATCACCTTTTGTAAATTGATACCTTGTATCAATATTTTCAAGATCACTATTTACCTTCGTAACCAGATCGCAGCAGTCATTAGAGGATGCAAAAATTTCGGTGTCATCATCATAGAGGGAAGGTGTTGAGTGAAAGTACTACCGCTTAAAGCCGTAACAAACGAAGGAGTGTATAACGTACCTTGTTGAGCCAGAAACGAGTTATCTTGGTGTGGTGGAAGTGGATTGGAGCGCATCCCCCAATTGTTCCAAATGCGTCGTAGAGTGATGGAAAGACGTGGACGCAACGCTACCCATTGCGCTCTGAAGCCCTGAGAGAAACTCTGGTGACTGAAAGGAAGCGCTCCAGTTGATTTTGGTGCCCGTTGCAGTTGGGGTAGAAGACTCTCCCAAAGACGCATCAGCCGTGTGTAAATCCATTAGGACGAAGTTTAGGTTCTTTCAATGTAAACCATTAAAAATTTTTGTTAGTCTTGTTACACTTTGCGTGCCGAGCAACTAATGACCGCAAAGGGAGGGAGCACGCAATATAACACGTGGGCTGACTTAGAGCACCTCGACAGGAACACCTAACTTCCAGATCACGCGTGCTTTCCTCGCTATTAACTTTTGTTATTGAATAACCTCATTAAACTCGAGCCCGCAAGTCGCTGGTAATCAAGCCAGCAGTTAGAGTAATGATTTGAGTTCTTTAAAGATGAGGTAAAGTCCGTTCTGCGCATATATTCCGCGCAGCAACACATTCCATCAGTGGGGGAGCAACTTTTGGAATGTTAATGAATGCGATATTTGCGCGTTGTATTACAAACGGCAGTTCGGGAGCACAATTATTCTATTTTATGTCGCAAGGCGAAGAGGCTCGAATTACGAGTGACGAAGATAACTTATCTTATCATAAGGCTGCTAGAAAAAAGCCAGATTATGCTGAAACGAATGCTCCAAGAATTTATTTGTTGAATGAGAACACGAGATGGCGAGGCTATTTGTCGTCGCTACAGACGCTACCTTCTCGCTTGTCCTACAATTACAAATACATAGTGTTAAATAACGGCCGGTTTATTTACAAGCTTCGCTTTATATTTTCTTCAAAATATAATAAGATTTTCTTCAAAATATTATATAAAATAAACATATTCATCACAGATCACAGCCGGTCGAGCGAGAAGAAAATAAGAAAATTAAAACGATTCATACGTCATGTAAAGATTATATAACCAACGTAAACAAACATTGTTATGCCCAGAATATATGCGCAGAACGGACTTTACATCATCTTTAATATTTCGTATGTACTTGTGAAGTTTTCGACATCCTAATTGTACTTTCTTTAGTCTTTTTTTAATAAACTTGTAAATTCCAAATAGTTTATCTTCCAATTTAGCTTGTGATTGCCCATGCACACAAACAGTAAATTCTGAAGTTGAAGAAGGCCAGGACGAGAAGATCTTAGTCAGTTGGACAGAACCAAAGCCTAGGTGCCCGACCACACCAAATCCCGCTAATCCAAAACTTACTGGCTTGTTTTCTATTGGTAATTACGCACGGTACTACAATTACACGTACAGCAACAAGTATCAAACATTTGGCATCCAATGTCACGTAAGAATTGGTGTCACAGGTATGCTCGTCACTCTAATAATAATCCCAATTGTTTCACCTTACTTAACTTGTACGGAATGCTATAGCGTAACGTGTATTCAAATTTCGCATGGTTTAAATAGTTAATTAAAAAAATGTTGTACTCTATAAACCTTAAACGCCTAAACGTAAAATCCGATAAACAAGCGTGCAACGTGTACAAATACCAAGCTTTAACTGTGTGGAACAGTGTCGGAATAATAGATAGAGTTCGAATTAAATTTTTCACTTGGAGATCTGTTAAAAAACAATAGACAGAAACCTACGGGCCTGAGAAACGAAATCAGAATTTTTTGTGATATTAGTTTCACTTTAAAATTAATTCCACTATTCAAAGCATCACCGTAAGCTTGACTTTAAATATTCCAGCCTATAAAACGCTGAGGTTACAAGGATCTTTAAGTAAAAATGGAACAGGACGTGTTGAAGTGTTCTTCAATAGAGAATGGGGAACAATCTGTGAAGATGGATGGGATTTCAACGATGCTAGAGTTGTTTGTCATCAACTTGGTTATCAAGATGCTGTTAGAGCTCTTCAGGGAGATCATATTCCTGATGGTTCTGGACGGATATGGTTAGACGAGGTTGAATGCAAAGGAATGGAGCAAAATTTGATAAGTTGTTCTCATAGAGGATGGGGAGAACATGATTGCAGTCATGAGAAAGACGCTGGAGTAGAATGTTTTTCACCAGGTAAAGATACAAAAAAATAAACTTGTTAAGGTGGCTGTATAAGCATATATTTGAAAAACGCAAATGTTTTCCTATTTCTCACTCAAAAGTAATTTTTCCTCCTGCCAAAAACTTGACCTAGTAGTTTTTGAAAATGGTTTGAATTAGGTAGACGATTTAACGGCATTTATACGTGACAGAGGTTCAACACCGTCTGTTAACTCGGATTTAAATTGTGCAATTGTCTGTGTAACTATATTATCAGGATTGTGAACTTTAATGCCGGTGATTACGCAAAGTACGAGTCGATAACTATGATTTCTATCGTAATGAAACATTTCGCATGAAGTTTGCGTTGTATTAGTTACAATTTCTGCTTACTTACAGAAGAGAATGAATGATCGTATTTTATGCTACTAGAAATTTGCAAAATCGTTTCATTGCGAACATGATACCAGTTTATAATCTTTCTTATTTACTGCGACGCAATGCCTCAAGCTCGCCTTTGGCGTCTCATCTTTTGTTAACAGAAGAACCTTACTGGAAAAATTCACGTCGCGTAGTTACCACGAATCTGCGCTTAGGAGGGAATAAGACTGTTATTATGTCGAATGCAAATAAAAAGATATCAAACAAAATGAGGTTACAAGGATCTGTAAGCAAAAATAGAACAGGACGTGTTGAAGTGTTCTTCAATGGACAATGGGGAACAATCTGTGATGACGAATGGGATTTCAAAGATGCTAGAGTTGTTTGTCGTCAACTTGGTTATCAAGATGCTGTTAGAGCTCTTCACGGAGGTCAGGTTCCTCATGGTTCTGGACGGATATGGTTAGACGAGGTTGGATGCAAAGGAATGGAACAAAAATTGATAAGGTGTTCTCATCTAGGATGGGGAGTACATGATTGCAGTCATGACGAAGACGCTGGAGTAGAATGTTTTTCACCAGGTAAAGATACAAAAAATAAACTTGTTAAGGTGGCTGTATGGGCATATATTTAAAAAAAGCAAATGTTTTCCTATTTCTCACTTAAAAGTAATTTTTCCTCCTGCCAGAAACTTGACCTAGTAAATTTTTGAAGATGGGTTGAATTAGGTGGACGACTTAACGGCATTTATACCTGAGGTTCAACAGCGTCTGTTAACTCGGATTTAAATTGTGCAATTGTCTGTGTAACTATATTATCAGGATTGTGAACTTATATGCCGGTGATCACGCAAAGTACGAGTCGATGACTATGATTTCTATCGTAATGAAACATTTCGCATGAAGTTGGGCGTGTATTAGCTACAATTTCTGCTTACTTACAGAAGAGAATGAATGATCGTATTTTACGCTACTAGAAATTTGCAAAATGGTTTCATTGCGAACATGATACAAGTTTTTAATCTTTCTTATTTACTGCGACGCAATGCCTCAAGCTCGCCTTTGGCGTCTCATCTTTTGTTGACAGAAGAACCTTACTGGAAAAATTCACGTCGCGTAGTTACCACGAATCTGCACTTAAGAGGGAATAAGACTGTTAATATGTCGAATGCAAATAAAAAGATATCAAACAAAACGAGGATACAAGGATCTGTAAGTAAAAATGGAACAGGACGTGTTGAAGTGTTCTTCAATGGACAATGGGGAACAATCTGTGATGACGGATGGGATTTCAAAGATGCTAGAGTTGTTTGTCGTCAACTTGGTTATCAAGATGCTGTTAGAGCTCTTCACGGAGGTAAGGTTCCTCATGGTTCAGGACGGATATGGCTAGATGAGGTTGACTGCCAAGGAATGGAGCAAAATTTGATAAGTTGTTCTCACAATGGATGGGGAGAACATGATTGCAGGCACTCCGAAGACGCTGGAGTAGAATGTTCTTCAACAGGCAAAGGTACAGAAAATAACAACATATTAAGGTAGCTCAATGAGCATATATCTAACAGTGTTCGTTAACTCGGACTTTGGAGACCTTACACAAAGAGTCTGGCACCTTCGTAATGGCGTGTAAGAAATGGCATTGCTCCCGCTGTTTCTAATCTATGCATATAAATGGATTAGCAAAAGCGGAAGCAACGCCATTTCTACACGCCATTACGAAGGTGTCGTCCTGTTTGCGTAAGGTTTCCATTATCTGTGGAATAGACCTATTTCATAATGATGTCAAACGCGGAAAGTCAGGTGTTACACGAAGTTTGATTGGCTCGATAGTTTTGAGGAGCCAATCAAATTCCGTGTAACATAAGACTTTCCGCGTTTGACGTCTTAAACGAAAGTCTTTTGTCTGTGTAACTCTATTATCAGGCTTGTGTACTTTAATGCTGTTAATCACGAAAGTACGAGTCAATGACTATGATTTCTATCGAAAGCAAACATTTTGTATGAACTTGGGCGTGTATTAGCTACAATTTCTGCTTGCTTACCGGAAAGAATAAGTTATCTTATTAGAAAATTTGCTAAATCATTTTATTGGGAACATAATAGCCGTTTTTATAATCTTTCTTATTTGTTGTCACGTAATGTCGCAAGCTCGTCTTTGGTGTTTCATTTTTAGTGCAAAGTTTCTTTGAAACTTTGCAGAATTGTGATGTGTGGCGAAATTTCAAACGAGTCAGTCGGTCGATCGGTCGGTTGCTCGCTTGGTCTCTCGCTCGGTCGATCAGTCGGTCGCGTGAGAAACGAAAACAGAAATTTTCGTGATATTAGTTTCACTTTACTATTAATTTCACTATTCAAAGCATTAGCATAAGCTTCACTTTAAATATTCCAGCTTATAAAACGCTGAGGTTACAAGGACCTTTAAGTAAAAATGGAATTGGACGTGTTGAAGTGTTCTTCAATGGACAATGGGGAACAATCTGTGATAATGCATGGGATTTCAACGATGCGAGAGTTGTTTGTCGTCAACTTGGTTATCAAAATACTGTTAAAGCTCTTCAGGGAGGTCAGGTTCCTCCTGGTTCTGGACGGATATGGTTAAACTGGGTTCAATGCAAAGGAATGGAACAAAATTTGACAAGTTGTTTTCATAGAGGGTGGGGAGAACATGATTGCAGTCATTACGAAGATGCTGGAGTAGAATGTGTTTCAACAGGTAAAGTTACAAAAATAAACATGTTAAGGGGGCTCTCTGAGCATATTTCTGAAAAACGAAAATGTTTTCCTATTTCTCATTTTAAAGTGATTTTTTCCTGCTGTTCTGACACAATTTTAATTTTAAAAACTTGACCTACTAAATCTTTAAAAATGGGTTGAATTAGCTGGACGACTTAACGACATTTATACCTGAGGCTCAAAAGCGTGTGTTAACTCGGATTTAATCTGTGCAATTGTCTGTGTAACTGTATTATCAGGATTGTAAACTTTAATGCCGGTGATCACGCAAAGTACGAGTCAATGACTATGATTTCTATCGTAATGAAACATTTTGTATGAAGTTCGCCTTAAATTAGCTACAATTTCTGTTTACAGCAAAGAATATATAAGTTATCTAATTTTTGCGATGATAGAAAATTTGCTAAATCATTTCATCGTCAATATAATGCCAATTTTTTAAATATTTTGTTTCCCTCTCACGGATGTCGCAAACTCACCTTTAGCGTCTCATCTTTTGTTAAAACTCATTATGTGATCCGCCCTGTAATATCCGTCCCCGAGGACGGGTGAATTCAAAATTTAAAAACTTGGGCATAACGAATACTTGGGAAATGAAAATTCTACGACTGAATAGTAAATATCATAATCTTACTTTTGTGTTGATTTCGTAAATTTTCATCGCGTTTTAGGCGAGTTATCGAGATATTTCAACAAACAAATGTCTCACTCAATCATAAAGATGCATTTTGGCAAGTTTGATGCAATGCCTTATCTTTGTAGCGTTGTATCTTCGTTTCTTTTTAGCCAAAAGCGACGGTTCGCCCACCATTTTGTTTATAAAATTCTGCTCTATTTTTACAATTTTGACACAAATGATAGCGATATTATCTTTATTGAACGACGTTTCGATGCTAAAACGTGCATCATTTTCAAGTTATGATAATTACATTTAAATTGCGTTGATTTTAAACGGTTCATGTCACGTTAGTATATATTGCGCGAGCATGCTTAAGATCATGCAGTTGATTAGTTAAATTATATTAACTACATAAATTAGATCTAAATTTTGTCATTCTTACGCCTGTATTCAAAAAGCTCACTCACACTCACACTCATATGGTGTGACATATAAATTTTGTTAATGCTGATCAATGAGAAAGTTTTCTCTCAATAGATGAAAAGATATAAGCTAAATCACTGAAAATCAAGCCCCTGTTCGGCTGAAAATACCGCCATTGAAACGTTATGAAAAGATTAAAATCTCCCACTCAATGAGTTTGAGTGTGAGTGAGCTTTTAGAATACAGGCGTTAGTCTACTTAAATTATATATTTAACAAATAGATTACAATGAACCGTTGTCTGTTCAGTTATAGATTTCATTGTATAGGTTCACTGTAATCTATTTGTTTTATATAATAAAACTGAAAAAAATCCAAAATTAATTGAATTATTTGTTTGCAATTTAAAAACAAGAAAATTGCTGTGACGTCATTCCGTGCGTCTGTCCTCTTATAGATCATGGCTCTCGACCAATGAAATTGCTTGAATTCTTTACGTTATTATATAAATACGTACACACATATACGAACACACACAAAAACATACATATATACAGAAACTAAACATTTCCAGATTAAGTATAAAGTTTAGAACGAATAGAGTCCGATTGAGTGTTCAAAGATGGTGATAGTTCCTTAATATGCAACATCTCGAAAAGAAGGCAGCCATACTTTCCTTGGCATTTCCGAAGAATTGAAAAGCAACTCTCAAGCCTCGACGTATCTTCACCATGACATTCGATTACATGTTTCCCGATTACCGACCGCTTGTGTTCGTCAATGCGTTAATGTAAGTGTCGACCAGTATAGCCAACATAATCTGCATCGCACAGATCACATTTATATCTATATACAACGCGCTGTTGATTTACAATTGGTGGTTTAACTTCACGGACTTTTAACTCATCCTTAAGCTTTCTACTCTTAAAAATGGGCTTTAATATTCTACCGATCATCGAACCAAGGCTTGCAAGTTGTCTTCGTACAATATCAGATGACTTTTGATCTTTAAACGGCAGGGCTACACAAATTATATCCTCTTTTACATGTTCTGTCCGAGCAGAACTGTTGATTTCTGTATATTTCTTCGTTTCAAACTCTGCGATCATTGAGTCAATAAGTCTGAGGGGATATCGTAGATTGAGGAAGACGTTCTTTAAACGATCACATTCTTCAACGAAATGTTTCCAGGATGATGACAAACGGAATGCACGATTCAGCATGGTAACTATCAGAGATTTCTTATATCTGTGATCGACATGGCTTTGGTGGTGGAGGAGAAGGCCAGTATTAGCATAGGCAGCCCAGACTTTGACTTGCGCGTGTGATACTCGCGCGCGTGTCGCGCTTACGTTGTTTACTTCGTCTATATATTATGACAAGGTAGGAAAGAGTTTATCAAAATATGACAGATATACCTTCGTAAATGTATAATTATCTAAAAAAATACTTGAAGAAACGCCACAAAAACTACAACCTAATAATTACCGATGATTAAACTACATTACCCTGCAGTTTCCATGTTTTAAACAACATCTAAAGCCTTCAAATTAGCGAAGTAAAACAGAAATTCATACGGAATTTTGGGAAAACTATCCGAGGGTCACTCCGCCTAAGGAAACGTCATCTTTTTTGAGATATTAACTAAACGCTCATTGGTTCTCATTGGTGGTCCTGCAGGTAAGCCAATGAGCGTTTAGTTAATATCTCAAAAAAGATGACGTTTCCTTAGGCGGAGTGACCCTCGGATAGTTTTCCCAAAATTCCGTATGAATTTCTGTTTTACTTCGCTAATTTGAAGGCTTTAGATGTTGTTTAAAACATGGAAACTGCAGGGTAATGTAGTTTAATCATCGGTAATTATTAGGTTGTAGTTTTTGTGGCGCTTCTTCAAGTAATTTTTTAGATAATTATACATTTACGAAGGTATATCTGTCATATTTTGATAAACTCTTTCCTACCTTGTCATAATATATAGACGAAGTAAACAACGTAAGCGCGACACGCGCGCGAGTATCACACGCGCAAGTCAAAGTCTGGGCTGCCTATGGTATTAGTTGGTTTTATGTAGACTTTAGTTTCGATTTTGGTACCTGTTCTTATTGCCTCCATACCCAGGAAGGGCAGCTTTCCGTCAACTTCACATTCCATTGTGAAATTCAACGCTGAATGGCAGTTGTTCAAGGTGTTGAGAAATTCTTCTGCGGATGCTAAACTTTCTTGGGTGGTAATTGTGTCATCGACAAACCGGTTGTAAAAGGGGGGCATACGATGGTTATCCACAAGCTTTTGTTCAATGGAACACATGAAGCTGTTTGCCATCAAGGGGCCAAGTGGTGATCCCATAGCAACGCCGTCTACTTGTTGGTACAGTCTACCATCTAACTGAAAAAGTTGATTCTTCACGGCCAAGTTCAACAAGTGATTGAGTTCCGATCTTTCAAGCTGAAGGTGATATGTCTTGTTGAACCATTCATTATGGAATGCTTTGTTGACCAGGATTTCTATGGTCTCATCTACAAAGCACATCTCATCAATTTAAATTAAATCTGATTTATGTAATTAATATAATTTATTTTTCAAGCTCGCGTGTGGGTTTAAAGAGTCGACTTGTAGCAAGTCTACATGATCTTAAGCATGCTCGCGCAATATATACTAACGTGACATGAACCGTTTAAAATCAACGCAATTTAAATGTAATTATCATAACTTGAAAATGATGCACGTTTTAGCATCGAAACGTCGTTCAATAAAGATAATATCGCTATCATTTGTGTCAAAATTGTATTCAAAGAGATTTTTAATAAAAATGCTCTATTTTTGTACTAAATATCATACGCCAGATTACATATTTTTCCTTAAATGTGGGAATTTGCACAAACACTCGGTCGGGCGGAAATCTCCTTCGGGCGTCTTTCGGGCTGTATGTTTTGATATGTGTATCCTAGGAAACCAGATGCCCCGGAAATCGATTTTACCGGTAAAAATCATTCAGACGATGTATTTTATTGATTTTCAGCCAAACGTGTGGCTGTTCTTCGCAAATTTTAACGATGCGGTCGCATGTAATTTTGGGATTATGTTCAATCCGGACGGGGATAGTTATGAATTGCAAAAACAAATACATCAGATGAAATATGATACTTTAAGCTTTCAAATGAAACCTTCTGAGTATTCATAGGGTAAATACTTGCTAAGATAACCTTGCGTAAACAGAACGTACGGAAAATGGTAGAAACCTCGAGTCCGTAAAAGAGTTAAAAAAAAATTGATGTCGCAATGACTCACACAAGCTTTATTTAGATATTTTAAATATTCCAGCTAATATAACGCTGCGGTTACAAGGATCTTTAAGTAAAAATGGAACAGGACGTGTTGAAGTGTTCTTCAACGGACAATGGGGAACAATCTGTGATTATGGATGGGATTTTAAAGATGCTAGAGTTGTGTGTCGTCAACTTGGTTATCAAGATGCTGTTAGAGCTCTTCAGGGAGGTCAGGTTCCTCATGGTTCTGGACGCATATGGTTATGCGGGGTTGGATGCAAAGGAATGGAGCAGAATTTGATAAGTTGTCCTCATAGTGGTTGGGGAGAAAATTATTTCAGTCATGTCCGAGACGCTGGAGTAGAATGTGTTTCAAAAGGTAAAGATGGAAAAAAAAACATGTTAAGGTGGCTCTATGAGCAAAATCTACTAGCGTCCGTTAACTCGGACTTTTCTGTGCAATTGTCTGTGTTACTTTTCATCAGGATTGTGAACTTTAATGCCGTTAATCACGTACCCAAAGTAAGGGTCAAGGACTTTGATTTCTATCGCCAGTAATCAAACATTTTGTATGAAGTTGGGTGTGTGTTAGCTACAATTTCTGCTGGCTCAAAGGAAAGAATAAATTATCTAATTTTTGCGAAAATTGAAAATTTGCTTATTCGTTTTATTAGGAATATAATACCAATTTTTAATATTTTTTTTTGCTCTCACGGATGTCGTAAACTCACCTTTGGCGTCTCATCTTTTGTTAACAGAAGAATACTAATGGAAAAATTCATGTCGCGTAGTGAGTTTCGTTACCACGAATCTGCTCTCAGGTTTCGCTGCGATTTTATGTGTTATTTTCTTTTTTTTATAGACACAAATCAGTGAATTAGTCACTGCATGACATTCAAATAAGGGTTCTTATAAATCAGGGAATTCGCAACTAGTTACTCGTTCACAAAATCGCGTAAAAATCGCAGCAAAAATCGTAAATGCATGCATGTGAACGGGTCTTTAAACGCCTTAACATAAACCCCGAAATACATGCGTGCAGAGTATACGAGTGTCACGCTTAAACTTTAATTGTGTTCAACGGTGTAGGTGTAATGGAACTTAATCGAATTTTTGGCTTGGAGATATGCGCATTAAAAAACAATAGAAACCTGCGGCCCAAAGAAACGAAACTTGACAGAAATTTTCGAGGAATCAGTTGTATCAAGCTCGTTTAGCTTAAACGATGGATAACTTCAAAAAAGAAAGCAAGTCTGCCGTTTTATTCAACAAAGAACTAAATGTTTTTCAGTTTAATACAAAGATACTGTTTACAGCTACATACTCATTACATAATATTCAAGTTGACTCATTCAAGAGAGATGTAAGAGTGCATGTTATTTAATTTTGACTTATCCACCGTTTAAGCTAGACCACCTAAACGGGCTTAATAAAACCGGCCCCTGGTGCTCTTAGAAAGGAAAAATACAGTTATTATACCCCGCATGGTAACCCCGCGTGGTATCCCCGCATGGTAACCCCGCATGGTAACCCCGCATGGTAACCCCGCAAGCTTTTTTGGTAACCCCGCATGGTCTATTATGTATATACAGTCAGTTCAACGCCTTAGGTAAACCCCGAAATAGCTAGAAGCTTGCAAAGTATGCAATATATTACAAGTGTCAAACTTTAATTGTGCTCAACAGTGTAGGTTTAATGGAACTGGGATTGATTTTTTCACTTGGAGATATGCATAAAAAACGATAGAAACCCAATGGCTTCTTTTCGTGATATTAGTTTAAATTTACTATTAATTCCACTATTCAAAGCATCAGTATATAAGCGAGTTGATTTCGAATGAAATTAAGTTCAATTTGACATTAGGAATTGCTTGGTTGAAAATAAGATGAAGATAACATCGGCCCAGGCCCCAGTAGAACACGCTGCAATAGCAATGGCATAATGATATTGCAAAACGAGCAGTGATACGGTATTTAAAGGCGCCATCTTGAAAAAATAGCCTGCAGTACAGGAGTTACGAAGATGGGGTGAATCTCGGAATTCGTATCGGCCGTATTTAGACTTGTGGAAAATCTTGATCTTCGTTCAGGTCTCATGTAAACGGAGCCTTACATGTTTTACAGCTCACCCATTGAGGACAAAAACTTTCCTGAAGCCCTGTTGTGCGCGACCCATTTTTGAAATGATGTCTAAAAACATATATACACTCCATTAGCAAAAGTATCGTTTCCCAGGATCGTGTCTGGGGAGAGGGGGGGGGTCTCTAAGACTATATAACAACCTACCCATACCAAAAGAATTCCCTAACAATACGTGTGAATAATATCAGAAGACATTTACTCTGTGCTAACTTCTTAATTTGATACAGTTTGTAGAGATCACACTCATCACAAAAAAAACACAATTAATCAGCTAATTTTAAGAATTTTTTATCACTGCACATATAATCAAAATAGTGTAATGGAGGGGAGGGGAATATTAAAAAATTAAGATTGGGTAATTGTAGGGGGTCTGCAGGATCTCTCACAAAGAATTCTTTGTATTTTTGAGTCCCTCTGCGTTGATTTCCAGCATTTTGGGCGACAGTTACTGATTAACCCATCTCAGAAGAGTGAGGTCTGTTGAGAAAATATCATTTATCACAGCACATTTCTCATTTTATCACTAAACATTTCTCAATTTGTCACTGAACATTTCTCAATTTGTAACTGAACATTGTACTTTTATCACTGCACAAATTGGTTATCACTGCACACTAAAATTAGGTAATGCGAGACATCTTTATTGCAGTATGCACATGTCCTGGGACCCAAATAGTGAAAGCAGAAGTACGAACAGGTGAGACAAAGGTGTTGGTGAGTTGGTCGAAACCTGTTCCCTCTTGTCAGACCACAGCAAGCCCAGATAATCCCCAAAATACCACTGGATGGTTCTGTGTTGGTGAACACACTCTGATGTACAAGTATACGCGCAATGCCAGTTTATATAGTACTGATATACTATGTCATGTGGAAATTCATGTTACAGGTAAATGCTTATTACATTGTCTTGGAATCTGGGAAATGTGTTAGCTTCACGGTTGAAAGAAAACCAAAATAGAATCTAAGTTTGATTTATTTAATCACTTCCACATTTCCAGGATATCATTCCAGGAAGTCTTCAGCAAATCAACCTCGATGCACTTTATATCATCATTATATATTGTTATCTTTCAGGAAAGGATTGTGGTCGAACGGATTATAATCAAATGACTCATGTTTGCTGTTGTGGTGAAGTTCACAGGAAGAAATCTGACTTCAAATGCTGTGTCACAGAATACTACAATCCCTATAACAAGAAATGTTGCCGTGGAGAGATCGTTGTCACCTTTGGAGAACTTTGCCCTTAAAATCAATTTAACCTTGCCTTTGTAATGTATGTTGTAGTGTCGCATTAGACTAGCTTGTGATAGGCAGAAATTGCTGCGCAACTCACAGATCTTTTCTCGCCCACATATGATAATTTTCTTTATGATAGCTTTTAGTACTTTTTAGTTGGATTGAAGTGACTGTCGCTTCTTGTCAGGTATAAGGTTATTTTGTCTTAATGATTTCATATAATTTAATTTACTTGCGTATCTCTGTCTTTGTATGGGATATTGGGCTCTTGCCAATGTTCACGAATCGTAGTCCGCTAATTTGGGTGGCATGTTAGTTTTTATAGAGGCAATTACTGGTGACTGTTAACCGTATTTTAATTTGGCACTTGCAAAAGCTCACGTCATAATTTAAACGCACTTTGGCCAGGTTTTCCCATGTAATCATCAACCAGTCCTGGACCTGACCTGGAGCACGATTTTTGTAATGTAAATGGTTTTACCTAGTCTTTTTATGTGGTTTAATCTTTTCAACTTAATAGTATGATCAATACTAGTATTACAACTTTACCACATCTAGGCCTCTAGTGTAAACGTGGCTATTTTCACATGTCCAGGGCCTGGCTCAGTAAAGTTCGTAGTGTTAACAAGGTTTGAGTGAAAGTTCACTTTTACATAATAACCAGTTGTTGTGTAAACATAATTGAATTAGACAATGATAATTGACCAACGCCATCTGGTGTTTTAAATACGATTTATAAAATATGCTTTGTACGAACATCGATAATATCCTTTGTAGGAACATTACAATCGTCTTATAAGTTCGGGTATTTGAAAAGAGGACCCTTTGGAAATTTAAATTGTGATCTTTGCTTAGCTGTGTATGCTAATTTGCCTCATATTGCAAGTTTATGTATTGGCTTGCAAATTTGCACTAATCAGCGCGCATTGTAACTCTTGATTTTAAGGTTAAGTCACCACTGCAGTTAGTTTAAGTTTTCGTTTGAAAGATGTATAATACCTTTAAATATAAATACATGTGTATTTAAAAAGTTTAATTGCATTCATATTTAAGCCTATAGTCCTTTTATGTCAGAGACTGTTGGTGATGTAGCTATTGTTCGTGGCCGGAGACAAAGAAATTCATTTAAGATAGTGAGTTTTGTTCCAGTTTAATTAAAACCTCTAGGAAGCCTTGGGATTTAAAAATTGAAAAAAAATCCTATGTAACAGCTGCAATTTCGCGAAGTTAAGCTTGGAGTCCATATTGTGGAAGGCACTTTTGTTAAAAGATTTTCTATATACCTATTCACTATTTTTACTAAATCCCGTGATGCTGTGCGCGCATTCCTTGGGGTACTAAATCCCGCCAAAATCAAAACGTTGCTATTTTAATTATTTTAGTACCCCAAGGAATGCGCGCGCACAGCGTCATTGTTGTAAAACAGTGATAATTTTTGTGCGAATGTAATTGGTGTTTTATGTTTATAACTTACCGGACTTTTACTGTTGCACCAATCTTAATAATACTGTCGGTTCACCTCCTGAAAAAGATATTTACTTAAAAAACTAAGAACGGTTGACTAAAAAAGTCATGTTTTATTCATTAATATATATTTCGTAAGATATCATATTTTCAAAAATTTACCTGTTTTTACCATAGCAATAATAATGGCACATTCCGCCTTCTTTGATATGCATGTATGTCCTTGGTTATGCATGATATTACAAGCAGGGTAAATTTATGATTTTTATTCAGCGCTTCTCGTGCCTTGTGGGTGATGTTAAATACTAATTCATCGATCATTTCTTAAATTCACTCGAATGCTTGCTACACAGGACCATCCACCTGTAATAAAAAGATCTGCGCACATTTATAATTTTTCTCTGGTTGTGACGTCATTTTATTACATCTAATTATAAGACCAGATGGCGGACACCTCGTTAACTCCAGCCAGCTTTTGGCTAGCTTAAGACAAGTGCTAAAATACAAAATAAAACAAGAGACGACTGATCAAATTCGTTAAAATTATCTGTGACGTCATTCCGTGCGTCTGTCCTTTTAAGATCATGGCTCTCGACCAATGAAATTGCTTGAATTCTTGCTGTTGTTATATAACACAAAATAAGTTCTTATTTAATGTTTTATTTGTAGTTTTTACTCTCTGTGAAAATCCTTCATATGTTATTTTGCGGGGGGGGGGGGGGCTAAGCCTCACATTAATTTCTGGGGGGAATAGCTTCCGAAGGCGCCAGGTTCCACCACTGTTTGCCATGCATACCGAGTTGTTTTTTTACTTTTCTTAAGTGTTAAATTTTTAATCGAAACTTCAAATATGAACACCATAAGGGATGCATTTACCCTGTGTTTGTTTCTCGTTTCTTCTCAGGCTGCATGTAATAATTGAAAACAAGCTAATACACCTCAATTATCAATTAAAAGAGACCTATGTCAGAATATGGAAGTTGTGCGTGTTTGTAAAATATTAAGTGTCATGGTTAGAGAACCAGATCCCTTCGTGTTACGTGTTAGGATAGAGGACAAATTGTGTGTATACTATATCACATTTCGCGCGTCATTGCAAGTACTATACAGGGTGAGTAAAAAAAAACTGACACCTTTGAAATTCAAATTAGCCGCAAACTTATGGCTGGAATTTGACAATTCCCATTGTGTACAATCAACAAGACGTGGTTAATTATTGCGAAAGTGTTTAAACCAATTGAACTAATTCCACGTTCTTTTTTATTACAGAGCTTAGAATGCATTTTAACTTCCAAAGGGAACAAACTTTATGTTCAAGTTAATTAATGGGTTCACTTATTTGAATTGCTTCGTATACCCGTGAGATATTTTATGCAACTTCTGTCACATTACAGCCGATTACAGACATATTGCAGCTAATTTGAATTTCAAAGGTGTCAGTTTTTTTTTTACTCACCCTGTACAGGGTGTCTAAAAAAAACGAATACCATTGAAATCACTCATTGTTAAAATTTGAATGCCGTGTTCACGAATTTTAGCCCGTGGGGATTTAATGTAACTTATAAATTCTAAATACAAAAAATCTAAATTGTGAATATGATTAAATTCAAATTAGCCTTGTTAATTGTTATTGCTTCGAGAGAAAATGGTACAGCTGACCGCGGAACAACGAGTGTTTATTGTGATATTATCCCAACATACGGTAGTGCTTATGCATTCAAACTCGGGTTGATCATGTGTTGTTCAAGCATGAATACGGTTGTAATATGGCAATTTTATAAACCTGAAAATGTCATGCAGCTCGCAAGATGTAAATAAATATGGCAAATATCACTGCTTGTTGTCGTACAGTTTGCCGATTCAAAATACGGCTTTTTTTGCCTCCTTGTTATTGTTTGAACACTCTCCTATCAACCGAGATTAGTGGAAAACATTATACCAATTTGGTAAGAGAATATTGCAGACGGATGGACAGGTGGTAAGTCGTGTAATATATTTCTCGCGTTTTGACTGTGCGAACAAGACTAATTAAATATGCAATTTTTATCATAGGAAGCCCAGACAAATGAGTCGGCCATTTGACTATACAACTAGTGACGTAACTTACTATATTATTAGGTAAGTTACGTCACTAGTTGTATAGCATTTGACTATATTATTAGCATACCGACTCATTTGTCTGGGCTTTCTATGATTTTTATGACTCGCGCCATGTTGTATTTAATTTCTGGTCATGTGAAAAATCATGGCAAGTGCCGGCCCTTAGCAGTAACCATTGCTTTTTAATAAAATATTATTAAAAATTTTTAAGAATTTCTCTGTAATTCCCGTGAAAACAAAAGGCAACAAAATATCGTGTGAATTTATTCAAAGGTGGCGTGAATTCAGCAATAAATTTTTACAATTTAAACCGGCTTGATTTCACAATTTAAAAGCGCATGGCGGCGGTAAAAATATTTTAAACAGCTAATAACCCAACTATTCAAATCACCTTGTAGTGAACTGTCGATTCGACCAAATTTTCTGTTACGTGAGTGGTAGTGCTACAATATAAGTTGAGTTGATAGTTTTCTAACTTCTTTATTTGAATTCGGCCTATTAAAATTTGAGCCTCGGCCTGGAGTAGGCTTTGCATTGAACTTGATTTTTGTTTTAAAATTAATGTTAAACTTATGACAAACATGTGATGTGATACTTTTTCCGAAAGTCTCGGAATTTCCCACGTGCAGGATCACGCAATCCTGCACGAAAAACCATTTAGTATTTTCTTTATAAAATAACTACAATGAAACGACGGTCAGTCCGTGCAGGATTGTCTCATACTGCCGCCTGCGAACCAATCAAATTGCGTGTTTCATTGTAGTTATTATATTATATTTATTATATTATAATGATTGTGTATCTATTGCGTCTTGTCTTACGTGCACGCTGAGTTCGTGAAATGTAATCTTGACCCTAAACACGTGAATTCCTGTTTAATTGATCAACTAAAATTGCTCCAATTACAAAGTCAAACTTGATTGGTCAAAGGATAAATTCATGTTTCATCGCTCAACAGAAATGTTTATTTTGTAATGTCGCTATTATATATTAAGAAAATTTGGAAAGGATCGATCGATTGAATGTCGAACTTAGTTCCATTGTTCACCGCACTTATGCCTTTGTCTAAAGCCTATGAGTTTACAGCTGATTTTGATTGTTTTATGGGAAAGAACACGCCTGGAAATGAAAAGCGAAGCAGTCATCCGTGTGGCCCCACATAGCTCTGCCTTACCAATATCACAACGTCATACCACTCATTTAACACATCAAACTAAGGAGACGACACGAGAGAACAGCTGGGAAGCTTGGTCTCAATTCTTTAAAAGCAGTCTTTCTTCGTTTGACAGGAAGACCTTAGCATATTAATTTTCATTTGCTAAAATCTAAAGCTTCGAAAGTTTATTTTCAAGATTGCTACACAGGTATTTATATAAAAAGTGTAACTGAATGTTAGTGTTTCTCAAATTTGAGCTTCCAATTAAAATCTTAATAAACTTTTGTTTGCCGCCTGAGTCTACCAATCTTCGCTAACTTTTCTATTTTACGACTTGAACGATTCCATCGGAAACTCTAACTCTCTGTGTCTGAGTCATTTTAAGTCGCTCCTGAAATGACATTGACTCACACACTATATATAACTATTGTTAATTGCATGTCTAAATATGTTGTTGTTTGTCTATATCCATGTCCACGTCGTTGTCCTTGTCCTTTTTAATGCATTTGTATGTGTCTATATGTCTATATGATTCTAAGAAAACGCAGAACACTTATTTTTATATGTTGCCATGTGGTATTGTATAATTACTTTAAATTGAATATGATAGAAGTTACGTTTAAATTATTATAGTAGTGAAGCGACTCAGTGTATCAAGCAGGACCCTACTGAAACACACTTTGGCCGGTGGTGTTGGTATCCTGGTTAAATATAATTTTGATAATATTATATAACATGAGGTTATGTGCGCACGAGTAACAAGTCCATTGGATCATCCGGATAGCAAATTAACAGAACAACTATTCCGCCGTAGACGTTTTTTTTTGCGTGTGTATAAAATCAACATGAAATTGTTGCAGCAACAGTACCCCCAAACGTGTTTATATGTAAAACGTTTATTATTAAAATATCATCCAGTTGCATATGTTTGCATGCAGCTTGTTTGATCCAAAGAGACCAAAATCATCGATCAAAAACCTTCGGTGCGAGGTTGTCGAGGAACAATTTGGAAGAGAAGTTTGCATAATATATCTCTAAACATCAAAACTGAATATAAAATACAAAAATATTATCAATAATAATGATAATAATATATACTACTAATAATAATAGTAAATATAAATGCGGTACATTTAGTGTTTAGTTATCTCTTAACCTTGATGTTCATGTATTACATGCAACTAGTATGTCGGACAATTGTATTGAGGATTGCGTGCGTGTCAAAGTACTCAACAAGCGCCATTTACTTAGGCTTCTTTCCACTATCGAGTTTTTTGTAAATACGTATACGCACATAAAAGTTTAAAATCATTTTAACGATACTTATGAAATAAAACTAAACTTTACAACAACTTACAAGGTTTTAAGCTTCTACGTGCGTGTACGTACATGCAAAAAACGCGACAATGGACAGCAGCCTTTACCTAACAATGACAATCCATTAATCAAGTGCCCTGTCCTTCAGTGTCGCTCTCCTCTAACTTGAATGTATTGTTGGCGTATTTTAATTTTCTACAGCGGCATAAGAAGCGCGACAATTTGGAATATACATACTCGCATATTCATATTCTGTATGATCAATCTCTTTTGAAATCGATTATTGATTTTATTAATCAGGCTAGAAATTAGCTATAATTCAGTCAATTGGAGTTTGGAATTTTTGAAATTAAGATTCTTATCATGTATTATCAAAATGTCACATACATCCAGTTGCATTTGATTTCCAGCTGATTCAATTAAAGAACACAGACAATATAAAGGTAGTTCCTGAGTAGTGCGACCACAATTTAGAGGTAGGCTCTAATTCTCCGCTTTCGATATATTTCTCGAGGATAGATTTAGCGAAAAAGAATTGGAAGACATAATAGATTGCATTCAGTGTTTCACCCCCTCTAATTAGTAGGCATTATTATCGTTCGTTAATTCGTTTGCTGCGCTCACTCGAGAGTCACTCGCGCAAAAAAATACGTACAAAGACGACAAGAAAATAAACCGCGAAAGACCATAAGAAAAGCGAATGTTTTTTATTTCGTCTTGTCCGGCATATTTTTTTTACATTCTATACATCTAGCTGCATTGAAGGATCTACATCTTCACAGAATGGGGAATGAACGAAACGAACGAAAGGCAATCATATTCGGCAACTGTAAAGAAGTTTTGCAGACAGTTATAATGTTTTACTTTGCTGCAAACCTCGTTTTTGGAAACGAAGATTCAAAATTTTGTACAAATGGATGGTCTGAATTTGTTGAAGACAGAGAGCAATGGGAGAAAGAGTGTTTAAATGAAGATATTATCAATATGTCACATTGTTGTAAGAGGACAGCGGAGTATCTTGAAGAGAGATACGAAAACTACATAAAGTTGTGTCCTATTGTTGGTAAGATCCATATCATTGTTTATATTTTGATCCCAAAGTTCAGTATATAGCGACGATATAACGTTTTCATTGGAACATTAAACGTAGTTATTATATAGCAAAGTTATTTGGTCCAATTGGCTGGCTGCCTATCAACCCAAAAAGAAGCGTACTGACGTGATTGCTTTTTCATCACGCATATTAGGAAATTTTTGCAAGTGGGAAATGAGTGCGACGCTTGCGAACTGTTCAGTTATACTTCCGGTTATATATGTACTATCTAGTATAGGTCAGTGGTCGAAACAATTCTTGATGGCGCCAAGTGCTCCTCCCTACATCGTGGCAGTCTTTTAAATGTAAGATTGTATGTTCAACAATTACTTGACGTAAAATCAATCTTCAGTTTCAGCTGCGCAAAAATATGTTAAGAGTGGAGGTATTCCCTTTTTTGATAAAAGTAGCACTGCATGCATGGTATACCTGGTTCAAAATGTTATATATATTGCGTACATGGTGGACAGGTTCCGGCTAAAACCTTCCATGTTCTGTCATTAGGAGGCAATTGCGTTTGTCATTTTCAAGAGCGAAGAATAGACCGTATTACGAAGAGCAGAATGTCAGACCCAGTGTCATGGGTGAAGCCGATGATAACTTGCTCGCATAAATTCCAGATTAATCTTTACAAAGTGGAACCAAACGTAAAATCACCGCAGCGGTTTCCTGCCGGTTTAAATAACATCAAGTATAACTTTACACTGTATGGAGGAAAGACAGTTTCATGTACTATCTTAGTCTATGTTCGTTCTTGCAATTCCAGTGGTAAGTGTAATCCTACGTGTATAGCACTTCTAGCGGTGACGAATAGTGAAAGAAAAAGACCAGAACACAGCGAGAGATCATGCATTTATCTGGATATCTTGTTGTTATCATTGCGCCAGAAAAAGGGAGGGGGCAGGGATATCTTATCCACGCGATTAACGAGTTTTGTATTCAATGTTTAGGAAAAGAAGAAATAGCTAAGAGAAATGGAAATAAAAGAGGTAAACTGCAAAGATCATTATCACTTTCAGAAATATATTTATTTACGTTACATTACTATCAAGTACAATTTCATCTGATTCACCAATCCTTCTGAAACGTTTCCATTTCAATCATTCACAAGTTCGTAGTTTAGTTCGTATTGCGTACTTTTCAAGTTGTCTCCTTTCTGAAGATAACTTCTGATTACTAGTCGCATGCGATATATCATTATATAGACATTTACATAGACGCTATACGCTTTCAGCCAGCTTCCTGTGCTATATAGCTATAGGCGTGAGCCTGGGAGCGGTAGTATAATTGAAAAAGTATTTAGTGTAAATTCATCTTTCGTTTTCGTCGCTTCTAAATCGTGAAAAAAAGACTAAAACATTTACACACAATACTTATCAATAAAAAAGCCGCACCAAAGCAAATTTAAAAATATCAGTATGTATGCGGTAATCTTTACCGAGGCGAGAACCAGCATGATGCCATAAGCCATGCATGCAGACAAATTTTGGCCTCGACTTTAACGACAATTTACAGCGGCTTCTCCGGTTGTGCATGGGGGTCTCCATGCTTTAAAAATTCCCCAAATTTCGCATTTAATTCAGTTTTGCATTTAATTAAATTATTTGAGCATAAACTTTTACTCATTAAACATCTTTTACTCATTTATAAGTATATCGAAAAAAAGTAGTACTTTGATAATATTCTAACAATAATATTCTGACTGGACAGGATATTTTAAAAGATATAGCGATGCAATATGTAAGCACGGCGTTTTTTTACATTACTGACTGTAATCTACGTTTAAAGTTTGTCTATTTTTATGATCATGAATGCTTTCATTTCGTGGGTGACAAATTGCATGGCACTGAACAGTTGTATTCTATTTTGTTCTAGACTGTAAAAAAGATATCCTTGTTCTCTGGGACATTTCGAATTATGTTAACTCTGCGTACATCGCTGATGTGAAAGAGTTTCTGAAGAAATTTATCAAAAGTGAAAAGCTGCGCGTGGAAGAACAAGGCACTCATCTTGGTTTCGCTTCCTTCTCAAGCGACAACCGAACTAGAGAATTATTGGAGGTTGGCAAAATTAAGAACAAAACATTGTTGATGCAGTGGCTGGATAGAATTGACTTTGAAAATAATCCGAGCGGCAATACGGCGTTCAAAAGTATGGCAAAAAATGTAAGTAGGCCTAAACTGTTTTACCAATGTAACATTTATACAAGGGTGTTTTTAATCTTTGCTCATATTCGATCGTGTTATCGAGAAAAGTTGTTAAACCGTGATATTACAAAGGACTCCACAATTACCAGGTGAGGTCGGCACGTTAATACTGTAAAGCGTAAACAACCTAGATAAACCTACCCCAGTCTATGATAGTATGAATAGCAAATAATTAGGTTATTTATTTGTAATTTATGTAACCAGCTGATCTGAGAAAGAAAATTAGCCAATAAGAAGCCAGAACCTCAAAAAAAATCAGATATCATTTCATATAATATAACCAGGCTTCCAAAATGGATGGGAATTTCCTTGCAATTGACAACCACAAGGAAGGGAGGGATCTGTGTTAATAGGATATGTTATGCATTATTTTCAAAAGTTCTTTGTTTCTCTTTTTTGTCTTTGCTCAGGACAGCCATATGCAAATAAGTTGTGAAAACCCTGATGATAACTCACTTTTTGCCGTGACGTCCTTTGACGTCATCATTTCAGAGTAGCTGGCTGAGAATATACACAGAACAACCCTAACTGCGTGAAACATTCAATGTCATGTGCCCGTTGGCACAAATATATAATCATTTACTCAATTACTACGTACTTTTAAACAATCAAATGATCATACAAGTTTACTATTCAATTTTTTCATAGCCGTTTAACAAGACAAGTCCTAAAAACTTCCGTCCGGACGTAGAAGACGTTATTTTGTTGCTAACCAGCAGCGCACACGAATCTGCCGAAAATCAAACGAGGCTTGTCGATGAATATACCACAATATTTAGAAAGAAGAATTTCACTATTGTCTGCTTGGCTGTCGGAAATGAGGTCAAAAAGTTGAAATTATATATTAAGGGCTGGTCGTCACCAGAGCGAATATTCGAATTAAGGTTAGACGAGTTGGACAAAGTTGTGAATGAAACAGTTGATGCTTCCTGCACTTTACATGGTAAGTGTATGTGTGTCAAGAGGTAAAGCTGATAAGACACATTAGGCAAGCATTCCACTTCTATTCTATTTCAAGCCACCCTATCCCATTCTATCCCATCCCATCTCATTTCAACCCTCCCCTATCCCATATCATCCCATTCCATCCCATCTAATTCCCTTTGCTTCCCTTCTATTCCATTCCATTCCATTTCATTCTATTGTATTCGACTATACTACAGGGTGTCCCAAAAAAAAAGCAACCACTTAAATATGCAGAACATTAATACAGCTCTAAAGCGCAATAGATAAGCACCTCTGGGAATTGAAAATGGCTCTTAATCCTTTATTTACAATGCTAAAAGTCATTTTAGCTGAACTATGGTGCAAACCCGAACAATATTAATATTCTTGCATATTTAAGTGGTTGCCTTTTTTTTGGGACACCCTGTATATAATCATAATCAGGAATGAATTTTTGGTTAATATTCCAATAAATGTAAAAAATGCAATGTTTTCATCAACTGGAAAACTACGAACGCTGATGCACTTGCATCGTGCAAAGATAAAACTCATTTAAAATATCATTTATTATTTTTTTTAATAATTTCGCGCAAATACATATAACAATACCAAAGTAGAATTAAACATTTGCAAAATTAGGGCTAGGAAACCAGAAACCAAGTTATAGTTCAATTATTTCCTAATTTTCATGCCCTGGTTAAATTGGAATAATGGAACGCTGTTTACACACACGAATCGAAGACAAGAGATAGAAAATCTGTAATATTTAACCACATTATATCACGTGATAACTCCAACATAATTAAAACACTCTACGAACTGTAACCTAAAGATATACTGTTATTTTCAGGGAGTTATTTTAACACCCCCAAATTTCATTTTTCGGGGTGTTAAATTTTGGTGCTATTTTGACACCACTTTTAGAGTTATATTAACTCCTCGGTGGAGTAACGAGGTCTTCGAACGTTGATTAGTATGCAAAAATAATCCCATCTAGAGGGGTTAGAGAAATTAACTCCATTTTAGGAGTTAAATTCCTCTCATTATATATTCATAATGGAGATTTGAAAACAAGGAGTGAAGATTGGTGATGCACATCGCGTTAATGATAATTTTTATTGAAATTGAACAAAATCTTGTATTGAAATCATTTACTACATCAGAATACGTGATGAAAAGATTGCCTCGGATAGTTCTGGTAAGTTTATAACGATAAATGTCATAGAATCAATCATTAAATAGCGAAATACATGGTCGATCGGCTGGAGTAAAGCATTGACAACCGATCGTTATACATCGTATAGCGCATTATTACATAAGGTATTCAGCGCATTAAAATATCATACTTACGGTCTTGTAGTTCTAGCCTGGAAGGCCTTAATTGAAGTTTTTTCGAAATCAAATTTTCAAACAAACTATATAAAAGAGCTCATTTGATATATTTATGGAAATGCGAATTCCCCAGGTTTATATTTTTGGTACTTTAAAACATGATTTATTCATGAATTATTCAATAAAACTATTTTTAACCTCTTTATGTGCAAGAAATCCAAGCATGCTTGTTTATTTCAGTTTATAATAAATCAAATAATAAAAATTTTCCTGTTTTTTGTTAATTATTTTGCAATGAATCTTCTTTATTTTTATATTCAGGATCACCTTAAAATAACCAGGTAATATGGGACATTGTAATATCCATTCCTGGTTCTTTTTAATAATTGTCTGAAAGGTGGTCAATATTTGAGTGTAATGCTCAAATGCACATTAGCTATTTACACAACCAAGAAGTGCTATAAACATTTGATTGGTGCATTTTTGGATAACATATATATGTGAGAGTTAAGTGGCATTTAAAAGCTTGGTGATTTGCAGTCTTCCATATCAAATGTGGTCTTTTATGCTACAAAATTTTAAGTAATACATCTCTCAAAACTGACCCTTAAACATGTTATATATGATTATGAAGCTATATATATTCATAAGGCTATAAATACAATTTTTTGAAAAAACTATTTTGTGTTAATATTATCTGTCAAAGAACCATGCATTGAACAGTGCAGATCATGTGAATCAAGCATTAAACTGTGCAGATAATTTAGAGCTATAATTATACACAATATGTATTGCAAGGCAGGTTTTAATCAGAAATCAATTTTAAAAAATTTGACCTTTTGAATTAATATTCTTGAGGGCTCATGAAAGTTAAATTTTCATGTATGAAAAATAATTAATTTATATGTCTTTTCCATTGTCCCACTTGGAGACCTCAATAACATTTATACAAAATCACCAACAACATCAAATCATAGATTAATTAAACTGAAGAAATAAGTGTTTGTTAGGTACCACAGAATATGTTCATAAATTAATAAAGCAAAAAACATTACTGATAGTATCCTAACATTAACTTTCATTTTAAATTTTGACAGTTGATTTTAAAATCAAGACAAACTGAGTCAACTAATCAAGAAAAAGAAAACCTCATGATGTGGGTTGAATTGCCAGGGACACCTATGCTAAGACTTCAGGTCTTTATACAGCTCAGTGGCCGGGTCTTTCTTGGCGAAATATTTGCAAAGTACACACGAAGCCCTCGCTTGCTCCGTAAAAGTTCTCTTTCTCGGTACTTTTCATTCGAAAATTGTAAACTTAGTAGAGACTTGCGATTTTGGATGCGAAAAGCTGGATTTGGCGACTAGTGCGAGCTATTTTAAGGTAAATATTTGAAGTTTTTCTTGCATTTAGTCTTCCCGCCTTTTTATTGTGTTAACTTGGCCTGCAAAAACAGACAAATTTATTGCAAGATTCTTATAGTTTGATTCTAAAATGTTTTTCAAATAGTTGTTTCTATAATTTTTGATGCTGGTCGATTTATTTTTTCTGTGGGGCTGTTGCCAAAAGAGTTTTTCAGTCGCAAAACTGACGGCGAAGTATTTTTTTGTTTCTGATCAGCATGAATACATGATATCGCGAGCCTCCGATATTTACCTTAAAGTTCCTGGGATATTTTAATAGTCTATAACAATTCGAATTCGTATCTTTAGAAGCAGTAGAAGGACAGAAGTCCACAATGCCCGGTAGAGGGTAGAAGAAGCAATGCCAATGGGAAACTCAAACACAAATTTCAATACAAGAAAGCCCTAACCAGGCCCTAACCTAGCGAAACGATGTTGAAAACAACCCCAAAATAACTGTTCAATTCTCAATGGACGAAGCAACTTACCATGATGCAGTAAATCTAGGTATGTGGAATTTTTTTCCTATTCTTTTTATATTAGCTAAGCCTAAGTTACTTGAAATTATTCCTTCCTTATACTCACATGTTTCTGCTTATTTGTTTGAGTATGTTTGCATTGTGGATCACATAGAACATATAGATTTTGAAGGTCTGTTGAACAATGTGCTCTGTTATATGCATACAAAGCACACTACTCGAATTTACACTCATATACATGCAATTTTTCTATTTGTTCGTAGATTGAAGACTCGTTTCGTGCAATTGGCACAACAGGAAACCTCCGAAAATTTTACTACGAGGAAAATTGTAAAAGAAGAAACGTGGATCAGTATTGCTTATACAGCCAGGTCATCATCTTGGTAGAGTGAGTCTTAGCTTAGTAGAACTCTAGTAGAACTGAACAACCAGTGTCTTAATGACTATACCATTATGTTTTAGGCATGCATGGTACTCCACTTAAAAACATTTTCTAAATTTTTTGCAAATGTGCATGTGTGTTAAAGTGTAAATAAAAAGTATTAAAGAGCTATACAATAGAAGCAATTCCTTTAATGCGTAGTTGACTTGCTGTACTCAAACAGAAATGTAATTGATCTCATGTATTCAATATTATAATAATATAATAACGATATTTGTGCTGCATTGTTTGTTGACTCGATCGGTATTATAGGTAGAAATCTTCGATGGAACGGAATATTTCGCTCAATTTATTTATCTTTTCAAATGTGAAATTAAACCGAGCCAGATTTACTGGATAGATCACAATTGAAAAGAAAATCAAGCGAAAAATTTCCTTCGATCGAAGTAATTTACCTATATAGTAGAAAACCGGCCTAACACCTAAAACGGTGTTAAATGTGTTTAACTCCAAAAATGGGGTTATGTTTTAAGTCCAGAATTGGAGTTAAATTAACTCCAAAAGCGGTGTTAAATTATAACACCAGAAGTGGAGTTATTTGTTACTCCAAAAAGCTACTCATTTTGAACCTTTTTTTTTGACCCCTTTTTTGGTGTTAAAATAACTCCCTAATAATAACTACACATCTACAACGTGTAATATTATACTGATCTTGTGTTTTTAAAATAATATTAAAATAATTTAGGGATCTTATCATTAGTCACTGCTGCTGTTTAATGAATCTCTTGCCATACACCGCCTAAAACATGAACGGCTTAAGACCATGCGGCACAAAGCTAAATAACGCGCTAAGCTGTGCTTAAGGTGTGCTGCGAAATGAGAAAAACACACCTTGGGGTGCTAGATAACGCACCTTGTTGTTCCCAGTTGCCCGCTGCCTTGTGGTAGATATTGATAGTCTTTCCAGTTATCAAAAAAAATTGATGCAAATGCTGTCCTCTCTTTCGCGACTCTGCATGTTCAGCAAATTTAGAGTAAACACGTGCACTTATACATCTTTTTGACTTGAAGGTGGATGTGAATGCAGAGATGGCGGTAACTATGAGTTTACAGCATATGCTAAACCTAATGAAATCAAAGGGCTGGTCCATTGGTCAGTACCAGAAGTCACGTGCTCTGATTATCAGAGAGGCCAAGTTCATCCACCTGACGTCAGGTCTCCTGCAAATTTCTCCTTGGGCAAGCACGTGATCACCTATCCCTACTCGTACAAACGCAATAACAAGACTATAGAGTTCAAATGTTTTGTTAACTTCACTGTTGTCGGTAAGTAATTGTTGCCCCAGGTCCGCAAATTCGCAATTGAGCCGCTCCTTGACCGATAAATTTTCGTTAATCACTGGCAAACCTTATGAAGATTAATCCGCTATCGACCACACAATTTTCGTAAAGTTTAGTCGCAATTTTAATCCCCAAACATCACGTAAAACTACGTAATGTAATGAAAAACATGAATATATATAAGCTAAATATTACATCAAGGAAATAATAATACGTTGTTTCAATACGTTGCTTGGGGCAAATAAACTACAGTGCTGAAAAATCCTTTTACAGTTCGCAAAAGCGTCTCGTTCAATCTCCGATTTACAAAAAACGAATTAAAACTCGAACCCGCAGGTCGCTGGTAATTAAGCCAGCAGTTATAGTAATGATTTCAGTACTTTAATATTTCGTATATACTTGCGAGGTTTTCGAAATCCTTATTGTACTTTTGTTAGTCTTTTTCTTCGTAAATTAAGGCACTAGAATAAACTTAAAAATTCCCAACCGTTTATTTTGCAATTTAGCTTGTGATTGCCCATGCACACAAACAGTAAATTCTGAAGTTGAAGAAGGCCGGGATGAGAAAATCTTAGTCAGTTGGACAGAACCTAAGCCTACATGCCCAACCACACCAAATCCTGCCAATCCGAAACTTACTAACTTGTTTTCTATTGGTAACTACACGCGGTACTACAATTACACGTATAGCAACAAGCATCAAACATTTGGTATCCAATGTCATGTAAGAATTGGTGTCACAGGTATGCTCTTCGCTCATACAACAGTCCCAATCGTTTTACATTACTTGATGACAACTTGTACTGAATGCTATAGTGCATAACTTGTATTCAAATTTCAAATGGCCATTATATATAGCCAGTCCAAGGAAAATTGAATCATATAAACCTTAAACGGCTAAACGTAAAATCCGAAATACAAGTGTGCAAAGTATGCAAGTGCTAAGCTTTAATTATTTTGAACGGTGTAGGTATAATAGAACTCGAATTGAATTTTTCACTAAGAGACAAGCATTAAAAAGCAATAAAAACCTACGGGCCTGAGAAAGGAAATCAGAAATTTTCGTGATATCAGTCTCACTTTACTATTAATATCACTATTCAAAGCACCAACTTATCTTCATATTCCAGCTTATAAAACGCTGAGGTTACAAGGATCTTTAAGTAAAAACGGAAAAGGACGTGTTGAAGTGTTCTTCAATGGACAATGGGGAACAATCTGTGATGATGGATGGGATTTCAAAGACGCTAGAGTTGTTTGTCGTCAACTTGGTTATCAAGATGCTGTTAGAGCTCTTGAAAGAGGTCAGGTTCCTCATGGTTCTGGACGAATATGGTTACGCGACGTGGGATGCAAAGGAATGGAGCAAAATTTGATAAGTTGTTCTCATAGAGGATGGGGAGAACATGATTGCAGTCATGACGAAGACGCTGGAGTAGATTGTGTTTCAACAGGTAAAGATACAAAAAATAAACATGTTAAGGTGGCTCCCTGAGCATATATCTAAAAGCATCCGTTAACTCGGACTTTATCAAACTTTATCTGTGTAATAGACCAATTGCGAAACTTAGTAACCGCGCCTTCGTGCAACATGGAAACGAGGCTTATTATGCAAAAAACAATATTTGTATTTTTTACAGTACAAAGCTATTCGCCGAGTTATATGCCGTTTTTCGCCTTTGTTTTACATATTTTTCGATAACTTTCAGCTTGGTCTCATCGTTGTTATCATAGTTTTCAGGTTAGGAAGTTTTGCCTTTCAATTGAGGCGTTTTTGTGGTGTTTTCATTAATCTTTTCGGCTGCTTTCGTCGGGGAAGTATGGAAAAGGCCGACACAAACTCAGGTAAAAATTTAGTTTTTCCAAACTATTTCGTCTCAAGTTTTGAAAATGTAATTCATTTCTCTCCCCCTTATTTGTGCAAAATTTGGCGATATATATTTGCTGCAAAATCTATGTTTTTTATGTCAAAAATTATTGAAAAGTCACGATCGAACAAACCACCATGTTCACATTTCTCATCTAAAATTTTTTTATACCAATTTTATCGATCGATAAGAGGTAATTTGACAGCAATTTTACAGCTCAGCAAAAAAAGTAGTAGAAATCTGTTGACAAAAACTATAAAAGATAAAATAAGCAACGGAGTTTTATGTTTATTTTCTTTGTGTATATAAACTACAGTACATGTGATGTGATGCCGACTGAAAAGCAAAACAACTCTTCAACTTGGCACACATGCATGACATGGATAGTAAAATACTTATAACCAAGACATAATATCATTGTCTATTTTGAATTGCCATTTGAATATTCATTTTCCGGCAATAACATACTATAAAGGTAGCCACAATGCGAGCTGCAGCGTTTTTTAAGTTACACCTTTACATGATGGCAAAACCGAAAGCGAAAAATATTTAAACCGGAGTTCGCAAGTGTTTTTCCGTTTATGATGGTGAACGGAATCCTTTCCTTTTCAAGTATTCCTGGTTCACCCTTATTAAACATCTATTGCATGGTAGTAGATAGAAAGAATAGTGTTTTGTACTAACAAAAATGCAGAATTCAGATGCAAACTCAGATGCATTCGAATTCGACTTTTATAAAATTCGGCCTTCAGGCCGGCATGCAAGCTATGCATCGTCTGTACTTTATTAAAACGAAAATAAACAAAAACATTTCAGTCAATTACTTTTGACCATTTTAACAGTATTACTGTGGTATAAAGAAAAAAAAATACAGTAATATTTGTGAATAAATTTGAATAAATGAAGCCATTTCAGTCATCAGGTTTGAAAATTATACAATCTGACTGTCACTTTTCAATAATTTTTGACATAAAAAAACATAGATTTTGCAGCAAATATATATCGCCAAATTTTGCACAAACAAGAGGGAGAAAAATGAATTACATTTTCAAAACTTGAGACGAAATAGTTTGGAAAAACTAAATTTTTACCTGAGTTTGTGTCGGCCTTTTCCATACTTCCCCGACGAAAGCAGCCGAAAAGACCACAAAAACGCCTCAATTGAAAGGCAGAACTTCCTAACCTGAAAACTATGATAACAACGATGAGACCAAGCTGAAAGTTATCGAAAAATATGTAAAACAAAGGCGAAAAACGGCATATAACTCGGCGAATAGCTTTGTACTGTAAAAAATACAAATATTGTTTTTTGCATAATAAGCCTCGTTTCCATGTTGCACGAAGGCGCGGTTACTAAGTTTCGCAATTGGTCTACGCAAAATACGATTCAATGACTATGATTTCTATTTTAATCAAACATTTTGTATGAAGTTTGCCTTGTATTATATACAATTTCTGGTATTACAATTTTACAATTAATTTTATTAGCGATAATAGAAAGTCTAAACCGTGGTTAATCTAGGTCAGACCGAGGTCCAACCGCGATTAGCCCGATGTTGAACCTCGGTCGAATACGGTCTGACAGACATTTTCTTAAGATATTTTGGACTTGATTATTGTATTGTCGTTTCAGCAGTTCATAATCATGATTCCGTTCGAAAGCGAACGGCAATTGCGATCGTATGTTTTCCGTTGCGGTCTTCTGATGGGGTTTCTTTAGGCCAACCGCAACCGAACCGCAACGCAGTGTTAGGTTATCTCTGGACAGTACTGCAATACCGGGCTTTAAAACTTTTTTGCTCTCACGCATTGTCGCAAGCTCGCCTTTGGCGTCTCATCTTTTGTTAACAGAAGCCTGAACCCTTGCAGTCACGTAGTGAGTTTGGTTACCCTCTCTTATAGGAAGAAAAAATACAGTTTTTATGTCGAATGCAATTAAAAACATATAAAAGAAAACTTTTTTCGGAAACCTCGCATGCATGCATAGTCTGCGAGTTGAAAAGGGTTGAATTCTATAAACTTTAAACGCCTAAAGCCAGTTTTCCAGTAGGCGAATTTATTCGCGCCAACAGATAAAAAGGAGGACGCGATTCTGCTTTTTCGCGGCGAATTTTTTCGTAAGCCAATCACATCACTGAATTTCAGATAACGCTTCGCGACGCGCGAATAAATTCGCCTAGTGGAAAATTGGCAGTGGGCTTAAACGTAAACCTCGAAATACAAGCGTGCAAAGTATACAAGTATCAAGTATTGTGTTGAACAGTGTAGGTATAATGAAACTCGAATTGAATCTCTCACTTGGAGTATGCATTAAAAAAAACAATAGAAACCTACGGGCCTGAGAAACGAAATCAGAAATTTTCGTGATATTAGTTTCACTTTACAATTAATTCCACTATTCAAAGCATCGCCATATGCTTCACTTTAAATATTCCAGCTGATACAACGCTGAGGTTACAAGGATCTTTCAGTAAAAATGGAAGAGGACGTGTCGAAGTGTTCTTCAATGGAGAATGGGGAACAATCTGTGATGATAGATGGGATTTTAAAGATGCTAGATTTGTTTGTCGTCAACTTGGTTATCAAGATGCAGTTAGAGCTCTTTATAGAGGTGAGGTTCCTGATGGTTCTGGACGGATATGGTTAGACGAGGTTGAATGCAAAGGAATGGAGCAAAATTTGATAAATTGCTTTCATGCGGGATGGGGAAAACACGATTGCCGTCATTCTGAAGACGCTGGAGTAGAATGTGTTTTAGCAGGTAAAAATACTAAAAATAAAAATGATAAGGTGACTCTCTCTCAAAATATGTCTTAAAAACGCCCATGTTTCCCATTTCTCATTTAGCAGTGATTATTTCTTCCTGCCCCGATATCATTTTTCGGAAGTTGTCCTATTATATTTTTGTGAATGAGTTTAATTAAGTGGAGGACGAGGTTCGACGGTGCTCGTTAACCCGGACTTTGTCTACGCAGCTAACTTGATCAAAATCTACCTGTTCTTCTGTCATCAAATTGATTCTCCTGCTTTTTTAGGAAGGACGTGAAAATCGCCCAGCAGATAGATAAGGACTGTGTTAGAACTTTATTGAACTTAGTACGAGTTATGCCCCCCCCCCCCCTCTCTCCAAATTATCGCATCGATATAGCATCGTTCCTGGTCGTAACTTTGACAATAGTATTGTAAAGCAAAACTCGAGCATATTTTCAGGATTAAAAAAGTTATTTGAAAGTCCCGCATTAAATTCTACAAGCCTTTATGGTAATAAAAATTATTTATGTTTTGTTGAAAAGAAAATTTGCACTTCTTATAAAGAGCCTTTTTACAAAATTTTTTTAGCTTCATTACTTCGCAAGATATTAGCGATAAAAAACATCGATTATCGAGATATATCCGCCATGTTGTTTTATAATGAGATCTAATTATACGTGACGTCAAAAGCAGGGTTAACGCCTAAAAAATAACAATGACATGTTTACGTTTTACTTTAGAACTCTTACAATTCAAACGTTGTAATTTGAGATACGTGCGATTGTAATACCATGGAACTATATAACTTCGCTGGATCGTTCTTGGTAGTAACTTTGAGAATACTACTGTAAACAAAACTCGAGCATATTTTCACGATTAACAACGTTATTCGAAAGACCCGCATTAAATTTTACAAACCTTAACCTTGAACCACGGAATTTAAGCGTGCAAAGCATACAAGTGTCGCCGTTTGTATGTAATACCGCACCACCGTATAATGTTATACCGCGGGATTGTTCCATTTGTTCGGATTTGGTCGATTTATTTAACAGTACATAGAATACAAGTACACACACGCGAAACACCAGTCTACACAGTACTGATATTCTTTGTCATGATCGTGTGATTACCTATGTCACCGGTAAATTTATCCTATATAGTCAGAACAAATTCAGGAGCAGAAGGTCAATTCGTTTTATAGTCGAGGGCAACTTGAAACCACAGCATGCCTTCTTGCGCGAATTTTCGATAATTTTTTTCAGTTCATATTTTCTTTCTTATTTCAAAATAAATTCTTATGATTTGACATACAGCAACTGAGACCTGTATTAAGTTATACCTGCTGCTCTTACTCCGTTGCTAGGTTCGCATAATTACTTGGCATCTAATTGCAGACATTCCTTTTATATTCTCTCTTATTCTCATCCTTGACCTCATGGTTTTCTGTTTTAAGCAGTTGTTTCAGAGCTTGATGTAACAGATATCAGTACCTGCCTTATTCCACCTATTAAATTATTATCTTTATATGTATCTGGCTACGCGGAAACGGGGAACATTTTCGTCACTTTGAATATTCGATAGTTTCCTATAAAGATATTTTACATTTTGCAGTTCATATTTCACTGAGACTACGGGGACCATTGAGTGAAAATGGCACAGGACGTATCGAAGTATTTTATGGAGGACAATGGGGAACTATCTGTGGTAATATATGGCATAAGGGAAATGCTGGAGTTATATGTCGTCAACTGGGTTATGGGAATGCAGTTGCAGCTCTTTCTGGAAATTTTGTCCCGGATGGCTCTGGAAGAATATGGTTAGATGGTGTAGATTGTACTGGACGTGAGAAAAGTTTGATCGATTGTCAACATCAGGGTCAAGGATGGGGATACACAAGTTATAACTGCGATCACTCTAATGACGCTGGGGTAGAATGCTCTACAGAAGGTAAAATTACAACCCAGGTAGTGGATCTAGGGTCAGTCAGACAGTAAATTTCACGGGTTAATATTTATAAAATCTGAATACCTTTATAATAACAACGTTATTGATTATGAAAGGAGCACGCCACGTACTATCGATTTTCTCATTTAACAAGACCATGCAAAGCACATTTACATGGCACATCCCGGACTTTAATTTGCCCCCCATTTGTGCTCCCCAATTTCTCCTCGATATCCCCTCTAGTATTATTTATAATCTCTATGGTGTTCACAGGAACTTTTTGTTGGGGGTACAAATTTCCTGGATGGCGTAGAAAACGTTAGCAAAATACCAAAAAAAAAACATTAGAAAAATACAAAGAGTGAGACTTCTGCTATAATGTCTATTCTGCGTTGTGTACTGATGAAGGCCCGGGTTAACGGACCGAAAGCTTTGCAGTATTAAATACTCACATGATGTACCTACAAGCTACTTTAAAGGCTAGTATCTACTCAGAAAAATTCTCCTTTGGATCGGACAGGACAGGAAAGTTTTCTTTGTATAAACGCCGCCTGACAACTCACCGACAAAAGAAATTTTTCTGTCCGTTCCGATCCAAAGGAGATTTTTCCTGAGTGGAAACTAGCCTTTATGAGCCAGCTACGCATTTTTTAGGAATAACGTGAAAATTCGCCCATGTGATAGATAAGGATTCTATATTAGTGAACTTTAATGCCGGTGACCACGCCAAGTACCAAATCAATGACTATATAAATATTATCTCTCTCGTAATGAAACATTTTGTTTGAAGTTGGGTGCATGTTTTAGCTACAGCTCCTTTGCTTATAGCCGAAAATAATAAGTTAACTAAGTTGGCGGTAATAGAAAATTTGCTAAATCGTTTCATCAGGAACATAAACCAGGTTTTCAATCTTTTTTTTATTTGCTCCTAGGCAATGTCGTAAGTTAGCCTCTTAAGAAAAGTTTCCAGGGCGTGTGTTCGGTTCAAACTTTGTATAGCTGCTTACTGCATGTAGAACAAAAAATTAACTCGCGATGCGCGTGCGTTAACAAATATCGTTCGAACTAATAACATCTGTTATTATATGCAGACAATTAAAATGAAACGAATCGCAAAAATTTAATTGACTGAAAATGTGCATTTCGTATTAACCTTCCTAAATTTCTTTAGATTGCAAGATTCTAAATTCCAAATTACATGTTTTACAAACACTTTCCTGAAGTTGTGCGCAACCCATTTTTAAAATGATTGCTGAAAACATATACACTCCATGAGAAAAAAGTATCGTTTCCCAGTACGTGTCTTGGGAGGGGCAAGAGGGAGGGGAAGACTATGATTATAGCTACTTACACATACCAAAAAAGTTCTCAATGCTTGTGACTAAGATTACAAAGCATTTACTGAGTGTTAACTTCTTAGTTTGATACATTTTGTAGATCACAGTTAATACGAAATTAATGTTTTAATGCATATTTTCGATTTTTCATCTGATAGATAACATTATCCAACTTCACACTCCCTTTGTTGATACGTAACATCTTTCATTTAATTTTAGTATGCGTATGTCCTGGGACTCAAGTGAAAGCTGAAGTACTAACGGGTGAGACAAGGGTGTTCGTGAATTGGTCCAAACCTGAACCTTCTTGCCAGACCACAGCAAGCCCCGATAACCCGCAAAATACCTCTGGATGGTTCTGTGTTGGTGAACACACTCTAATGTACAAGTATACGCGCAATGCCAGTTTATATATTACTGATATACTATGTCATGTGAAAATTAATGTTACAGGTAAATGCTTATTACATTGTATGAGTACGGACATTGTACGGACGAAGTGAAAATCAGAGAAGTCTTGAGAGAAAACCTAAACAAAATCTAACTTATCTGCTTTACTTATTTCATCCCATTTTATTTCATTCCATGAAGTCTTCTCTTCAGCAAATCAACCTCGATGCACTTTATCATATCATTATATATTGTTGCCTTTCAGGAAAGGATTGTGGTGCTTTGAATTATAATGAAATCACTCATGTTTGCTGCTGTGGTGAAGTTCACAGGAGAAAATCTAACTTCAAATGCTGTGGCACAGAATACTACAATCCCAGAAGCAAGAAATGTTGCCGAGGAGGAAACGTTGTCACCTTTGGAGAACGTTGCCTTTAGCGTGAACTGAGTAAATTCCTTTAACTTAACCTTGCCTTGCCCTTGGTGTAGCGTATGTTGTATAGTGTCGTAGTAGTAGAAATTGCTATGCAACTCGTTCATCTATTTTCGTTTGCCTACCATATGACTCCATTAACTTTTGGTATGTTTTTAGTTGGATTGAATTGACTGTCGCTTCTTCGTCAGATATTAGGGTACATTCTCTTAATGTTTTTTATTATAATTTACTTCCATATGGTAGGTGCCATTGTTTTACTTACTTTCATATGATGTGCCAATCAAGACAATCCTAGATATATATTTTAAGAACTATAAGCAAGCTATGAAAAGTTGGTTATGAAACCTAATGTATAGTTTTTTTAGTTCTTAGTAATAAGACAAACTTTTTATTACGGCGTGGTCCATATCGTACTAATTTCCATCTGTTGTTTGCCGTGGCGTATAGGAAATATTCGCATCGGGACCGGGGGCCCATATTCATGCATATATTGCGGTTAACAGACAATATAAAGACATTCGATTCCGAAAGAAATTGATTATTTGGAACATGAATATATGAACATGAACTTTCCCCATAATGTATCGACTGTTAATTAACCCTGCTGCACCCACAGCTAGCCCGCTAACAGGCGCGTACTCCGTTGTATGTATTATATACATGTGCTGCACCGAACTTGAGAAATTTGTTTATACCAGGATTAGTGAAACGTAAGGAAATCACAATTTTGAAAATACCGAAAATGAAATCTGCGTAAAAAGTCAGCTATTCTCACCTGAATTCGAGTTCGAATAAAAAAGGGACTGTGAATATGAGTTCGAATGTTTACATGCACGTATTTGTAAGATGAGTAATGTAAAATGTGAGTAACACTATAAGTATGGAAATAGACGAGTGCACCCTAGTATTGCAGACGTAGAAAAGCACATGTAAGAGAATAACATAGAATAAAAAGAGATTCGGTTTTCGGCGAGATTTTCCCGTATAAAAAGAATTAAAAGTGTTTTTGATCACGTTTGATGAGCTGAGTTATTCTCGAATTTAGTCATCAAGAACCCGTGTAACATATTCACAAAGTTTCGCTGTGAATATTGAGATGAAGGGGCATTCATATTTTGGAATTTTTGTCAAATACATGCAGTCTGTAAGAGCGGCCAAAGCGACGTCCAGGGTATTGACTTTATTGCAGATAGATTTCCAAACTGTACGTGTGTTTTTTCTGCTTATTCAACGTGTTTAAGAACTTTTCTCCAATAGTTTCAAGATTTTCCTCGGCTAATTGTAATTCTGCTTTCATACCGCTGGGTAATCCTGCAGGTTTACTTTGAGTAAAAGAGAAGGTCAACAGTGTCGCTATGCTCAGCATAGCAATCTATAAACAGTTATTAAATGCAATATTCTTGTTAATCTTGTATGCTTGTATGGTAACATCAATAACTTGAGTAAATTAGCTTGTAGGTACACCACGTAATCATTTAATACTACAAAGCTTTCAGTAAAAGCCCGGGTTAACAGGCTCCTAAATACACTGCCGGTCAAAAAGAACTGCTCAAAACAAGTTAAAATGCTCTCAAATGAACGTAACTGTCCCTCAATATTGTACAATATCAGTGTACGAAAATTGAAGGTAATGTCCGGACGTACTATAACCAAACGTTTCATTTACACTTTCATTTTTCATATTTCCTTATTAAAATATATCAGTCTTTGCGATACTGGTTTTGAATTAATTTGAGCTAGAATCTTTGAAATTAGGCTTGTCTTAACAACAATGTCTTAAAAGTAGTATGTCGATTGTTCAAATCCAAGTGTATCTGTTTTTAATTATGTCCTTTGCGAAAAGGACTATAAAGTAAATTAAATAACCCTAGCCGTTCATCACAAGATCTCGTGGTTAGTGGAGAAGGTAATGGTCTCCCAAGTGGTAAATCGAGTCTACCCTATAACTTTTATATTTATGAAACATACTCAAACGCTAGCGGAAAACGACAAAGAGCCATAGTCAGTATAAAAACGCTGCGCAGTCGCAGTAAACGAATAATAATTATCCCACAATCATCAGATTAAGCAATATAATATATACGAGGCCCTCGGCTTTTGGAGTTGTATCCACTGCATGTCACGTTACTCACTTTTTATCTTTTTCATTATGAACTGAGAGAAATTTAAGTAAAAAACATCTTCAATGGTGTCCCAAGTTACCAGTCTATGCGATGGTTCGAATCCGAGTGTACCTGTTTCTCATTATATCGTTCGAAGAAAGGATAAAGTAAATGAAATAATCATAACCGTTTAGCACAAGATCCAGTGGTCTAGTGGCGAAGGCAATGGTGTCCCACGTCGTAAGCCGATGGTCCGAATCCAAGTTTCGCTGTTTTTCATTATGTCCTTCGCGAAAAGGATAAAGTCAAGTAAAGTACCAATAGCCGTTCAGCACAAAATCTCCCAGTCTAGTGGAGACGACAATGGTCTCCCAAATGGTAAAGCGATGGTTCCAATCCTACCATAATCGTTTTTGATTATGACTTTCGTTAAAGGATCGATAAAGTATATGAAATAACCATAACTGTTGAGTACAACATCTCACAGTCTAGTGGCAAAGACAATTGTCTCCTAAGTGGTAAGTCGATGGTTCGAATCCAACTGTAACCGTTTTTCATTATGAACTTCGTGAAAAGGATAAAGTAAATTAAATAACCACGGCTCTTCAGCATAAGATCTCGTAGTGTTGTGGTCAAAATGTTAGTCTCATGTGTCGACGGTCGAAGGTTCGAATCTCGTTTTAGATGAAAATTTTCGTTATTAATCAAACATGGTAAGGTTATGGTGAATAAGTTGGTGCATGCTTTCAACAATCACCAGTTAGCCTTGTGGTAAAATCGTGGACTATCATGTACAAGATCGTGGTATCAAGAACGGCATGGTACGTTTCTCATAGCGGTGGAAAACAAAAGGAAAAATGGTGGGTATGTTGCTCGGGGAGGTTTGTACTCGGTAAATCTTTGCAAATCAAAGTTAATCTTTAGGGAAATTAGGGGATAGGTAGGGTGAATCAGGGGTATATGAGTACAAAAAGACTTAGTAATAAAAAAAAGTGGTTAGGCGGTTTCGGCTCACGGGGCAAGGAAAAAGGGTATAGGTGAGAAAGCAGCATATAAAATGTTCAAGTCTTTTTGTACTCGTTTAAACCTCTTTACCCCTATTTATCCCCCTATTTACTTCTATCTATCCCTGCTTTTACCTATCCTCATATATCCCTGATTACCCCCTAACACGAATAAATGTTTGAAGAAAGCTTGCTTTGAAAGTCAGGAAAGCCGGGGGAAAGAGAACCCCCTTCAGTCTACTCCTCGCCTAAGGCGAGGGCATATTCGCCCTCTCGCACTACTCCTCTCACACTCACAAATTCTCACTTTATTACCTTGTTCTTTTCCAGTTAATCCAGGGCTTGAACCATCGACTGTATACTTGGCAGATCATCGTCTTCACCATCACACCACCAGTTCTTGTGGTGTAAGCCTAGAGTTTTTTATTTTACTTAATCCTTTTTAGAAGGATCTTTGATGAAATAAAAGAAAAAAAAACATTCCCATCTAAGACTCGAACCTCCGTCTTTAAACTCGGAGAGCACTGCCTTTACCAGTAGACCGCACGATCTTGCGGTGAAATGCTATACTTTTTTATACTACTGAATACCTTATGGGTAGGATCTCAAATGAAATGAACATTTAAAGGAGTTCTTTTTAATGTTCATGATTTATTTTCTCGTCTAAAACACGCACACAATTGTATCTTATGCGTAGCTTGTAACATAATAGTAGGCATTTGTGTTCTCGCTATCAGTTAGTTGTTATATGCGGCGCAAGTGAAGCTAATGGTTACGGTGGGCTTGTTTTGTATTTTTAATGAAGTGAAGTCAAAGTAAAGTACAAGAATTAATAATGCATTTCAAAATAGGCTTAAAAGAAAAAACTAAAAGAATTAAAAATAGCCGAATTCATATTAGGGCGGATTTATATTAGAAACTCATCTGAGACGGAAAAGTTGCTAGTAAAAACCCGTCTGAATATGATGAATTTGGCTATGCCTATGGATGAATTTATTCGTCCTTGACCGTGCTTATATCAGAAACTCGTCTGATTCATCCGTCTAAATACGAATTCAAGACGAGCTTCTCTTCCAGACGGGATTCCCGATACCTCGTAGTCGTACTCTCGAAGATTACATCTGAAATCGCAAATACATGAAGCAAATATCCAGTTAAACAGACATTGAGTATTTATTTTAAGACTTTGCTGTATAAAGAGTCGAAATACTAGCTGGTCTAGCAGGTTCGTCGAATATAAAATACGCTAAGAAAAAAGAAGTTCAGTTCAAAAGAGCAAACAAACAAACAGCAACTCTACAATATTACTACAACGACTTATAATTATTCATTTTAAAGTTCTTCGAAGAAACGATTAAGTCAAATAGAGAACAATAGCTTATCGATAAACGATGTGGTCGTCAAGCAGTTGGTCTCTTTAGGCGTTAAGACGTTGGTCTCTTTAGTACAAAGGCTCAAATATTAGATTATATAGCGGATTTTCTTTTGGACGAACCGGCCAGACTAACCGGCGAGAAACAGTTTAAAATAAATATTCAATGTCTGTTTAACTGGATATTTGATAATTTGTAATTTCAGATGTAATGCTTGTTACCCCATGACTATACGAGTTATATACATTTAGCCGAATTCATATACACGTGAAACTCATCAATAACGGGAAACTCATCGAAGACGGGAGACTCGTCTGATGTGAACCTCACAGGTGGCTTTCTCGTCCCAATTTTCCCGTCCAACTTTCCCGTCTAAATAAAGAGACGAGTAAGTTTGACGGGAATCCCGTCTGGAAGAGAAACTCGTCTTAAATTCGCATTTAGACGGATCAGTAAATCAGACGAGTTTCAGAAGTATCAGCACGGTCAAGACTACGCATAATAAACACAATAATATACTATCACATTCAGACGGGTTTTTACGGCTATCAACTTTCCAGTCTTAGTAAGATGAGTATTCGGCTTTTCTTAATTCTTGTACTTTACTTTGACTTCACTTCATTAAAAATACAAAACAATCGCACCGTAACCCTTAGCTTAACTTGGGCCGCATATAACAACTAACTTGCGGATAAACTAGTGCTTTAAGGCACTTCATACCTGTATATGTGATATTTTAGCGAGAACACAAATGGCTACTATTAGCTTACAAGCTATACGCATAAGATACAATTGTGTGCGTGTTTTAGACGAGAAAATAAATCCTGAACATTAAAAAAAACTCCTTTAAATGTTCATTTCATTTGAGATCCTACCCATAAGGTATTCAGTAGTATAAAAAAGTATAGCATTTCACCGCAAGATCGTGCGGTATACAGGTAAAGGCAGTGCTCTCCGAGTTTAAAGACGGCGGTTCGAGTCTTAGATGGGAATGTTTTTTTTTCTTCTATTTCATCAAAGATCCTTCTAAAAAGGATTAAGTAAAATAAAAAACTTTAGGCTTACACCACAAGAACTGGTGGTGTGATGGTGAAGACGATGATCTGCCAAGTATACAGTCGATGGTTCAAGCTCTGGATTAACTGAAAAAGAACAAGGTAATAAAGTGAGAATTTGTGAGTGTGAGAGGAGTAGTGCGAGAGGGCGAATATGCCCTCGCCTTGGGCGAGGAGTAGACTGAGGGGGGTTCTCTTTCCCCCGGCTTTCCTGACTTTCAAAGCAAACTTTCTTCAAACATTTATTCGTGTTAGGGGGTAATCAGGGATATATGAGGATAGGTAAAAGCAGGGATAGATAGGAGTAAATAGGGGGATAAATAGGGGTAAAGAGGTTTAAATGAGTACAAAAAGACTTAAACATTTTATATGCTGCCTTCTCACCTATACCCTTTTCCTTGCCCCGGGAGCCGAGGCCGCCCAATTACTTTTTTTTTTACTAAGTCTTTTTGTACTCATATACCCCTAATTCACCCTACCTATCCCCTCATTTCCCTAAAGATTAACTTTGATTTGCAAAGATTAACCGAGTGCAAACCTCCCGCAAGCAACATACCTACCATTTTTTTCTTTTGTTTTCCACCGCCATGAGAAACGTTCCATACCGTTCTTGATACCACGATCTTGTACTTGATAGTCCACGACTTTACCACAAGGCTAACTGTGATTTTGAAGCCTACACCAATTTATTCACCATAACCTTACCATGTTTTATTAATAACGAAAATTTTCATCTAAAATGAGATTCGAACCTTTGACTGTCGCAACATGAGACTAACATCTTGACCACAACACTGCAAGACCTTGTGTTGAACGGCTATGGTTATTTAATTTACTTTATCCTTCACACGAAGCTCATAATGAAAAACGGTTATGGTAGGATTCGAACCATTGATTTAGGACTTGGGAGGCCATCGTCTTATCCACTAGACCTCGAGATTTTGTGTTGAACGGCTATGGTTATTTTATTTATTTCATCCTTTTCAGGAAGTTCATGATGGAAAACGGTTAAGGCGGGATTTGAACCATCGATTTACCACTTGGGAGACCATTGTCTTCTCCACTAGACCACTAGATCTTGTGCTGAACGGCTGTGGTTATTTATTTACTTTATCCTTTTCACGAAGTTCATAATGAAAAACGGTTATGCTTGAATTCGAACCATCGATTTATCATTTGAACACCTCTGTCTTTGCCACTAGACCACGAGATCTTGTGCTGAACGACAGTGGTTATTTCATACACTTTATTTTTATCTCAAAGTCCATAATGAAAAAAAGTTCGGATTGGATTTGAGCCATCGACTTGGCACATAGAAAACCACTGCATTCTGCACTAGACCACGACACCTTGTGCTCAACGGCCTTGCTTATTTCATTTACTCTATCCTTTTCTCGAAGTCCATAATGAAAAACAGTGATGCTTGGATTCGAACCATCGAATAACCTCACGGGAGACAATCGTCTTCTCCACTACCTACTAAACTGTGTGCCGAAATGCTATGGTTATTTCATTTACTTTATCCTTTTCGGGAAGGACATGATAAAAAACAGATACACTTGGATTCGAATCATCGACTTACCACTACGAAGACCATAATTGTCTTCGCCACTAGACTACGGGATCTTGGAGACCACTATAACCTTGGAGAAAAGGATGAAGCAAGTTAAATATAACCATATATGGTTCGTATATCGTATTAACCGTGAGAAGTTTTAATTCCAAATTTTTATTAATAATAAAGGAAGGTAATATTAGGTTTAATAAATTGATGCAGGCTTCCAATAATCAGTATTTAGTCTTGTGGGTCGTGAGATCAGGAACAGAATGGTTTTTTCTCATCGCAGCTAAAGAAAAAAGATATGGTATAGGTATGTTTCCTGGGAGAGGTTTGTATTCGGTTAGCCCTTTCAAATGAAAGTTAATCTTTAGGGAGATTCAGGGAATTCAGGGGATAGGTATAGATATATAGGTAGGGTGAATGCGTGGTATATAAAAATACTTAGTATATGGGAGAGTCGGGACGCTGGGATGGGATGGGAAACGAGAAATGGAAGTCTTTGTATTTCACTTATAAAACTTGTGGGGCTCGTATTTGCTCATGTACAGAAGAATGACACAGGACGATGACCGAAGGTCCGAAACAGCCGAATAATCTGAAATAAATACACTAATTATGCCACAGTTATGTTTGTTGACGAATCATAAAGCCTATTCTCATTAATACTATCTTTAAAATATTAAATGTCGTCGTATAACTTCGAAATGTAAAGCTCAAAATGTTGTGTGCTGAAAACGAGCTTCAGAAAGCAAGAGATTAAAATTTGCATGTAAAAAATAACGACTAAATCCTAGCCAATCAGTAAACATAATTTTGCACCAATCAACGATCAGAAATGCTAATTAGAAAGCTCTTCGTCGACGTCGAACTCACACTCTATATTATATAATCGTGGCCAAATCTCTCGGAAGGTCATTCGGAAATTTAATCCATAACGCAGTCACGAAGAAGAACAAGCGAAGTAAATATTGAAAGATGTCTGGACGCGGTAAAGGAGGCAAAGGTCTTGGAAAAGGAGGCGCTAAACGTCATCGTAAAATCTTGCGAGACAACATCCAGGGAATCACGAAGCCCGCCATTCGTCGTCTCGCTCGTCGTGGTGGAGTCAAACGTATCTCTGGTTTGATCTACGAAGAAACTCGCGGTGTCCTCAAAGTTTTCCTTGAGAATGTGATCCGTGATGCTGTCACATACACCGAGCATGCCAAAAGAAAGACTGTCACCGCCATGGATGTTGTGTACGCGCTCAAACGTCAAGGACGAACCCTCTACGGCTTCGGCGGTTAAACGACTGCATCTCAAGACATAACAAACCAAACGGCTCTTTTTAGAGCCAACAAATCTCGTAAAAGAATATAGCGGATAATCAGCGATATTAAGCATGCAATTTACTTCAATATACGAGGCAAATTTTCAAATTCTTTCTTTGTTGATTGATTGATTGGTAAAATTCCAGCCGAAACATATTTGTGTGTCAGACATGCACTGCTCATGACGCAAGCAAAGAACATGTTGACTTCAACGATTGTCGCCGCTAGCATTTTAAGATAAAATTTGAAAATAAATCCACATTTAAATAACGAATAGACTAATCACAAACAGTCTGTTCATGTGCACTTCAAGGTCAAGGAGTGCATGAGAATATGCAATTTTGCGGTCAGTTTCATAATGCAAGATAAATATGCAAGAAATAATGCCCGAAATGTCGCCGGTATAACAAAGGACATGATGTAATCTTTCGAAAATATTTTTAGCGTTAAAACGACATTCCATCGTGACGAGCATCTGACCACTTTGAAGAATGACTGAAACTGTTCCTTATGTTGTAAAATATTCCTTTACATCTTTCTTTGACCTCGCGAAGTGGTTCTCATTAGCATTATTTTCAGGTTTATTTGCATTCGTCTGAGAATAAAGAACTAAATGTTTTTTACCTTAATACAAAGATACTATCTACAAGTACATATTCAGTGCATAATACTTAAGTTAACTCATTCCAGAGAGATGTAAGAGTGTTATTTAATTTTGACTTATCCACCGTTTAAGCTAAACGGGTGGTATATTCTGGTGAGTATAACTTATTTTCCCCGCTTTTGTAATCTTGACCCAGGCATAACACTATTTAACTACACGTTGCATAGTTAAATCATGGTTAACTCAGAAATACACGACTCTGATTGGCCAATTATTCCCTTAGCTACAGCTAAACGTTAAAGGCTAATTTCCACTCCCGAAAACGAGCAGCGGATCGGATCGGATCGGAACGAAAGATAATCCGCACGTGCGCCGTCTGTTGAAATTTTTGGCTTATATTGATCCGAAAGCGTCCGAAAGCGTCCGTTCTTTATCCGATCCGAAATCACTTCATGGATCGGACCAGGCTCGGAAAAAAATCCGATCCGATCCGATCCGCTGCTCGTTTTCCGGAGTGGAAATTAGCCTTAACTCGCCTCTGCCCTCAACAACTGGCCTCTGATCTTTCCAACGTTAATTAGTAGAAACTCGTAATCATATACTTTGCTTGTTCGACGACGATTTTACATGTCAGTTGTGCCCCATCATGTATCAGACGAAAATTACCACAAAACAGAAGCGACCAGGATGAAGGCAAATAATAACAGTTCTTTAAAACAGCGTTTATCTTTTCTTTCACACGCAATTTAATTTTTAAAAAGCACACTTGAAAACAATGCATATAAAAACAGGTCCAACCGAAGCAACAGGTGATCGTGCATGACATGCAAATTTTGAGTTATTTCAGTTACATACAGAGAGCTATAGGATATAACAATGTATTTTCGTTACTTGAGACAAAGTACAATTTTATCCGCAATTTTCCTCACTCTTGTTGTTATGGCTCTCGTGAACATTATTTCCTTTTGGCAGTCTGATTTTTCTAATAATCGAAGATATCTAAGGGGCAGCAATCGAACGTACTTATCAGAGAACAGTTCACCAGTTTTCCTGAATGCAGACAACAAGATGTCAAAGAAATTTTTATACTTGCTTCAAACAGAAACGTGTATGCCAGAACATTTAAAAAATGCAAATGCCATTGGAAATTCATCGTCTTGTAATTGTGATGTCCTGATACTTGGCTACAAGTCTTCGTGCAATGAAGCCTCACCAGAGCATGTTCAACACGTGCACGATCCTAACACAACTTGGAGTACTGGACGAAATCTTCTTTACAACATTGCTATGAAAAGAACGACTAAATACCTGTATTATATTTATTTGGACGACGATATACTGCTTAAACCAAGCTGGGAAAACGATCGCGAGGTAAACAGCGACAATTCTTGGCGATTTTTTGAAAGATTTTTACTGGAATACACCCCACCAGTTGGTATAACTGGATTTTGCAACGCAAATTTTGTGCCATCTTGTAAAAGGCCAGACAAGCCCGCCGTTATTCGAATTCAGGGTTTATTTGATGCCGCTTTTAACGCTTTTCACGTTAAGGCTCTGCCGTACTTGTTACCTTACATAACAAAATACGAGGACATCTCGTGGTGGTATAGCCAACATTACTTACATGGTTTTGCAACGGTCAACTTCAAGGGAGAAGGTGTCGTGTCAAATGAAGCAATCACTGCTGTAAATATCAAACACAGGAATTATCCGCGAAGAGATGCAAACGTAGAAACCCTTAAGTTCATTATGCAGGATGTCGTTGAGATTGTAAAACGAAAGAATTTGCCAGAAATTGTGTGGCGAGGAAAGAAGGTGACTCGTGTGGTGTTGAAAAGAAGAGACTGTTCATGTTATTTGTGATACGCGGCCAAAAGATTAAATAGAATTTTTTGACAAATTAAAATGCAAGATTTATTTTCAAAACCCACGCGCACAACCCGAGCCACCGGCACAGCGACAAAATAGATAATTGTTTTCTAGCTAATTAATTTTTTCTCGTCAAATCTGTTTTTCTTTTTTAACAGGTACCACGCATTTTGTACGCCACATATTGACTCAGTCATACCTCATAAAGTCATAACACAGCATTCTTCAAGACATACAGTTGGTTAATAAGTTGTAAATTCAGATTACTTCATGGTTAGCGAGTGCGTACAATTTTTATGAGCGTACAAACGATGGCCAACCATGAAGTAATTTGTTTATTAAATGAATATAAAGTAAAAGCGAGCTACAAAATGAAATCTTAAGCATCAAAACATATTTATTACCGTTCAGTTTATTTCTAATATTGTTCAATGGAAGAATGAAGTATAGATATTCTTTCAGAAAGATTGTGATGGACGTGAAAATGTCTTGTATTTGAGTTATGTTTCAGTGAATCTCATCCCTACTTTCGACGCCTTCTCGAAAAAAAATGTAAACACTGAAATTGCCGCCAAAATGACATACGAAAATTTTTCACGTGTGAAGAATATCGTACGTCCAATCCAATTACAAGCTTATTATAAATTCCGAGTTGAAGACTTATTTGACAGTTTAATCGATCATTCACGGTAAACAATATAGCTTAATTCAAGAACATGACGTACATAGCCGTATAGCCATAGGACACTACTAGCTGTCATTGGCACACTTACCACGATTATTAGCTGCGTGGGTTACCATATGGCATATGTTCATGAAATGCTGAAAACATAAAATTGATGGCGTGAATTTAACTAACGAGGAACGTGATTTTGTTGATGTTCATAATTCACATAAAGCGTTTTAAAGTCACCTGTGGGGTATTTGGTCAGAAGACGAAGACCGAAATATCCAGCTTGAAATGAAGATAAGAATGATGCCCTTGACATTGTGTTTGTTTACCGATTCTGTAAAGCCTATTCCCACTGTCATAAAAATATTAAATTCTTAAATATGACAGATTCGCACCCTTTCCTTGTATAACTTCGAAATGTAAAGCACAAAACGAGCTTCAGAATGCAAGAGATCAAAATTTGCATGTAAAAATATAAGGACGAAATCCCAGCCAATCAGCGAACATAATTGTGCACCAATCAACGATCAGAAATGCTAATTAGAAAGCTCTTCGTCGACGTCCGACACGAACTCTATATTATATAAGCGTGGCCAAGTTTGAATGTTCAGTGAGAGGCATTAGGTGATCCAAAACAAGTCAAGTGGCAGAAAGGTAACAAGCGAAGTAAATATTGAAAGATGTCTGGACGTGGTAAAGGAGGCAAAGGTCTTGGAAAAGGAGGCGCTAAACGTCATCGTAAAATCTTGCGAGACAACATCCAGGGAATCACGAAGCCTGCCATTCGTCGTCTCGCTCGTCGTGGTGGAGTCAAACGTATCTCTGGTTTGATCTACGAAGAAACTCGCGGTGTCCTCAAAGTTTTCCTTGAGAATGTGATCCGTGATGCTGTCACATACACCGAGCATGCCAAAAGAAAGACTGTCACCGCCATGGATGTTGTGTACGCGCTCAAACGTCAAGGACGAACCCTCTACGGCTTCGGCGGTTAAACGACTGCATCTTAAGACATAACTAAACCAAACGGCTCTTTTCAGAGCCAACAAATTTCGTAAAAGAATATAGCGTTAAAATGCGATAAACAGCCCTAACTGAAACTGCTTGAACAGGGTGAACTGAACTGTTTTACTTCTTACTGTATGGTGTCTAAAGGAACCCAGCTGAGAAATATTTTGGATAGCAGAATGCCAAAAACATGCATGAATAGGTTAAGCAAGAATAACTTGAATAATTTGAATTTAAGATCTCTACCGCACAAACAAGGAAGTCACACGCCAAATGCAATTTCTACGCACTCTTGCCATAAGACATGTATATGTACAACAAGGTTTTGGTTTGAAATGACAATCAAAATCAACACGTGCAAACGCAAGATTTCAGCGATTAGGAATATGATCGGTTGATTTGGTTCTACACTTGAATAAGCCTTACCACCTATAGATAAAATTACACGGCATTTCGGTCAGTTATTTAAATTGCATTATATCTGCTAAAACGTGTCTGCGAAGGTTCTTGTTTCTCAGTTTTAGATGCTTTTGGTACTGCCTGAAAAAATATTTTGTATTAAAATACGCATTTTCTCAGAGTGCATGGATTATCCACTGGTAAAATTGAAGGCACCCTTTTCAGCCATTCCCCGTTCAAGCATTTGACTCGCCTTTAAAAAATTCGAATTTAATCGTCTGCCGAAGATTTAAATTCTAATTATGGGATCTAAGCATCGCGCCCCCGTGTTAAAGTACCACAATTGTCGAACAGTATGCAAATAATCTTTTGAAGAAAAATTTCTTTACAGTATAAATATCAACGATAACTTTTTACAAAGAAGCTATGACCTTAATTACAATATGTACTGTACAGGTGTAGAGACCTCATTTTTTTCTTACACAAACATATACGCGTGTATAGAAATATACAATTAACCCCACCCCTCCCCTACCAAGTATCACTACACTCGGAAATATACAATTAGTACTGCATAGCAGTATTGTCAAGATTACGTAACATGTGCTGTAGATCCTGACACGACGGGCAGAACATCGTGTTTTTCTCCACGAAAATTTTACCACAACGATTGCACAACCTTCGCGAGTTTCGTACGTCCTCGTTAATCCGTCGTACATCTTCGGGAACCCCGAGACCTCTCGAGTGGCCTAATGTGACGGGAACGTTGAAACGCTGAAGTAAGCTACCTGGTGGGTTTTTAGAAGCAATTTTAGAATTGTAAGGCGGCGGTTCGACATATATTGGGGTATTAAACGACTTACGATTCTGCCCTTGTTCACTTCGCGACCGCGTGTTAGCGTACGTGGGGGGTAAATTTGTACTCTGTAGGGTATTTGTGTTCATTCGGGGATCCTTCCCCGGATTTGGAGGCATATTATCGTAAATAGAACAACGACGAATGTCAGTATTTCGTAGACTTCTGGAGTTAGGTAACACCGTGCTGGTTTGCAACAATTGGTCAACTGGAGGACTGCGTACGGGGTTAAACGATGTTGACACGTGCGTTACCGTTGCGCTCCGAATACGAGGTTCTTCCTTCACACTCATTCGTTCCAAATCATTATTTAGACCGTTTATTTTACCATAATGGGCGGGACTGTAGCATAGCACATCTGGTTTAATTTTCTGCGTACAGTTTACTTCATCGCGTGTACTGCCGACACCACCCGAGTGGATAATACGAGAGTTTGTTCTTCGTGCAGTTGGCGGGGAGCCGGAGTCTGGACGATGATTATTTAGGAAAAGATCGTTTAATGATCGGCTTGAGATCGGACCAACATCGCTCAACTGAGCACGATCTTTTACTGAAGACCTTGGTAGGGTTCCCTGTCATATAATAAACAATTTTGGAATCAGACACAGAGCAAATGTCACTGAATGTTATTCTGTTACGCGTCTCAATTTTCTTAGGGCTGCTTTCCACCATCGCGTTTCTGCACTTGCGCAAACGCACGTAAAAAGCTTAACACCTTCTAAATTGTTGTATAATTATCTTTATGCCAACAGAATCCAACCCTATGCATCTATTCAGCTTTGATTTCACAAATATAATTTAAATTATTCGATCCGATCTCAAACTTTTACTTGCGTGTACGTACGAAGAAAAAACGCGACAGTGGAAAACAGCCCGTAACAACCATACACATTTTATAAAATGTGTACCACGCTTCTAGTACGAATTTATATCATATATAGCGTTGTTTCAAGTGTAAATGCATGCATTATCAAGGAATCACATATTATTAACATCTTACGTGAGTTGCAGGAGTTTGCTTCATTTCCCTCAGAACCTGTTGATCTCTTCCTCTCTGATTGTCGATTAACTTTTGTTTTTCGCGCTGTGAGAACATTCTCCTCTCATAATCATTTTTCTCGTTGATAAGACGGTGTAGCTCGCGAGACCTATCAACACATGTCGTGTATCTTCTCCTTAAGTTTGCCATGTACTCGGGGCTTTTGGTTACTGGGCAATTCTCAATGGCGATGCGAAATCGAGCTGAAACAAAGCAATGATTAATTTAGCAACATTAATTTGGACGGGGGCGTAACTGGACCGCTGAATTGGGGGGGGGGTGTATATTCATATATTCATGTTCATATACTGTAGGAACAATAGCGTACAAAAGAAATCCGTCTGGAATTAGGCGAATACTTGATAAGCTTCTCGGGAAATTACGTTGGGCTTTCGCCCCACGAAATAAGCTTCTAGCTATCGCTTAAAACCTTGATGACTGGGACCACAATTTCTTAGTAACCTATATCATGAGTGAGAGTGGGGCTTAAAGACACAAGAAAAAGTCGGAAATAAATGGTAATGATTTCGCTTTTCTCACAATATTCGAAAATTTCAGACCGCAAAACTAGCTAAAAAGAACTAATTATATGCTACTAAGGAAAATGTGCGCAAATACCTACAAAGAATTTTTTCTGTTCTACCCTGGGTTTTGACATCTGCAGGAATATAAAGAGTTTTTTAAATTGCAAATCCTAGATCAAACTTACTTGATGCGTTTGTTGCTAAAGAAAGCGACAATGCCAAATCGTCCTTTTCTAACGCGTATGACCTTCGCAATAAGTTTTCGGCTTCTTCGACTATGACGGCTAATTTTTGTTGAACGTCATTTGCTAAAAAAATCGAGAATTAGTCAAGGATTAGCGGTTTTGTTCGAAAATAAAACGAAACAGCCTTTCCCTATCTTTAGCTGATAAAAATTCCTGTTGGGTGAAAAATGTCTTATGACTGCCGACATTTTACTAATACGGACATCTTTTTAATACTGACAATTTCCAAATGATGACGTATTAGGGAAGGGTCAGCATTCAAGAGGTGTCCGTAATAGAAAAGTCTGTATCACGGACATCTTTTAAATGCTGACACTTACCTATTATGGACATCCTCTAATGCTAACAATTCCTTAATTTGGACATCTCTCTAATGTTGAGACTTCCCTATTACGAACATCTCTCTCTTATCCTGACACCTCGTATATTACTAACATCTCTCTCTAATGCTGACACTTCCCTATCACGAACATCTCTCTCTAATGCGGACACTTTCCTATTACGAACATCTCTCTCTTATCCTGACACCTCGTATATTACTAACATCTCTCTCTAATGCGGACACTTACCTATTACGAACATCTCTCTCTAATGCTGACACTTCCTTATTACAAACATCTCTCTCTAATGCGGACACCTCCCTATTACGAACATCTCTCTCTAATGCTGACACTTTCTTATTACGAACATCTCTCTCTAATGCGGACACTTCCTTATTACGAACATCTCTCTCTAATGCCGGCACTTCCCTATTACGAACATCTCTCTCTAATGCTGACACTTCCTTATTACGAACATCTCTCTCTAATGCCGGCACTTCCCTATTACGAACATCTCTCTCTAATGCGGACACTTCCTTATTACGAACATCTCTCTCTAATGCCGGCACTTCCCTATTACGAACATCTCTCTCTAATGCGGACACTTCCTTATTACGAACATCTCTAATGCCGGCACTTCCCTATTACGAATATCTCTACATGATATACATGTACCTTTTGAAGGTCGTGGAAAAGTTCTTGTTGAAAAATCAATGAGATCATCTGTGGTTGTATCAACAGAACTCACAGAGCTTGTGGCTGGTGAGCTGGCCTGGCTGCTACTAGATCCCACGCCGCTATCAACCTCGTCGACCTCACGACCACGAATTGAAGTTGTGTTGTAAGCACGCATGATCTTAGCCTTGGGGTCATCCCTGAAGATAACATTTTACAAAATTAATATAACTTGATGAATTAGATTATGTATGAAAGTAGCAGATTTGTCGAACAGAGTAAAACACTGAATGGTATACGATACACTACAGTTAAAATGCCATATTTCAAGTGTGTGGGAATATTTTAAGGATATTTTACTGAGTGTTCTTGGTGAAAATATCAAATTGTCTGGAATGCACGCAAAAACGCACATTACTAAAGAAAAAATATCATTTCATGTCTGTTGAGGACCCACATAGATTTTAAAGAAACTGAACGCTGATTTCTGGTTATCGTCGTGAATATTCATCTCTTTTTCCAAAGTCCCAAAATTCAGAATAATAATTTCAATAGCAATGCTCAAAAAAGATATTTTGGCATCAGATAAATACAAGCACACTGATCTCCTGCTATCAATTCTAGTCGTGGCACAGAGTTCATTTATCGTCGTCACCTGATTAATGCCATTCCCCAAATCCCCTCAAGTAAATATGTAAACAAAGAACATCACAAATACTCACTCCAGCTTGATGAGATCATCACACGAATTTTGTTTCCTCTCCTCGTTAATTCTTTCAACTTTCCCCGTATGCAAAGACTTCGTATTATTGTTATTCCTTTCTGGAGACGAAGAGTTGTCCTTGCTATAAGAAAACGCGGTCTTCACATCAGACGAACTTTGTTCCGGGGTAGGAGAATTGTTTCTACTACGAGAGAACGACCTCTTTAAATCGCTCGCACTTTGTTCCGGAGTAGGAGAATTGCTCCTACTACGAGAAAACCTGCCCTTCAGATTAGGCGTAGGTATATCTGGGGTAATCGGTGAATTGTTCTCGCTAGATACAGGAGTCCCAGGTTCGGAGTTATTTTGTTCCCGGGTCGGAGAATTATTCCTACTACGAGATAAGGCCCTTTTTATATCCGACCCAATGCCCCGTAGTTTCTTCATAGTCCTCCTGCTCTTTTTCCGATCAGGAGGCGAAAGCTCAACGTAATTTCCCGAGCCTCGGTCGGAGCCGAGCGAATGACTGCTGGAACTTGACAACAAGCCGTCGACAGCGTCGCCATTTGACTTGGTTTCGTCCACAACGGACAACGAGCCCCCGCTAAGGTCGTTCGTTTTTTCGTTCGTGAAACTCCGCGATCTGCTGTTCTCTTGGCTGGCGAGTAAGGTCTTCGTATCGACAAGTTTTACTTCGGAAAGAGCACGTTTCGTGTTGACGGGCACGCCGTGGGGGTTAACGTAGAGCAAGAGCAATGGCTGGTAGTGATTTTGACAGCATTTCTTGCGAATCGTCTCCCATTCTGAACCACACTAAATTCAAGAATAATTTTTGTTATCTTCAAACAATAGAACGACTAAAGGCCTAGCTTATTAAAAATCATAACAAAAGGTCTGCAAGCAATTAAAGCTCGTTATCGAAAGGTTAAAACAACGCGTTGAAAAATTCAAAAGAACGGACATTGGCATTGCAATTTTTAAAACATTTTTGTCTGTCTATAGTAAAGTATTATATGGTAAAATGTATTTGGCGCCTATATTTTTGAAGTAAATAACGTCATTGTTGCTATAGTTGCGGTTGGTAAACGTACTTCTCAAATTATTTTGGATATTTATGTTGAAATGTGCATTCGAACTGCCGAGAACTACCTTAAGCTAAATGACCTTTTGAGAAACCTCTGGAAGTACGCAAAGAGATTGAAACGTCTTAGTTGAGATGAGAACAAATCAGACAGGGATGGCAGCAACTAGTTTCCCATGATCAGGGCCCATGCACACATCACGTTTTCCCCACCTTGCGAACCCTGGCGTCATCAAAATAGATCCAAGTCCTGAGTTTGTCACTTTTAAAGAACGTCGAGTAATGTTTGCCGTAGTACGTGACCACGCCAGCCAACAATAGCCCAACCTTCCTGGCTCTATCGTCAACTACACGGGGAAATACCTGGGGAATATGCAAGGAAAAATTATAGGTTAGATGCATGAGGATAATGTAGTATATAGATCAGATTTAAGACAGAGTTACAGTGGGATTCAACCTCACGTCATAATCACTTACGGGCTGTTATTCAAAAGGGCGACGAGTTGTATGGTGCGGCGAAGCACAGATGAAGAATGGCGCAGATTTAAAGATTTTTTTTTAATTTCACGTTACCATTATCAGGCATGAAACATCGATGGTTGAATTTGATGGTTAAATTTCCGTAGAATTGTCTAGACGTTTGTTTACTTTTGTGAAAAGAGATTGGTTATCTCTGTTGGTTTCGAAACGGAAGAGACTAACCAACGGATGTTTTCTATAATATTGTATTGGCAAAAACAACCTTGTTATTTTCCGCAGCCACAACCGCTAAACCAAAATGCGTAAGTTTAGTCAGCAAATGCGCAATGCGGTTTCCCAGCCTAACCTAGCAATGTCCGTTGCGCAAAACAACATTTCCAGATCCATTGCACGTTCCGGTATCGCTCTGCATAAATATAAGAGACTCAAGCAAACTTCAGTCAGTGTTTAACGTGGACCTGCTTGTGAGTAAGCAACTGTCGTTGGTGCCTTTATAAAATAATTGGCGCGTCAATATCTATTCACGTTGGTACTCTAGAAATCTACATACTCTACGCTATTTTTCTATAAAGGTTTGGTGCGTGCGCAAACCAAAGTAAGTAAATTTGTTAAATATAATTGTTATTCTATGCGCTATGTTCACATTTTGCGCCATTTGTTTATTTTAGTAATCTGCGCATAATTCTTTGCTATAATGTGTTAGTTTGCATGCCGCACGTTCTAGTTAAGTATCGCTATTCCAAAACGCTAAATTCGCTGATTATTTTGCATGCCTAATTCAGTGTGTTTTGTTATATCATTGATAGCCACATATATATCGGCAATAGTAATTGTAGTGTTAAAGCATGTTATTCTCAGTATAAGTACTCGTTAATTGTCATATCATATGTATATCCTATTAGCTTTCTGTGTTATATGTCGTTTATGTTAGTTTGTTTAATTGTTATATTCTAGTTCGAACCGATATCCAGTCGATTCTCAATCGATTTCCAGTCGATTCTCAATCGATCTACAGTCCGTTTCCAGTCGTATTATCTACGGACAATCGTTTCTAGCTCGACTGTGTTATCCCAACGACGAGTTCGTGTTTGTCAGTCTATACCTGTAGTATCGTTGATTTATATAAATCCTCAGAACATTGTTATCAGAATCGTCTGTCGAGTTCGTTTTGTTATCCACGCACCCGTCTATTTAGTAGTTTCGTTTGGATTATCGTTGCTATTCAAATTCTGTTCAGACGAAAGCTACATTTTAGTTCGAATTTGATGCACTGTCAAAAGGAATTCGACGAATTTGTTACTGGTCAATTGAATGCGTCACGACTGTGTTGACAGCTTGTGATCCGATCCGATTAGCTACCGCAATCATAAATCAATTACCACCTTCTTATCCACGAAGCTTAAAGAAAATCTACATGGCTGAGAAGGCACGTTCAATAGAACAATTTAAGAAAGCGCGAAGTACCGCAAAATCAAAAATCACCAGAAAAATAAACACAATCAAAGGGTTTATGCAAAACCAAGATAACTTAGCTGTTGTCAAGGATCAATTAGGAGAACTGCACGATGAACTAAAAGCGTTCAAAGGCGTACACGAGGCCTACCATAGTCAGTTAGAATCTGATGTCGACTTGCGTGAATCAGATGACTACCGTCGTTCTGTCGAAAGAATTGCGAGGGATTTCGAACACGAGACAGGCATATGGCTTGCTGAAATAGCTCAAGAGATAGAAAAATCCTTCAAGCGTCAATCCGACTCTGAACTTGTGAACATTCAACCAGAAGACTCGATAAGTCAAGTGGGATCCCGTGCTTCGTATCGTACGCGCTCAACTTGTGGGTCGAAGACAAGCGTAACCAGCGCGAGAGCAAGAGCTGCTGCTAAAAGGGCTGCCCTACAAGTCGAAGTAGAACTTCTCGAACGTTTGCAGCAAATCGAAATGGAAGAGCTTGCTCTTCAGCAACGGAGGAAACAGCTTCAGTTACGTGGGGAGATTGCAGCAGCCGAGGCTGAAAGAGAAGTCTACGAGAAGCCGAATCCGAAACACGAAGTGATAGTTTACCCTCTCAAGTTAGAAACTTACAAGCGAGAAAACTTGAACCTGAAGTAACAACAGCCAAAGTTGAACACATGAACTTAATACGACCCCAGCTCCACCTAAACTCTCGATGTCAAACTCCACACCTGTTTCGGCAAACAGTACTTTGAATAACTTCCACGAAGAGTCCTTTAAGAAACTGGTCGAAGTGCAAGATCAACAGAGTCATGCCCTTCAACTACTTATACAACAGCAACAGCAGGGAGTTAAAGCCCTAACCCTTCCTCAACCAAGCATGCAAGTATTCAGCGGTAACCCCATAGATTATTGTGATTTTATCCGTTCTTTCGAGCATCTTATCGAGGCTAAAACTACAAGTTCAAGTGCTCGACTGTATTACCTGATCCAGCACACGTCTGGTGCTGCACAAGAACTAATGAAAGTTGCCTAACAATGGGAGAAGATGAAGGTTATAAAAAGCGAGAAGGCTGCTAAAGGAAAGATTTGGACAAGACTATAGAGTTGCTGCTGCACACGTACAGGGGCTTATAAACGGACCGCAAATTAAGAACGAAGATGGGATCGCCCTACAACAGTTTTCGGTGCAATTGACAAGTTGTACAAACACTCTGGAAAAGATCGGATACTTGGACAGATTGAACAACTCCGATAATCTAAAGAAATTAATCGACCGATTGCCTTATCCAATGAGGATCAAATGGCGAGACAACGTTGATCGAATCGTGGAAAGAGAAGCCAGAGATGTCAGTATTAAGGACGTAAATGACTTTGTCACCGCAAAGGCAAGAGCTACGACCCATCCCATCTTCGGGAAGATTTCCACCGCCGAGAAGGCACCGAAATTCCAGAATCCGAAGATGAGAAGAAATGGAGGAGCCGCAGGGTTTTCGAGTCAGACTACCAAACAAACGCTGAAGTGTCCGCTTTGTGGGTCAAACCATTGGTTATCTCGCTGCGACAAATTCCGAAAGCAATCGCTGGAGGAACGACAAAAATTCGTGAAAGAAAAGAAGCTCTGTAACAATGTCTCTCAACTGGTCACTTCGTCGTTCTTGCACCAAACAAAGCTTCTGTAAGGTGCAAGGTTGTACCGGAACCCATTCAACATTCCTCCACCCAAAACTCGCTGAGGACAAGCGTGAAAGCGAAGACTCGAAGAGAAACGAGAATAAAAGGATTCCAGAAGATCAAGGTATTAAAGACGCCTCAGATGGAGCAACCAACGGTTACGTAAAGTCACGGATCCCAAAATACAACTCTGTGACAGGTCTCGCGGTCGTTCCAGTCAAGGTGAAAGTAGCCGGGAGTTCTAGGACAGTAGAAACATATGCATTTCTAGATTCGGGATCCAACACCACGTTTTGTACAGACACCCTGTTGAAGAGACTCGGCGCGAAAGGGAAAAAGACAAAATTAACGCTCACGACAATACAAGGCGAAAATGAACCAATCGAATGCTCCTTTGTCAGTTTGGAAGTCTCCATATGGAAGGAAACGCCGACATCAAGCTACCCATGGTGTATTCGAGACCCAGCTTACCGATCCCATCTGAAGCGATTGGTAAACAAGAAGACGTCGACAGGTGGCCCCACCTGAGCGGAGTCAAAATTGCCACGATCGCCCAGGACGTAGGTCTGCTAATTGGAAGCGACGTTCCCTCAGCGTTACAGCCTATTGAAGTAAGAGAAAGCAACGGCGAAGGACCATTTGCAACTCGAACAGCTCTCGGATGGACATTGAACGGTCCATTGGGAAGAGAATCAACAAAAACTCCAACTGTGAATTCAATACAAGCTGACAGCAAACTAGATCGACAATTTGAACGTTTTTGTAACCTCGAGTTTAACGATAACCAGTACGATCCAAACCCAACGATGTCTCGAAATGATCTGAAAGCCCTTGAGATCATGGATGAAACTGCGAAGTTAGAGAACGGTCACTACGAGATGGCTCTGCCATGGAAAACATATCCACCAAATCTGCCAAACAACCGAGTTCAAGCCGAAAGTCGACTTCAGCTCTTGAAGAAACGATTGCGGAAAAATCCAGATCTGCACACCAAGTATAAGGGATTCATGTCTAATCTCTTAACCAACAATCACGCAAGCAAGGTTGTTGATCATAATGGTGGTCCGAAAGGAATGGATTGGTACCTTCCTCATCACCCGGTATTCCATCCTCAAAACCTGATAAAGTCCGAGTGGTCTTCGATTGCTCTGCAAAGTATAACGATACTTCCTTGAATGACCAGCTGTTACAGGGGCCGGACCTTACCAATTCACTCATAGGCGTACTAACTCGTTTCCGGCAAGAAGCCGTGGCATTCATATCCGACATTGAAGCCATGTTTTATCAAGTACGCGTAAGACCAAGCGACCGCAATGCATTACGTTTTCTATGGTGGCCAACGGCGACTTGGATAAACCACCTGAAGAATATCGAATGAATGTGCACCTATTCGGCGGCGCATCAAGTCCAAGTTGCGCTAACTATGCGCTGAAGAAAACGGCAACAGATAACGTTGAACATTTTGATGAGAAAACTGTTGAGACCGTTCGACGCAATTTCTACGTAGATGATTGTCTAAAATCAGTCGCTGACGAAAACGAAGCCGTCAAACTCGCAAAGGATTTACGAGATATGCTCGCGCGGGGTGGCTTCAAACTCACGAAGTGGGTTTCCAACTCAAAGAAAGTTCTAGAATCGGTACCAGAATCTGAAAGAGCGGCAAAAGTAAAGAACCTAGATTTCGATCAAACCTCCATCGAAAGAGCTCTTGGTGTCGGGTGGAAGTGTCATCCGACACATTTGGCTTCTCAGTCGTTATCAAGGATCGACCCTCGACTAGGAGAGGTATACTTTCGGTCGTTAGTTCTGTCTACGACCCTTTGGGTTTTGCTGCTCCTTTCATACTAATTGCAAAACTGATTCTGCAAGATCTTTGTCGCTCGAAGCTCGATTGGGATGACCAGATCCCTGAAGAACATCTAAACCGTTGGCAAGCGTGGCTGATTGATCTTCCTAACTTGGAAAAGTTAGCCATTAATCGTTGTTTTAAACCAAAAACTGCGAATCAGCCAGGAATCAACTCCATTCAACTTCACCATTTCTCTGATGCTTCCAGAATGGATACGGGGCAGTGACGTATCTCAGGACAGAAAACAGCTCGGGTGAAGTGACGTGTTCATTCGTCATGGGAAAATCAAGGCTGCACCCATTAAACCTGTAACGATTCCACGAATGGAACTGTCAGCTGCCGTTGTTTCAACGAAATTAGAAAGAATGGTAAAGAATGAACTTACTCTACCTATCGATCAATCGTATTTCTGGACAGACAGTACATGCGTTTTACGTTATATAGAAAATACAGAGAAACGTTTTCAAACTTTCGTTGCTAATCGAATAGCTTCGATACACGATGCTTCTACACCCAATCAGTGGAACTACGTTGACACTGAGTCGAATCCTGCCGATGACGCGTCGAGGGGAGTTTCAGCCAATTCTCTACAACGTTGGATTGAAGGTCCGGATTTTTTGCGCAAATCTACCGAATCCTGGCCACAAAGACCAGCTGAACTAAGTTCAAACGTACCTGACGACGATCTCGAGATAAAGAAGAGCTCGGTTGTATGTGCAAGCAATTCACCGAAGCCAGCGCAAGAACCGTTTGCGGAAATATTCCAAAGGTTTTCATCCTGGACAAGATTAAAAAGAGTGATCGCATGGATGCTCCGCTTCATCACAAACATACGTCGCCAACAGCCGAATCGAGCCACAGATATTCGAACATCTCCACTTTCCTTGAGAGAATTGGCAAAAGCAGAAAATTGGATCTTGAAGAGTGTACAAGCAAGTTGTTTTGCAGACGACATCCGTCGTCTTCAAAGGCCTCCGCGTCAAGTAAAACAAGTCATCCATGCACATCTAACAAGTCCAGTACTTTAGTCAAACTAGACCCAATCATGGAAGATGGTCTAATCCGTGTTGGAGGTCGTCTCCAACAAGCACCGATCGTATGCGACGCACAACACCAAATTATACTACCCAAGAAACATCATATAGTCTATCTGCTGATCAGATTCTATCACTACATGTCCGGGCATTCAGGCTTGGAATACACCCTATCCTTAATCCGTCAAAGGTTTTGGATCATAAAGGCAAGATCAACCATAAAGAAAATATTGAACGAATGCGTTAGCTGCAAGAAAACAAGCATCGGCCGTAGAACAGAAAATGGCAAGTCTACCGAAGGACCGCGTTACGCCGGCAAAGCCGCCCTTTTCATTTACTGGTGTCGATTGCTTTGGGCCATTCCAGATTCGGCGTGGTAGAGGGACAGCGAAACGTTATGGCATCATATTTACGTGTCTGACACTTCGAGCCATTCACATTGAAGTAGCAAGTTCGCTGGATACAGAATCATTCATCAACGCGTTGAGACGGTTTATTGCGAGGCGAGGCCAGCCAGAGGAAATGCGTTCAGATAATGGGGGGAATTTCGTTAAGGGAGAAAGAGAACTTCGCGAGGAAGTTGAAAAGTGGAACCAGTCTCAGATTCATGATTTTCTTGTCCAAAGAAGTATCAAGTGGACGTTTAACCCACCTGCGGGCTCACATCATGGCGGAGTGTGGGAAAGATGTATTCGCACCGTTCGAAAGGTTATGAGATCAATCACAAGAGAACAAACGTTAGATGAAGAAGGCCTCAACACGCTGATGTGCGAGGTTGAATCGATCGTGAACGGACGACCCCTGACTAAATTATCAGACGATCCACGTGACCTAGAACCCTTAACCCCTAACCACCTGTTACTTTTGCGAAGTGGTACGAAGGTTCCACCAGGCGTTTTCTCCAAGGATGATAGCTATGATAGAAGACGTTGGCGACAAGTGCAACATCTCGCAAATGTTTTCTGGAGGCGATGGATACGGGAATATCTACCCTCACTACAAGAGCGACAGAAATGGAACAAACAGAGACGAAATCTGGCCGTTGACGATGTCGTTTTGATCATGGACGAAAAGACGCCGCGATGCTCATGGCCTCTTGGACGTATACTAGAGGTTTACAAAAACGGAAAGACGGACTGGTACGTTCGGTGAAGGTAAAGACCAGCACATCTGTGTTTGTGCGACCCGTGGACAAGATCATATTCCTGGAATCCGAGGCAGATACAGTGAACGATAAGTGAACCTTAAAATACCTAGCGCATGCGTCAATTAAGTTTAACGTAGATCACACGGACGGTGATGCTTCTATATAGTTAATGATTATTATCAATTGTTTCGAACCCATGTACGTGTTTGTAAAGGCTAATTTAACGCCTTTAAGGGGCCGGAATGTTGGTTTCGAAACGGAAGAGACTAACCAACGGATGTTTTCTATAATATTGTATTGGCAAAAACAACCTTGTTATTTTCCGCAGCCACAACCGCTAAACCAAAATGCGTAAGTTTAGTCAGCAAATGCGCAATGCGGTTTCCCAGCCTAACCTAGCAATGTCCGTTGCGCAAAACAACATTTCCAGATCCATTGCACGTTCCGGTATCGCTCTGCATAAATATAGACTCAAGCAAACTTAGTCAGTGTTTAACGTGGACCTGCTTGTGAGTAAGCAACTGTCGTTGGTGCCTTTATAAAATAATTGGCGCGTCAATATCTATTCACGTTGGTACTCTAGAAATCTACATATTCTACGCTATTTTTCTATAAAGTTTGGTGCGTGCGCAAACCAAAGTAAGTAAATTTGTTAAATATAATTGTTATTCTATGCGCTATGTTCACATTTGCGCCATTTGTTTATTTAAGTAATCTGCGCATAATTCTTTGCTATAATGTGTTAGTTTGCATGCCGCACGTTCTAGTTAAGTATCGCTATTCCAAACGCTAAATTCGCTGATTATTTTGCATGCCTAATTCAGTGTGTTTTGTTATATCATTGATAGCCACATATATATCGGCAATAGTAATTGTAGTGTTAAAGCATGTTATTCTCAGTATAAGTACTCGTTAATTGTCATATCATATGTATATCCTAATTAGCTTTCTGTGTTATATAGTCGTTTATAGTTAGTTTGTTTAATTGTTATATTCTAGTTCGAACCGATATCCAGTCGATTCTCAATCGATTTCCAGTCGATTCTCAATCGATCTACAGTCCGTTTCCAGTCGTATTATCTACGGACAATCGTTTCTAGCTCGACTGTGTTATCCCAACGACGAGTTCGTGTTTGTCAGTCTATATCTGTAGTATCGTTGATTTATATTAAATCCTCAGAACATTGTTATCAGAATCGTCTGTCGAGTTCGTTTTGTTATCCACGCACCCGTCTAGTTAGTAGTTTCGTTTGGATTATCGTTGCTATTCAAATTCTGTTCAGACGAAAGCTACAATCTCAGATAATCACATTTGACCATAAATAATTACACTAAAAATTTATTGGCCTCGGTGAATACTGGATATCACTGAGAATAATCTAGGCCTTGTCTGGTTGGTTCTTTAGCGATATCTATCTCATCTTTGGTGAATAATTATTAATTTGTGAACTTTGTACAGAGCACGACTCGTGACTACAAGTTTTGCATAATGGCGTAAGCAAACAATACGAGTAGACGACTAATTTCGTGCTAAAAATTACTTCTAACAAAGTTTTAGCAAGCTGGGTCCGGTTGTATCAAGTCATGATCAACTTTAAATAACACTCTTGCATCTCTCTTGAAGAAGTCAACTTGAATATAATGCACTGAATATGTAGTTGAATATGTAGTTGTAAACAGTATATTTGTATTGAGGTTAAAAACATTATGTTTGCATGCAAAACGGGCTTGATACGACCCCTGGACATTTACCTCAGGCAAACGAATGACGGGATCAATGCAATCCAACAGCTGTGTTATCTGTTCAACGTCGGGCGTTTCAGAATCCCAGATCAGGCCAATGCACACTGCAAAAAATTTCTTTGTGTTTGTAGCGGATTTTTTTTTTCTTTTCAATATGACGTGGAGAGAAGAATGATATTCACTAAGTTTAATCAAGGACAAGGTCTAATTCAAATTACACAGTGGGATACGAACATCAACATGAAATAACATACCGACATCTGGGCAATTCAAAAGCGACTGTTGCACTTTGATTTTTTTTCCACAATTACCCTGAAAAGGAAGAAACAGTCTAATGAGAAAACGTGTTCTCTTCTTATTAATTTTCACGTTCACGCTACGGGAACTGACCTGTATATATATTTTTACATATTAGTTTATCTGGACTGACGGATCAAGGTCAAAAAGTGTTTTGTTTGCGGGCGAATTGCATTGTTTTGTACACTTTTTATCAGTAAAAGCAGGGAATTACAAGGCCCAAAATAGTCTTGGGATAGGTGTAGTCCAGTTAACTAATAAACTATTATTATATACATATATAAGCGCCAGATATATATGAGGTATGCTGCAATTTCATTGGTTGGTTACTAGACAGATATTAGCTCATATCTGTCTATAGAGAAAGTAAACAAAATGGCTGAAAGATTTGGGGAGTTGAGTGAAATAGAAATCCAAGCTTTGGTTGATAATAGCACACCAAAATGCACCGAAAGGGAGACAAAGTTTGTGTATATAATAAGCTATCAGCTCATATACGACTCGAGTTCGCAGAATAACTCTTAAATATATTTAGCTAGACCTTCATCCACGCATGATATTTTGATGGATGTGAATTGGGCCCGACAAAAATGAGTCGTGTCCATGAACAGAGCTTTATACTTACATCTATTTCAACGTATTGCATGAAACTCAGTGTACCTTGTATTGGTTCGAATATTTCTTTCAAGAATAACAAAAAACATTGCTATGTACTTACGGGGCACGTTCTAACATCTCCTTGATTAACAGCCTTCTTCAACAGGTAACCAAACATATCCTCATTCAATCCTTTAAGTTTGCTGCTTAAGACGTCCGCCTCGTGACTAAACAAAATATTGTTAAAAGAGATTTAGACCCAGAGGCCGGTTATACGAAAGCCGGATAGCGCTATCCACCGGATAGTGATCTTTTCAATCGCTTTAAAATGGCAGTTTTGATACAATTTTGAAGTCATGTAACATTTTTTTATCGTTAATTTTTGGGCAAATATCAACAAATCTCTCCTTACTTTTAGTTGCACATAAGCACATTTCCCGCTGTAATATTCAAAAGTATATACAAAATTTGCCAACTTCGCGTGCATGGCTACAGTATATTTCGTGTATAAACTTTATAATATTTCGCCAGCGGCCAAACTTGGCAATCGATTATACTAATTTTAGTATGCTTTTTGCGAAAATTTATCGCAAATAAATAAAAAGTTTTATTATAGCGCATAGGGTCCATGGAATTGCACTGTTTTGCTTCATTAGCAGCGGCCAATGTGCATGTGTGTATTGGACTGTTTACTTATAGTCTGCAGCAAGCTTGAAAAGAATTTTTTAACAAACGTGATTAACTCACCATAAAGCGGAGACCGACACGTAATGAACCAGCTGGGAAAATGGCAATGGTTCTGACGTTGCACCACAGGAACAGATACTCTGAACAGAAATTATTATTATATATACTACTTCATGTTTCAAGACCGGCCTGCATGGGATCTTCGCTAGCAAGGTTACTCTGGTTTACTAGCTGACACGAATCGAAACAGAATGCCTCTGAGGGCAGACCTCTCGAATAAAAAGGTCGATAAAAATCCAAAATCGTAATGTTCAAACGTAAAATAACCGTCCACGCTGCATACTTAAGACCAAATAGTAATAAAAAATGGTAAGAAAAAGATGGTAAGAATTAAGAAAACAAAACGACACATAAATCTCCTGTTAACTAACCACATGCAATTTTCACAATGATCAAATCCGGGTACCAAGCGATGACAACATGCGTTGACGAAAGTGTTAATTGTGCATGCAGCTAACATTTAGGGAGTAATTAATACAAATTTGCATAAAAACGTTTAAAAACAATCAGCAAACACGAAAACGTTACATGCACCATATAAAATCCGTCAGTGTTGTTTGTAAATTGTAACTCAAACAAGAGTATTTATGAGACACGCAAATTTTCCGTGTGCAGATAATTACAATAGCTAAAGCGTCAAAATCCATCATATTTTGAGCCCAAAATGGTATTACATATATAAACAATATTGTTGGTTTATAGCGTATATACACCACACTAGTACCTGTTCCATGATTTCCATCGCAAATTTTCTGTGTGAAACGCAGTGGGCAGCACTACACACTTCATCTTTCTCATTCATGGCAAAATGAAAATGCAGTCGATTTAAGATGTTTTCCTAGTGCAGAGGAAAATATATTAGCAAACAGTGGAAGGAAGTGATTAGGTTTCAGTCCATAATTTGTTTGCAGATAGATGCTTTTGAAAACAAAAATTACTAAATTCATGTATTAGTGAAGAAAATTAACACTTCAGCCTTGTAGAGGAATGTGTATAATGAAAGATATGTGAAAGTTGAGATCCAGGGGACGAGTGCACCCACCACTGGCAGAGATTTCCAGGGGCCAAGTACACCCACCACCAGTATCTAGTACCAGTTTGCCAAAGATGCCTTGAATTAGGCTTTTTGGAAATTTTAGTAGCATTTAATATTACATTGTCCAAAGTAATCAAATCAATAAACTTACAAGGCATTCAGCAGCATCATCCATATCTTGTAACTGAAATCTTTGTTGATCCTATAAAAAGGTACATATATCTTCATTTAACAATGGATAGCCTGGAAATCTCGATACAGTAAGTGGTGGACAGGAAACTAAAGTTTAATTTGGTGTAACCTTTACTTGTGTTGACTAACTACAGTGTTCTAAACTTTGGCATTTAGGTCTGTCCTACACATTGATTCTACTCCTTAATTGCAATAGAGGCCTCCATTTGCAAAAATGCCTACATACCAGGAGGTAATTAATTTTCTGTGTCTTCATATTTTCTTCCACATAAACCTTAGTTCATGTCTTAACTTACCAGCATAGCAGACCAAAATATTACTCAGACAGTATATCCGGTATATTGTATTTCAAAATTGCAGCTGATAATGAAAATCTTTTATACTTAGGTCTCTTAACCTTACAAACTTACTGTCCACAATGTTCCCAAATTAGCATTTAAGTCTACGTAATACTGAACAATTTTAGCTACACTGAATGCTAAATTAGGAGGGCTTGTTTGATATTACTGAGCCACAACACCAATATATACCCTGTAAATACCTTGAATGTTACAGCCAGTGCCTGTCTCAGTGCATCTGGAGGTAATGCTGCTTCGTCACTGTATTGAATTTGGGTGAATATGACCTGTAGTGCAAAGTAATGTAATATTTAGCAGTAGACTTATAACTATGGAGATTTTAGTTACGCAAAACCTGACAACTCTCACAATTGCACTCAATGCAATGTGTGTCACACAATTACCCACATTACTCACAGTCTCATGACATGACTCACTTTTCTCAAAATTTTAATTATTTATTTCATTTCTTGCAACTTACATTGTAACCTCTACTTTAGTTCCATACTAAGTTTCCATCAAGGCAGGAATGATTATTATTATTATTTGCCTAAATAATACACTAATTCACCTGTGCTTTCCGCACTTTAATTTTATTTATTTGCAGCATAATGCATAATTATATAAATTTCAAACACATGGCTTTTATTGAATTTTAACATGGCATCATGGCAAATCGTACATAAACACACAGTGTCTCGCTCCATTTTATAAAGTCTTCAGATTCCTTTAACACTAGATCAAAGAAAACCTCCAGATTTCTTACTATCTGAGGTTAGCAGGTCTGAAGTTGGCAATTTATTTGATAAAGACAAACAACAAATGGTCAGACACTGACCAATAAATGTATAAACTATCCATGAACTAATATATTTTTCAATCAAGCAAGGTGTAAACAGAAATACATAATGTCTTTCATTCATATTTTGCATCAACTGATACAGTAAATGCTAGGGAATTAAGGACTTGACCCTTTTTGGCAAATGTCTGACCATCAGACCAGATAATTGGCCCTTTGTCCATAGCAAAGCATAATCGACATGGATTTATATGCAGTAATAGAAGATTTGTCAGGAGAGTTCATCTTACACCAAATGGATTGCAATTAATTTGAAATTAGCAAATTCTAAACATTGTTCCTATAGTATCACTTGAACAATTAAGGTATCAATATTGCTATTATATTCATATAGCCATGTCATTACATGTATAATATCTTGCTTGGCACTTTTATTATGTGTGCAATTATATAACTTCAGTTTAAAAAAATTACACTTATGATGAAATTTTTAGTCAATATAAGGGATATGCAGGGCCATCCTCAAGATATTTTACAGGGGGGTGTAAGGTGATCTAAACTGACTGATCGACGGACTTGTACCGACTACACTCTGGATGAAACTTTGTCAAGTTTATATTGGATTGGTCTATAGTGTCAAAAATCTTTTTGTCTGCCAACTAAAATAGCAATTTTACCGACTGAACATCAGAATAAACTTTCTGGGGGGGTGACACCCCCCTAAACCCCCGTGGAGCTCCGGACCTGAATACAAGCTATGTGCACATAATGGGAGGCCCAAAGAATTCAGGTGGCATCCCAATTGTTCTTAAATATGTTACTTTTTATGTACCTTCAAAGCACAAAATATGCATGATTCACCAACACAAAAATGGCCAGAGATTTCTCGAAAGCTTCGGCGAAATACATCGAGATGCCACAATACCTAGCAATAATAAAACATTACATGTAAGAAGTCAAATTGCTGTGGCTGCTAACACTTAACCTTTGATCACAATCATCACATGTTTGATAGAGGAAATGCACTAAGTGAATAAATGCAGTCATGTCTTGAAGTACAAAAATGTTATTATTGTTGCCAGGGATTACTCTAGAGGACAAAATCTGTTAGGATTGTTCACTAACCAAAAACATAAACCATAATTACTATGGCACTGAGAAATATCAATCAATATTGCTTTATAAAGAAAGCAACAGTTTTATCAAATTACCATGTTCAATATGGATATGAATTGTTACTTAATATACCTAAAGAATTTCGTACACCTGTATAAACACTACAGCATTGAAAACTGCTAAACTAAAATTATTGGATGGGTGCGAATTCCTTCTATTAGTATTGTACAAATGTTGTACCAAACACAATTTTTATCGTTCTAAAGTACTGGGCAATAAACCCACTCGAAAATACTTAAAGCGCCAGCGATGACAGGCAAAAATAAGAAAATTCATAGTACAATTTAGGACTAAACTAGTTGCAATTTTGTGACCAAAAAATAGCAACATTCGCTGTGATTTGAGATGTTTTTTTGATACTCACCACCAACTATCAGATATGTTAAAATCCTACTCTACTTTAATCAATTCATGTCTTCAATCTTCAAGTGCTTAGCAATTGTTCTTCGATATCAGACCATTTCTGGTTTATATTGTAAGCAATTGTGCGCGGAAAGCTGAATCATATAATTTCATTCATGATAAACAAGATTGCTCGTTCGAAGTTAATTGTAAATAAATTCTTAAAATTCGCGCATATTTGCTTGCTGTTAACAGTCACTGCGACCGAAGACAAGTCTATTGACATTTGCCCATGTAATTCGTGTCTAGAAAACGTCGAAGTTATCTTTCTAAACTCACTAAACAAACAGGCGAAATACGAGACCTAAATGGGTGATATGACCCAGAACTTAGGACGGAATTCGGAAAAATTCTCACGGCTGTTAAAATAGTAAAATGTGATGAACATCACCTGTACAGCGGAGTTCAAAAAGCAGTTATTCTCGCCGGGATTATTGAGAAGTCCTTTGGTATAAGCAACCGAAGCTGTCCTCGACAGCCTCTCACTTTTATCCATATTTCCCACAGTAAATGATCGAGCAGGTCTCTGCTATTTATGAAGCCATATGAGATATATACACTGACATCCGCGATTTATCACGGCAAACAACTCGACTTCGAGGCAACTCTTCCGTCTCAAAAGGCGTTCGACGCTGTTAAATGAATCTCGTTAGCTCTAAAATAAGTTCTGATGTCGATCGTGCCAATTTAAAGTGTAGCGATTGGCGATTTTCCACACCATTGCGTAAATGTTTTCAAAACTCCTTCGATACGAAGATAGGAATCCATGTTTTGAACGTGAGAAGTATCAAATTACCAACAATGCATCGGCATCGTACAATTATGACGTCACTTTGGGTAAACAGTTAGTGTAAATATCGCACCTTATATGTAAAGAAAAGGAAATTTTGCATCACAAAAAACAAAGGACTGCCGGTTATATCATAGCCGTAAATAAGATAAATGCTTTGTGCTGACTTCAAACGTTTGCCATGGCGGAAAAGTCATAACATTTGAATGTTAATTATCTCCCCCCGGACCCCGGGCGCCCTCGGTTAGCTCTAAATGGCCCAGTCCTGTCCAGCACCCATCCGCATGCTACATGAAAAGGTCACGTATTATTCTGGTTATCGTCGTCAAGCCAGACTTTAACACACATCCCGTAATCCGATCTACCACAAAAAAACCCATCGAAATTAATGTTACATCAAGCTATAGACATGGACAGTATATCTGATTTATTTCCCACACTATTATAGGCTACACTACAGGCTACTATTTTAACCAGAAATTACTGATAGGCAAAGCGGCTTCGCTCTTTTATCTAAATCGCGACGCATAATTATTAATACCGCTTATTAAGCCGGATTGCTAAAGGCCGGCCCACACTAGAGCTATGTGCTTAGCAAAAAGTCATTCCGGCGACTTTGGTCATTCGTGCCGTCACGCGCACACAAGAGCAAGTAAAGTCGCCCGCACACGAGAGCAAATGGCGTACGCCAATGGCCACGAATGACTTTTTGTTAAGCACATAGCTCTAGTGTGCGCCGGCCTTAACGGAGCCGTCGGAGCGGGTTGAGACTCAAATTTTGTACGTATTACACGGTTGTAAAAAGTTTGCGTCGAACAGTCGAAGGTCAGAGAACGAAATAGTCGAAATGGATATACCAGGGGCCGGTTGTAGTTGTACGAAGGCTCAAGGCTGGATAGCGCTATCCACCGGATACCGGATAGTGATTTTCCAAACATTTTTCAAATTGAAAAACGTTTTTCAAATTGAAAACGTTTTTCAAAACAATTTTTCAAATTGAAAAAGCGATAAAATTTCAACTTTGGAAATCCTCGATTTAGAGGATCCTCGATTTAGGAATACTAAGATTTGATCATAGTTATAGCAAACAACTGTTGATTTTGACTTGAAAAAATACTATCCACTTATCCAGTGGATACGCTTTCCGGCTTTCATACAACCGGCCCCAGATAGATAGACCTCTGAGAGGCTCATCCAAATGCGACGTATGAACTAGGCCTGATTTTCTTCTTTCATTGATGAATAACAGTGAATTATATATTAAAAGTTGCATTCAGTTATTGCATAGAGTATAGAGGTCAGCTAAAAAAAACGAGCGCGCGGGGGTGTTTGGGATGATTTACCCAAGCACCCCGCGCGTGGCTTATTTTCAGCTCACCTTTATACAATAACTGAATGCAACGTTATATATATATTTTACTATCAAAGCGCCTGGGTACGAGGGTGCCCCTTCATTGAGCATCCGTAAATTATCCATGCACCCGATCACGTATTCTGCTGGAAGAAGTGTCAAGCTCACCGGTGTCAACAGCAGCCTCGTACCCAGGCGCTTTAATAGTAAAATCAGTGAGTAAAATATATAACGTTGCATTCAGTTATTGGATAGAGGTCAGTTGAAAAAAGGCGAGCGCACGGGGGATCACTGATCTCATACACTGGTATCCATTAAGGTCCATTAAGGCCCGTTTCCACTTGCGATTAGTGGCTAGTGCTGCGAATTTGTGAGCGATTTCCTTCTTTTGATAGATGTGAACGAGTAATAAGTTTCCAATGCTCTGATGTGTACGAGCATCTATAGTTGAATATCCGCAAGTGTAAACGGACTTTCCATGGAAAATACGAGGGATTAGCTGTGACAACTAGGCATCAAATGTGGTATATTAATTAACGGCTTAAAATAGGAAAAAATACTTCTCTTCGGAGAGGGCCCTTAGGACAGAACGTTGAGAAGTGTTGTTATCTCCTTTAAGCAGTTGGCGTACATAATTTGATGCAAAGTTGTTAGAAGACACTGCCATGTTGCTCCTTGGTTATATAAATATAAGTTCTGTTATATCTAATTTTAGATTGGTTCACAAACCCCAGATGGTTTTAATGTTACATCATCACCTTCAAATTGCTTACATACATGAACCATGTTCACGACATACTTGGCACAGTTCCTTACGATGATCCACTGGTTTTGTCGCTCCTGCAACCTCTTTCAGCTTCATTTTATTCAGTGGACAAAGCATTACTGGAAAACATCGAACTAATTTTCCCCTTTGATCAAAGCACCAATTGCAACCTTGCCATTTGTTTTTATAACATTTGCCACTTTTCCAATCCTTCTTACAATGTTTACAGTAGTAGTGACCAAAACATCTTGCATTATTTGGATATTCTTCAAATGTAACCACCAATGAACCTTTATTGACATCTGAGACTTTATTAGGGTACTTTTCCTCTAAATACTTCAGCACCTTAGGTCGTATTTTCTGTTCACGTACTGAATGATGTCCAGCACCAACAATAACTTCAAGCCATGTTTTCTTCTCACTTTGAGCTTTACCCATATTTTCTATAAATTCATCAATCTTTGCTTTTAGCATTCTAATTGCTTCATCTCCTTGCTCTTGTCGTTCTTTTATAATATTGGTCACCTCTTCTTCCGGGTTGTCCTGCAGCAGCTCTTTTTCATCCCTGGCAAGTGTTTCTTCATCAACCACTAACAGCCCATGAAGGTCAACATGGTTCAATCCTCGTTCCTCATTGAAAAATGCAAAAATTTTCTCGCATGCCTTTTCATTATAGATCTTCATTAGATTAGCATATTTCTGTTTGACGCCTTTACAGAATGATGATTGCTCAAAATATTTAGCTTTATAACTCTCCATAGCTTTCTCTCTCCACTTTATTCGTTTTGCATTCATTTCTGAAGCCTTCTTGCGACAGTAAATTGCTTCAAGAAGGTTTAAGAGCAGTTTTTTACATTTCTGAATTTTCTCATTATCAAGCATTGCAGGTAAAATAAAACAAACTGCACTAGACCCAGTGTTATTCTCAACTTTTATAGATTTTGGTTCATTTATAGAACAAACTCTTGCAATGTTCTCAAGGTGATATCCATCTGCTCCTTCAACTTCTTTTGCTGACACATTGTCACATTTAAATGCTTTTTGATTTGGTCTGCTATTACTTTTCATCACTTGGCATGCTCGCTTGTCAAATTCTTCGTACACAGTCAAGTACAGATCAAATTGGATTTGTGTTTCTTGAAATGTGAATCCAAGTTTTGCTTTACCTTTTTCATTATGTTTGATGGATTTCAACAGAACAGTAGCCTCCCATGAATGATCACTCAATTTTTTAGGTTCCTTAACATTAATAATGTTTTTCTTATATTGAGAAACAGTCAACTCTTTAGATGAAAGTGACTCCTGTTTGGTTTGAGAGTCACCCAGTAAAGAAATCAAACACTTAAAGTGGTCATCATCAGGAAACAAGGCTGGTTCAAGGTCAATCAATCCATCATATTCTGGCTTCAATTCAACAGAGAATTGGTTCGTTGGCTGCTTTGGTAATGGTTGAACATCACTGGCAGTTTGCCACTCTGGTAATGGTTGAACATTTCTGGAAGTTGGCCACTCTGGTAATGGTTGAACATTTCTGGCAGTTTGCCACTCTGGTAATGGTTGAACATTTCTGGCAGTTTGCCACTCTGGTAATGGTTGAACATTTCTGGCAGTTTGCCACTCTGGTAATGGTTGAACATTTCTGGCAGTTTGCCACTCTGGTAATGGTTGAACATTTCTGGCAGTTTGCCACTCTGGTAATGGTTGAACATTTCTGGCAGTTTGCCACTCTGGTAATGGTTGAACATTACTGGCAGTTTGCGACTCTGGTAATGGTTGAACATTACTGGCAGTTTGCCACTCTGGTAATGGTTGAACATTACTGGCAGTTTGCCACTCTGGTAATGGTTGAACATTTCTTGGTTGGACAAGTTGCTCATTTGTTCTTTTGCAGCCATAATCATTATTTACAATTGGCAACTTTGGAATTGATTGATATTTCACCCTTTTTCGATTCATCACTATTGGCATTGCCAATTGGTGGTAATGAGGGCTGAACAGTTATTAAAAATTCTGATCGACCTTTAAATTTATACCTCGTGCCCAAATCTATCCCAACGGTTGCCCTTCCAGGTTGTTTTGGAAGATAAAAAATGTCAAGCACTTTACCTGAGGAACCTTGTAGTTTTATGTTCATACCCCAATCGCTTTTGCAGAATTCGCCGTCGCCCTCACGTATAATAATAGTATTATTAACAAGAAATGAATTAAAAACATCCCTTTCGTTAACTAACTTGATTGAACACAACAGTGTTTCGGTTCCGCACTGTGCTGTCGATGAATGCTGGAGCAAAATAACTTCCTTTTCAACTTTAGCAAATATTTGTAAATCCATAGGCATAGCACAACCGCGATAACCGCGATAAACGACACAATCCAAATGAAGCAATCCTGCCACATATTTTCCCAATAGTCTTTTATCTTTTATAATATTTATAAATTTCCAAGAGACGACTACAATATTTCCGTGACAGAATGGCGGAAAACAGATAACATATAGTCCAGAAGTGTAATTATGTTTTCGCGCCTCAAATTTCAAAAAACACAGCAAAATCAAAATGCACACGTCATGAAACCCTCCACTGACCCTCACATACGCAAACTTGTCACAAAAAGATGGCTACTGTGGATTTCTCATAGTAATTTTCCTGATTTTGGCAAGTTTGAGAGGGACCGACCTTGAGACAGACATTTTATATCTTTTATGCACGGTATATTATTATATATTATCTTAAAACATTACGGTGTTTTTTAATTACAGGAAAATTACAGTTCCTGGATTTTTTCCTTGATTTTGATTGTGGGTCATTTGGACCAATCCGCATGACAATGGCCTCTGAAATACCGCTGGTTGAATGACCGCATCCTCTCCAATAGCTCACGTGAAAGCGCACTTGTGCCAGTGCATGGAAAACCTTATTTATGTATGGCCATAACATACCGTATGCAGACAAAACAAATTTTTGGCAAATTCAACAGCATATCAATTTTGTAAAAATAACCTGTATATATATTTTTCTAACACGTTATTCTCTGTGTCACTACAACGTCGCACATTTTATAGTAAATAATAAATCTCTAATATAGAGGGAACATACTTTTCCGAGACATTTAGTGATATTTATGATCACTGAAGGCACTTTGAGTGCGATCAGATAGACCCTTTCGATAATTACGTCACAACATTAACGTTCTAAATTTAGAACCACCTTAAATGAGATGGATTTCACGTTTTACTCTCACAAACCGCGTGCAGAGACCCAAAACATCCTTCTTTAACACATGAATGAGAAAGAACTTTTAACTTTGACAAATAATTGTGGAAATAAGCTGTAACACTAAAACGAGGCTACAAGGCCACGGCCGGAAGCCTCGTTCTTTAGTTCCACACTTATTATGTCAAAATGAAAAGTCCTTTTCATGCGTGTGTCGAAGAATAATGTTTTGTATCTTTACACATGGCTCGTGAGAGTAAAGGCTGTTTTCCACTTACGCGTTTTTCATACGCACGTAAACGCACGTTCACGCACGTCAAAGTCGAAATCCTTATACATGTTACCTTTGAAAAAAATAAGTGAATAAATCGAAGGAACTTCTGAGTTGTCTGCATATTTTAGTATGCATTAGTTGACCTAGATGTTAAATAATAAAAATTTAAAAGCATTTAAAAAACGCGTAAGTGGAAAGCAGCCTTAAAACTAGAAATCCACCTTATTTAAGGTGGTTCTAAATTTATAACGATAATGTTGTGACGTAATCATCGAAAGGGTCTATATTGGCTTTAAATAAACTCCATTTAACGTCAATATTATTGTCTATGGCACTATTGATTATTCTGAATTGTATACCCCAGTAACTATACTAGGTATGGACCGTTGAAAGAGAGAATTTGGTTTCGACTATCTCCAGTGTCCGTCTTGGGGTATTCAGAGATCAGTTTCCTTAGCGGCGACTCTATTTTACCACTCTAGGGCATTAACTCTGAATTACTTGCTTCTGCAAACAACTTTGACAAGGTCAGCGGCAATGTACTTCAGTTCGTCGAAACTTGACGTGTAGAAGTCGCTTGGACTAGACGAAATGCTACGAAGGAAATCCTTGTTTTCCTCCTCCGATTTCGAGTTGGCGATGTATACCGTCACGATGTGAACTCCCCGCTGTCTTAATTTTGCCGCGTTTTCCGAAGCCTGGGTCTGGTCATGCGCACCACCGTCGGCCACCAAGATTATCACGTTACTCACATCTGCTCTGTCACCATCGAAGCCATCGAATATCTAAAAAAAAGAAAGAAAAGGCATCAACGTTGAATGTCGTTTTGGGGAAAATATGTTTTTCTGTTAAAACTCATATGTAATGATATATAAATGACAACCGCATAATGGCTTACAAAAACAGAAGTGGTTTACGTATTTTGGTTTCCCGCTGACAACGTCGACTTCAAATTAAACAATTCTTTAACTGATAAAATAATAAGGACTTTTTGGAGACGCTCGTAATAACGCCTGCTTTGCCATTACGCGTATATTGTATCAGGCAGCCCAATAACAAGCGTGCGCCATCAATGTTTATCATGCTTTGTTAATTATGCCAAAATGATATATTCCGAATAAACTGAAGATTTGATATGTAATGTTTACAATCACGAGCGGCCGTGAGTGTTGTAAACAACTTGTGAAATGTATTAGAATATAAGATTTGACTAGTTTTGCAAATCAGTTGCAAACACTACAGATTGTTTTTTCGATACAACCGCTGGCGTTTGTAACTGATTTGCATATTTATCAATCTATTAAGGCGATTCTCCATTACCGTCCGCTTCATCCGCGCGGGCGAAGCGTCTTTTGAAAATCGGCCCATGAGACCATGACGGGTCTGAAAAACAAAGCGCGCATCACCCGCGCGGGCGGAGCGGACGTAATGGAGAATCGCCTTTAAATTTGTATGGGGTATACAGGGCGTGCATGTGACCTGATTCACGAAATTTAGTTGGGTATGATTTAATTTAATTATTCATGATCACAATACTATATATAATGCAAATTGCTTGTTTTTCACTGAATCATAGGGAATCATTTTCTTACCGAGCTATCCGCTAATTCCAGGGCATGACCTAACATCGTCCTTTTCCCCGCATGGTACACCATTTTGTGGATTGCACGGCTAATTTTCCTAGCTTGGTAATAACGGTCAAATCCAAATTCCGTCTTAGTCTTCCCTTGCTCGCTGAACTGAGTCAACGCAACACGATTGCTATCTTCGCCGACGTTCAGTTCCATCACAAGTTTTTGTAAAAATTTCTTCACCGTCCTAACATCTTGCCAACCAACGCTGGCTGACCCGTCCACGAGGAGTAGAATGTCGCGCTTCTGATGTGCGCATTGCATTGCTGAAATTTTATTGAATAGATTATATTAAACACGATAGAAAAAGATTAGGAAGCAAGCATGCCAATAAACAGAAAGCTAAACAAATTTTTTATGCATACTGATGTTCGATTCAAAACCATGACGTCTGGATGGAGTTTGTAGGGAGATTCAGCACGAAGACGTGAACGTCAAAGACGATGTGAAAATGGCGAATGGCGAATAAATGGCGTGATGCACCCAAATATGGACATGCCACGCCATTTACTCGCCATTTTCATGTCGTATTTGACGTTCACGTCCTCATGCTAAATCTCCCTATATTTCCCGCCGAGACTACGCCGAAGACCAGAATTCCTTAAGAATTCCCTAATTCTACTAAAGGCCTATTCCTCTGTTATACTCTCGTACTTTTGGGGGGTTTTGCAAAGCAAATCTCTGACGTCAGCGTTTTCACCAGATACGGTAGTTTCTTGAAATCTGCAGTAAAAACATTACTGGACTTTGAAGCCATCGCTCTAAGATCTTTTCTGAATGTCGCGACCGTCTCTTCTTCCCCCATCCCTATGGTTATGATCTGAACTCTTTTTTCGCGCAATTTCTTTGCCTCTTCGAGAGCCTTCTCTCTGTCACGTGCCTCCCCGTCGGTCAGGATGACGACAACATCCGAGACGTTTGGACGATATAAAACATTTTGAGGGAACACCTGGATGGTGGAGAACGATACGATAAATTTTAGTTACGAGATCCTGGTATAAATCGGCAGTGACGACCATCGAGTGATCAGCGGTGGATTTTCCTTAAAAAGAGTTGCAAATTAAAAGGTACAAGGATCAATTTGAAACACTTTAGTTTTTAGAATTCCATTCCTTCTGCGCTGAAAATTAAATTTCATCACCTCATGCGATCATAGATGACCAATCCCTTACTGATCTAGATTCAAATTTGAAGAAAATACTCGCTAACTAACCTTCGTGTTAACGATCTCCAGAGCATCTCCGGCGTCTGTCCCTCCTTCTTGATAAGGCATGTTTAAAATTGCTTCTTTAACCTCCTCGAATGTTTGGTGCTCACCCAAATTGAATTCAATTCTAGTTTTGATGCTGTGACTGAATTGTAGCAATCCAACATGGGTGCTGTGCCGGCCAACATCAAGCTCTTTGATGAGATGTATGAGAAAGTATTTCATTCTTTCAAAATACGACAGTTTAATGCTGCCCGAGCCATCCAGCACAAAAAACACGTCATGATTTTTTCGGACACATCCTTTAGTGGGATCTAGCACAAGTTAAATCATACCATTATTACGATATGTAAATTTTGTAGCCGTAGCTTGCGGTTGCGAAAAATGTTCGATTGAAATAAACCCTTGATTAGAAAATGTGACACGAAAAAATATACTCTTCGGGCTGCTTTCCACTGTCGCGTTTTTTGCACCTACGTGTGTATGCGTACGTGATAGCTTGTCCAACCCTGTGCATCCAACCCAATGCATCTATTCAATCGTTGATTCCATAACACTGAAACTCCTAGTTAACTCTGAAATACACTACTCTGATTGGCCAATTCTGTCCTTAGCTACAGTTCAAAGTTAACTATAGTGTTTTATACAACTCGCCCAAGAACCTCAAAGTGTAGACTGACTAAGGTAAATCAATAATCAATACTCACGCATTGCACGAGCCGACGGACAAATTCTCTTTTTCAACGTCCGTCTTAATTTCCTGTTCGACTGAAGTGTCAAGACATTCTCTGGTATTGATGCGACAGCTGTCAACTCATCCTTCACGTTCCACGCTATCTTCGTGGCTTGAGTGAACACGGTTATGATCTCGACATTTTTTTGCTTAAGTTTGTGAGCTTTGCGCAGAACATCTTCCAACTGGGTGGGAAGAAATCTGTTGGTAAAAACGATGAGAACATCGTTCACTTTCTTTCGGTCACCGTTTTTGTTGTTGAAAACCTGAACGTGTGAAAAAATAGCGTGAGCCATCACAACCAATTCTGTTTGCCGAAACTAGAAATCGTCATGTCAAATGACGTCATATAACGTGGATTTTTTACGTATGCCACTACGTCATGATTTGGAAGAAAAGTTTGTATCTCATGACGTCATACCAATGACAAAGACATCATGGTCCCAAAGGGTTCTGGAGTGTGAAATAAACCAGATGCGAGCGAACAAGTTGTAATCTTCATTCTTTTAAATCAATAATAAAACACGTCTTGTTTAATTCATGCAGTTTTTCCAGGATATGAAAAACGATTAATCGGATCCTCAATTTCTTATTAAAACAACCTCAGCCTTCAGTCTGAGAATTCTGCATAATTCTGCGTGTCTTTTGATATTTTTTTAACCTTACTCAATACATGTTAATTACAGCATATTCAGCAAGCCCATCCCAAAAACACACAAAGACTTATATAGTAACTAAACACACCTTCTTTTGTACAACTTCCAAAGCATACGCCATATCAGATTGTCTTCTCCCATGACATTTGAGCCGACCAATAGCATTGCTAAGTGAGTCAATTGAACCATATTGACCTAAGCTAATCTCGATTTTTGTTCTCTCTTTACGATCCGCTAAAAGCAAGCCAACGTGGGTCTTACCAAGACCCACATCCAGGCGAGACACGAAATTTTGTAGAAATGTTCTTATTTTGTCGAATTGAGCAGGATCGATTCGTCTTGATCCATCGACCACAATAAAAAGATCCTGCTTCCTGTGGGAACACCTTCGAGAGCCTGAAATATAACCGATTATATATTTCAATGATAGTTAGAAGACTTTCAATAGAGAGCTAGAATTTGAGGAGTAAAATAAGTTACCATTTGCAACAATTGGCGGCAAGAAATTTTTGTGCAAAACTTTTAACAACAATTGGGATGGTTAAATCGTAGTTTGGCCATTAACCTGTTTGTTAACATGTCACTAACTAGTTTAATGTACACCACTTTAAAAATTCACACAACTTTTCGATTTTGATGAATGATGCAGTAATTAAGGACTGTTTTGCTTTCAAAATGAATAATTTACATTCAACTTATACCAACTCAAAGAAAAATCATCAACTTTGCGTCAAATGCAACTTGCGACGTGAAAACACTCCATTTAAAACTTTTTTGATGTATTGCGATCAAAATGTCAAAGCAGTTAAAAATATTTATCAATCAGTCGGGCAAAGATTATTTGTTTTATATAAAGGATTTCTAGTAAACTCGACTTCTCACGAGCGTGGGAGGTCTTTACACCACAGGTCGCTGTGGGAACCAGGTATGTCGACCTCAAAATGCCGCCTCAATCTCGGACCTGAGCCTGCATTCCTTCGCGGAGGCATGGTGATGCTTTGGGAACACTAGTAAAATTCAAGCTTTGATTGTTTTTTTACCAATTCCTGAGCTATTCTTGTTCATTGCGTTCATCATTCATCGCGATCAACACGGCAGTTTCGTGCACCATTTAAGCTGCTTATTCCGGCGAGAAATTACCGCAAGAGAATATATGTAAAAAATCCAAAACAAAATTTATATGCGAACGTAGAAATAGTTCGAACTGGGAATTTTAATATTCGTCTTCTACTTTAGTACTTTATCAATACTTCAAAAAATGATTATATTATGAATCACGAAAAGTTCGAAAAGTATGTTTGTGGAGGTGGAAATTTGATTAGTTTGAATCTCGATTTCGAACGAAAAACAATTAATGTTATAACCACGACTATAAACCATCGTCGTTGTATTTTAACTAATAACCGTAAAATATGCTTATGAATAATATCGCCAGCTCTCACATGTATTTATTCACACGCTGCTCCTTACGTGGACGTAACCATGTTTACATATAATATGATGTTACGCGGAGGACTGGGGTGGAGTTCACTGCGATGATTTTACTGGTGAACTGATTTTCGTGCAAAATTTGCTGGTTTTCCCAGAGCCTCAGCAAGCGTCAGGGTTTGATGTCGCCGGCCCCACACGAGAACATGGGACGGTTTCATTTGATGAATAACTTGTAAACAATTGGGCTGGTGTGCAAATGGCGCCGTCAAATTAATCAATTCTATATTCAAACTTTTTTTCAACTTTTAATGATTCTATTAAACATGCGACCACATTTTCAAATTGTAATCAGAGCTGACCTTATAACTCTGTCGGCAGAGCCGAACGAGATACTAAATGAAATCGTGGATTTCATTTCAACAAATGTACCGATGTCTAACGTAATGAGAGCCGGGATCATGTCTCATAGAAACTGCACCAAAGCCAAGCCACAACAACGAATTAGTTGGGAAGAACACAATATAAACTTGTATTGTGGTTCTTTCCGGCCTTTGTAATGTTTATATTGCTATATTGTTATACACGTATAGGATAACACAAATAGGACTTTTCGGTTGCCATGTTACAATTGCGTTGGGGGCTCGATTTTGATGCATTTGTGACGCTTGCCGGAAAAACCTATTTAGTGCTTTTTCTTCACTGAAGTGAACTGTCACAATTTTAACCTAATTCAAGTGATATGTGAGCTAATAAAATGGCTGGAATAAGTGCTATATACTGAAACGAACACAAAGTGACAAAAAAGATCCTTCTGGATCTAAATATCTAAAGATCTAAAGCACTTCATAGTAGTAACCTATATATGTAGGGTATCCCGAATATAGTTTGTTCTTGATTGATTCATTGAAAAAGTCCTGGTTATGTGAATCATATACAAAGGGGAAGTTTCGCTTTATTCGGGCAAAGTTTAATGTTAATGAAATAGAAACCTATATTCAATAGTGGAAATAAATATATCGGAGGAAACATAAATTCGTGCCAACAAATTATAGCAGCTCCCAGTTAGGATGACTGGTATAAAGAGAGTTTTCTAGCTCATTTGAGAAAAATAAGATGAACTTTGACGAAAAAATGGGAGACAGGATAGTTGTGGAGGGAATAACTATAGAATTCCCTGCAATTATATACTAAGGAAAGGCTGGACAATAAAATAAAAAGTTATTGTAGAGTATGAATATGTTATTAGAATGAATATAGTAAACCTCGCTGCAGGTATTCTATAGTTGTGCCTTCGTAGAGTAATATATAGCTATATATAGCTAGATCGTATATAACTATATATATATAATTCTATCATGTTCATCAAAATTTAGACGACGAGCTTTCCGCATTTTTTGTTCACATCAAAATATTACTATATTGTTTCGATACTGAAAACTCTGCGAATTTGAATTTGATTTCATGTTTGTATATATACTTACTGGAGCCTAAACGATCATTTCTATAACCCCTGTACATGCATTGGTGTCAAAGCCTAGCCGCATGTGTATTTGTAAAGCATTCTTCAAAGTTTTGCACATTACAATAACAAAGACTCGGTAAAAAAATAAAAACAAACAATTGCCACAAATATATATTTAAAAGCACGATGTCTGTCTGCCTTTATAGTGTAATAATTATATGTATAATACATTTTCAGAAGGATTTCACCGCTATTAAAAGTCTTTCCGACCCGAAAAACCGTATCTTCGGCTTGAGTTTTCCAAACGAAAATTTAGCAAAAAGCTAATAGTGTCTGTTATGCATTTGATTGAGACTGAGAATTAGAGTTATTTAGGTTTCATTTGAAGTGATTCAAGCAGTTTCAGTCGAAACTTTCGACATTTATAAACACTCTGGTAAATAATCGCCAACGCTTTCTCTTTTATCTTTGTACAGGCTGAAAACTGAGTGGAGATTGACCTGTATATACCATATTATAATATAAGTTATATATATTGGTGACTTTTCGCATCACAGGTTACTTACACAGCTATATAAACAATCAATATCGCGCTTCTGTACTAAAGGAGCGTAATAAGGAGACCTATGACGGGTTTAATCGAGCTTAATCCGTGATTCTTTGGGCATAATGAAGTAGCAAACGGATTGTTTACCAGTAGTGTGTTAAAAAAATTTCGCACGGTTATTTTCAAGACCGATGGCAAAAATAGCTTTCACAAAGAGAAGTCTATTCCAAATTTAGCAAATAATAATCTCAGTTGAACTCCGAAAATATCTCTCAGCGGTTGGTCGGGCTGTATTTTTAATAACACTTTATACAAGGAATCCCCTTTGTATAATGACCATGATCCTAGGACGCTTCTAGACGTGATTTCACTATGTAATTTTGTAACGAGATGAAACGATGAAAGCATTTAGAAAATAGGCATTGAGTTGATATTAAGTACTTCATTTGAAAGGGAGTCTTAAGTCTTGATGACTCATTGCATCTCCAAGGAACGACAAGTCTCGCGTGATATTGTTTTTGTATAGCAAATAACGTTGGTAAATCATCCGGTGAGCGAGACAAAGGATGACCTTAGATCGCCCGTTGCTTCAAGCATAAAATACACCTGCATCGAAATATGGCGTCAATCTTTTCATACGTTAAACGTTTGTCATATTTTCCCACATTTACGGTGGTCACAACAACATTTTGTCACAGCAACTGTATGGCAAACGTTCATCGCAACAACAATACACGTTTCTCAAAACAAAGAGATTATGAAGTATTCATTTCCTGATATAAGGCAGGCATGAAGGCCATAGAATTATTTTATATTAAGCATTCTTTAAACGCTTTAGGTATAGAAAAAAAGATGAGAAAAAACCAGGGGAAATGCATGGAATTTGTAATTTCTACGCCCCTGTTGAGCGGCAAAACTTTGCAAAGCGTCTTCATGACGAATGAAAATTTTTCAACACGGGAAATATCATGCCGATCACGTATTTGTGAGAATTGTTTATCAATCACATCTGATTAGGATCGCAAGTCCTTATAAAGTTCTCAAAATCTAAATTTCGCAGAAAACTCTGGTAATGCTGTCGCAAAAGTGAAACAACATTTCTTTCGTTAATTACAAAAGAAAGACAAAACAATTGCGAATTCTCACCTGAATAAACAAAGTGAGACGGGTCTGGACAGAACATTAAGTCAGAGTCTAGTGCATGCAAACACATAGAATTATATATAGTCTATAAAAGATTTAATTAACTTCGGTATAGTCCCTATACTGCTATTTGATGTCGTAAAAAAACATGCAACGACTCCATGGAGAGATATTAAAAGTCGGTTAATTGTAGTCCTATTATGTAGACACTAAATTTATCAAAAATAATTTGATATATCAAGCAGATAATATATTTTGGTAAAATATATTTTTTATAGTCTTTATGAGTTACCAATATACATTTGCCTCAAGACAAAATACTTTTGTCCGTTCCTAAATGTGTGAACGTGTACAGATTTCGTACAGGGAATTGATCGATTGTGTAAAGCCTAAAGGTTTTATTTGTCCATGCATTTGAGAGACAAAATTAGCTAGCTATAAGGTACGATTTACCTTCTATCTTCATTCGTGCAAATAGGATGGCCCAAAATTTCGATATTCAATTAATATCATGTTTATTAAGCTCAAAAGCGGGAGTTTGATTTTGAAGCTCAAAAGTACAGAGTGCTAGCTGGCCTCGAGGAGGAGAGTTGCCTTTTTTTTCCAACTGTCTTTTGGTAGAGATTCACCTGATCATACTAATTAAGAACATGTGCGATCAATAATTTAATTCTATAGACGAATGGGTCTTTCAAATGCGGTAGCGCTGCATGTATAAAGTATATATATTTATTAGCTGACGTATCATTAAAGATTCCATGTATATGATCAATTTTTTACAAACATCATATACAAAGGCTGGGCAAACAGCAGTCAAAATGCATTAGTTACCATCACAAGAGTACCCTATAGTGGAGAGCGCACCTATATAAATATTTGTTTATATGTAACGACATGCAATGATATATGTTTTTTTATTTTCAACCGGATTTTGGGCCAGCCGTGTCTAGACAGTATATTTAAACATATAAAGCCGTTTGAATTACCGTCAGACTTTCGCAATTTATATATTCAGTTCAAGAATTCCCCTCACCTTGTTCAGGCAGTTCTGCCAGACGGCACAACATTTTTGGCCCAAAGTTTGAATAATATATTACAGCCACGCTGATTCAACTACCCCAACACGGTTTACTTAAAGCCATATAGCTAACCTTCGTGAAATCCAGACATAAAGCGTATTTGCTATCCTGAATGTTTGCAAGAAATGAATCAGGTTTTTTGTCAATGAAGAGTATAAATGCATGATATATCCCCAAGCGATGGAGATTTGTGTCCTACGCACGCAATTTCGTTTTACCAATCACGAATTTAGGAGGAAATGAGTTTGTTTAACCTAGACGGTAGAATTAAACTGCATGGGACGTAGCGTAGTATATGATTTTGTGACTTCATGTAATAGATCCTGTAGCTTCGAAGAAGACAGGAAAGATTGTCATATAAATTCGGAAACTCCTCAAACAAAGAATTGTTGATCCTTTAGTGATCATGTTCGGCTAACGATCACAGTAACGACCTAATAACCTGTGGGCATAAGCATAACATCTTTGATATTCAATTATAGCATCGCAAAAGTGTAAAGCTTACGTGAAAGTTCGCAACAAAACGAGGTATAATTGAGGCATTAAACAAGATCGAAAATTGCTCGGTGAAATTCAGGTCATGTACAAACTCTAAAACTCCAAGGTGAATGTCGAGATAACACAATTTCGTTCAGCACAGACGGTACAGCCTTCCTAGTACTCTTTGTTAACATTTTTCTAACCCAGAACTCGTTACGTGTTAAACAAATTGGGAATCGGTTGTATGTCGTGCAATCGTACCTGGATGTGACTTGATGTTATATACATATAAACCGCAAATCCGGCTGTAATATAAACTAACAAACGCTATGTAAATATTAATATACAATGTATACAGTGATTTATCACAGATTTTAACCCACCTTCCGCCACAGCGAGGAGAAACGTCAAGGCATAGATCCCAAAAGCAAACATCGTCGAACGAAAGAGGTTACAGACAGCGGAATGCTAGCTTTCTTGCCAAGCGCTGTTAGTTTAAATACATTCAAATTCTTTGTCCAGCGTACCGGCCTTCCGGAGTACCTAGCCACTTGTTTGAACAAGTTACGCGGTTGTATCAATATTTTAGGCATGCATACATTTGAATGTTTAATGGCGCATTAGGGAAAGCAAAACAAGTAGGCTTTATGTCGGCGCGTGATAAGAATCAAACACGATTTGGGTGGTATTTTGGCACGGGAGAAAGATTTTACGCATCGTAGAATAGCTACATGGAAATTTCAATGACCACTTTAGCCTTTTACAAACCGCACTATTGAAACCATTATGGAATAAAGAAACAACATTTCTCCTGCGTTATATAACTAATAACGTTGATATATTTTAGTAAGCTTTGCGTTCTAAGTTCAACATTAATTGTTTTTAGTCTACGGAGAGTATTTTCATAATGTCCGTAGTTACCGTATATGGTTTTCACATGGTAACAAAATACCGTTTAAAGCATTTGTTTTGTCTATATATATCATTAAATTGCAAGATATCTCAGAAGCTTAAATTAACGTCCTCTTTTAATATTAAACTATATGTTTATAAATAATTATATATGATTTCATGTAATTGCTTGCATATATGAACTTAGTTTCTGGTCAACATCGTTCCGGTCACATGGCAAATGCACGCGCACCTATAATATGCATGCATGTGCATGGCATATACACAAACGAACTATACACAATTTAGGCATTCTAAAGTGAGCACGTGGTTCATTATTATCATTCATAGCTGGCGCGATAATTATACCTCAATATTATATATTGACCGAAGGCTATATCAAATTACCTAAGATTGAAATATTAACTGGGAACTTTTTTTGAGGTTCACACACTTGTCGTGTTGAAATGCGAAGTGTAGTGGAATTGATTCAGTTTTTCTCTACTAAATATGGCGCGTATTCCTATAGGAGTCTTCTAGTCGCGAATATTTACTGTTCATGCACGTATGTTAATTTCAGTTTTTTTTATTCTTTGCCAGACTGTGAAATGATTGCTTTGTAATGATCGAAACCCCCCATCGAAGGAAGGTAACTCAAAGGGTGGCATTTGCGTTCATTTATCGTTAAGCGATAAAGTGTCATATTCCGTTTTCGAGGAAGTCGTCAGCTTGAAGAGCTCATGCTCCATAAGTTTCAGTCAAAGGTGCAAATTGAAAAGTAAAAATGTTTTGTTGGCATTGAAACGTAAGCTCAACATGTCGTCTATTACCCATATAAAGGCATTATTGCGGTTAATGCACTTCCAACGAAAAAAAAAGCTTTAAAACAAACATCGGAAATTATCAAATAAAACATAATTAGACGTAATTATTGTGTATATGAACAGTTTTGCCGACATAAAACCAAATGCATTGACCATTTGACCTGCTTTGTCACGAAGCCTGTATACTGAATCGAAACAAATTAGTCAGTGAGTTGTTTTATGTATTTTGTCTAGAATGCAGTTTTTTACCAAAGCTTTTTAACGTATAATTAATGAAATTTTTCATTAGTAATTTATAAAACGTAGTGTCAATGCATGATATTTACATCCAGTCTGAGTTTGAGAAAATATCACTTTCAACGTTGACATTCTCTATCACTTCCAACTTCGATCGCAAGCCTGAATGCTTGTCGGAATTTATTTATCATTTGTTTAAGAAAATAAGAGATATCTGGCACAGTTTTTGAATCATTGGTATTTGCAAAGGGGCCCGACCTAAAATTTTGTGCCCTGTGGTGAATATCATTTTGATCAAAAACTGGAGAACAAACGACAAACTCTGGACGTTTCTATATCATGTTTTTATCCTGAGTATAGACATGCATGTAACTGACTGAACCCCATTAGATCGAGAGAATCTACCAGACTATACATACATACATACAATAGCTACTTATCATGAGTATCCAAAATTGGCAGTAATTCTGCAATATATTATGTTCTGAAAATTTCTCGTACAAAGGTCGAAGGAATCCTTCTCGCCAGAAGAAAACAACTGACCAACAACATTTAGACCACTGCATGATCTGAGAACTACTTGTGTGCATATTATAATGCATGCATCCATTATATGCAGGATAAAATTATATCATTTATATGGTTGAAACTCTATAGGCAGCCATGTTGGTGTGGTCACACATAATGTACAGCGGCATCGATAATATGTCCGAAGATTGTCGCGTAAATTCTGAAGTACTGGGAAAGGTAACGGTAATACGGCTTGGATACAAATTAGTCCCCATGCATTACGTCTTTTTAATTCGCTTCAAATTTGCCAATAATTAATGCACGAGGTCACGCCAGAATGGCCGCCTTCGTCTTTTGCCTTCCGAAACGCCTTCTATGCGAAGACATTTGCTTGATATGTTATTTTGAAACTGTATCAACAGACGTGAAGTTGCCAGCTCATTAGAAATATTCCGACTTCAAATGTAACTCATTCGATTCAAAAACACTAGAAATAACCGCTTTCGTGTGGCCCACATAAGCACTTGACATTTCGTAAAAACAAGATTCCTATTAAAACTCCAAGGCATGTATTATAATATCATGTGGCCATTTGTATCTTCTTAGTGAAGAGCGCGGGAACAAAATTCTATAGCTAAAACGTGACAACATCCAACGTCAACAGCAGACTTAGTTAAACTCGTATCCGAAACTCGTATTTTTAAGTTACATGCACTCAGCACTCCGCATTTCTACAGATACCTGTGTAACAGAGCTGATATCATCGATTCTTTCAGCTGTCTCCCTGCGGGTATTTACGTGTAATATCGGCATGTTTTTGCCAAGGGTTTTGATCTGGAAAAGAAAGGAACTTTCATATATCCGGTACGTAAAAATAAGCAAGATATTACTCAAGCAGCCGTGCAGTTATACGACAAGTACTTTTCAACAGAAGAAACTTCTTTCACCAATTTGCATTGGAAGTAGAGTCGTTTTAAGGGTGCACTTGGCGCTTAATGGACTTATAAGGGTATTTTATTGGAAAGAATACGCGACATTATGTGTTATTGCTTATATAGACACATGCATGTTGCTGAGGAAAACGGCAATTGCTGCATTGGCATATATTCAAGTTCTCCATTCTTAGTCAAGTATCTAAATATTTTGAAAATTCTTTCATTGCAGGAGAGTAACAAAAATGTCTTCCACATCAATCTAAATATACATTTCGGGAAATGAAAACATTCCGTGTCTCGCACACATTGTTCATGCGGACACTTACTGCCAAGGGAATTTTCGAGCCCGTATGGAATGTATAGGGGGGGGGAATTAAACACACCCACGGATTAACTTTCATTTTTTGTGTCTCATTTCTACTTTTTTCCCATTGGCATCGCATACACAGTAACATTTTGCACAGTCCGAACTGCAATTTTGAAATGCTATATGTTTAAACACTACAACACGATTTTGGTTTGTCATTCTTCAGTAAAAATGAATATATAAATGATTTTATGCCTCAAAACAATCATACGAGATTTGGTCTACAATTAGAATTACATATATGACAGACAGTCGCTTTAATCCTACTAGGGGCCAGTTGTATAAAAGACAAGTTAACTTTTAACTGTAGTTAAGGACAGAATTGGCAAATCAGACTCGCGTATTTAATTCTGAGTTAACTATAGGATTAAATCATATATGCAAAATGTATAATTAAAGAGTTTTATACAACCGACCCCAGGACTTTGTGAACAAATGTTTGGGACATATTATGGTTGATATATAGGAAACATGCATGTTCGAGTATGGTAATATTGCAATTCAATAATGATACTGAAACGACGGAAACCTCTAATTTATTATATTTAACAAGTAAATATACTTCGCTGGCCTCAAAATTTCAAATATATGAATTATACTGAAAAGGCAAGCAAAACATTGTTGCTAATTTAGTTGAAGTGATGTGGCCAAATTGCCCGTAAAAATTGCATTGAAATGACTATATTGAGTTGTTTTTTTTAAATTTCCCTACCATTGTTTTGTGTTGATTGATCTTAATTACTTTTTAGAATGGTTCCTTATGCTTGTGAAATTATGCATGACCAAAAGCTATATCGAATCCAATATCGTAGCTACTTTTCATTTTTAAGCCTCCTACAAACACTGTAAAGCAGAATTCGTTAAAATTTTATTTTGAAGTAGTTTGAAATATCGATTTTTCATCGACGGTCAATTCTGCATGCTTTCTACCGTACAGACGAAAAGAAAAACTAGCAATTGATTATTTCTGCATGGTTTGTGGTATAACTCAGCCGGTATTTCGCCAGAACATTAAGCCTCGGCTACAGGGGCGATTTTTGACGGCGATCTTCTCCTTTTGGTGTATGCTATTAAGTAAATTTAACAGAATAGGTTACTTTACTTCGTCCAGCTTATACACACTGCGTACATAGTTCACACAATTACACTCAAATGGCGGAAAGGTTCAAAATGGAGAACAAAATAATCTATTTATTGAACAATTAAGCTGAAATATATCAAGTTAAAAGGGGAGGTATAGATAGGTATAGGAGGACATATATAACAGCATGATTGCGTTAAAAATGAAACTATTTCTTCAGTAGTAATCATTAACTAGCTATATCGATCGCAACATCGTTTTCAACGTTGTCGAGTTGTAAGAAATTTGATCGTACTGAGTATATGTAGACAGTCTTTATACTTGAAATGGTATAAGTATAACAGTCATCCGTGATAACACAGGACAGGTCACTCCATATATAATATATAGTATACGTTGACTGAAGACAGACGTTCATTTCCGCCAAATACAAGACTGCAAGGGAGGAAAAATAGGAGCGTTAAACACTTGAAGTAAGACGTCCACACATAACCGCGATTTTGGCATCGCTTTGGAGTTTGGAGTACACATTCGAGTGAAAAAACTTTAAAAGAGGAAGTATTGAGTTTTTGATGTAGATGACAGAACTCCGGAACTCAGGGTTTGGTCCATCACTAGGGCGGGGATTGAAAACAAACACATACATGCCGCGTACCTATACAACGCATAACTGCATGTTTTAATTCAAGAGTACGTTGCAGCTAGTCCTAATATTATATAATTCGTTTGCATGCAAACGTTGCAGTATACTGATAAGGAAGGGATGGGTAATATCAACTATCCTTTCATGGTATAGCGTCAGAAATACATGCTGTCATGCATGCATCTAATTTAAATTAAAATTCGTTACAGATAGTTACATACAATATCATGCAGCATGCAGTCACAAGTTCAATACCCATAGCCATGTATCAAGATACAACGTCAGTATTTAGTAAATGTCCGCACAATAGCTGCATGTGATATCATAGAAGATGTCCTTATATATACACTAATGATATCTCCAACCGACTTGCTGAATAAGAGCTTGCATGACTTTGCAATTGAGTATCTGACCGGACTGACCCTAAATCGTACTATGAATTGAGAAGAACCTTTTAGATCATTATTGAACAGGACTAATGGGGTATATACAGAAGAATTTTGCGTGGCTATTTGTTAATGCGCTGAATTAAAAATAAACATTATAGAAATAATATCAACCAACATCAGTACTTAATTTAAGAAGCATATCTGATTTAATATATTAATTTTCATACTTTTATATAGAATTAATTTCGATATAGAATTAAATATCATACATTTATGGTCAAAACAAATAACCTATACATACTTATTATTGCACCCAACTTTAAGGAAGAAATATATACTTATAAAATCAATATTTATGAATAGTTGAGCAAAACCACCACCGAATTTGGCTGACTTCTGATTCTCTCGTCCAATCTGGATGAGCGTGTGAAATAATTTTGGCATTTGCCGTTTTAAATGATGACTCAATACAGACAAGTGGAGATGGTCTGGAAGAAATGTCACATAACTTCAATCTGTGCTTCTGTATTCAGAAAAAAAGTTGAAGAACATCCATTTGCATGTGCCTGAAATATTACCCAAAACTATACTAGGTGCATGATTTCCAAACTATACAAGGTGATTCCCACACATGTAGCACTCAGATATTAACTGCTCCTTTAACATTTCATGTATTGACCAAACTTAGTTGAAAATTGAAATAGCTTAATTATATTAAAACTTAAATCTCATGATAAATATACACAAGAGTCTAAAGTTTAACTTTTTATAATTTTTAAGATTTTATTTACAACATTTCGCCAAGATATCTTCATGCAGACCAAATTAACGTGAACTATATAAAATTACACTGGTGGATTTGACTGAATGAAAGTTAATCATACGTTTCTTTCTTAAAAAACCTCTGCCTACGATAGTTTAATTGAAATATTTTATGTTCTGAAAGTATTTAGTATTTTGACTGATTTAAACGAAACAAATTTATATAAGGCAGTCCATGTGATTCATTCCTCGCTCTATATGAGCTAATATAAAAGCGTTTAGATGTAAGTTTTTTGGCACTGAATAACAATATTTTTCAAAGTTAACCAACATCATTACGTTGCAATGACGTCAATTGACAAGCAATAATTATGAGGACTAAACGCGTGCTGGGGACTCCAGTAGGGAAAATTAGAGGGCAGCCGGTAATTGCAAAATACACGTGGATAATAAGCTATTTGTATAAGACATATATTGCATGACATCAAATAGGGTGATCGAGTTTTCATTAGTTTATGAAAGCATATTCTTTCAGAGGGCCTGAAGAATTTTTGCGATCGATTGTATCGAGTTTTTAGACCATGGATTATATCAGGTCACGATATACAGTATACTCACGTTAGAGTAAAAAAAAACGATGACAATGCAAAGGAAATAATTTTCATGCAGACTCTTAGCTGAGGCATGACAATTAAGTAAAATGTTATAATTATTAATTGGACTTTGAGTGTTGCACGTAAATCAAGGAGAACAAATTGTTGGACGTAAATCAAGCACAACTTCTACCCACGTCAAACTTGCATGCGGTATAACTTTGAAAGCTAAAACGGACAGCAAACTCTCACAAACAGCTCTTTAAATTAAAGGTTTTCACAGTGACAACAGTGAAATGTATATTGTAAACGGTAAAGGAATGAGTGCAAGTTCTAGATAAAGCCTCGAATGCAAATCAGCTTGTGCAAATAAGCTGCATAGCAAGCTGCCATTAAAGGCTGTTTTCGCCACTGTCGCGTTTTTTGCACGTACGTACACGCACGTAAAAGCTTAAAATCTTCCAAGTTGTTGTATAATTGCAAGTTAAAAACTATGATTATTAGTTATTATTATTCCCATTACTTTTGCTGAGTTTAGTGAGCTAAGATTAAACATTTGACTACTGAGACAGAGTACTGTTAATGATGAATTTAAAAAACCAAATAGTTTGAACTCATCAAACTATGTAATATGTTTACTAAGCTATACATGACATCAAATGCATGTGCTTCAATTATACTACCTAAAATATTACCTAACTCTCGATTTTTCGATCTATGGACCCCACACACAAATTCTCTTGAAAAAAGCCCTCAGGTCGGAAACGCCGAGAAGTTTTCTGGTATATTTAAGGCAATTTCTTAATCACATTTGATGAGAAACTATTCGAGGATTCTACCACGCAGGCACGCTGTTTCCTGGTTATTTTAGGACACATAATAGAGTAATTCAACACAACACAAAACTGGTGACACGATGTCGCGGTTTAAGGAACTGTTCAATAAACTAATTTAAGGAACGATTTAACGGACAATTGAATTTATGCGTGGCAGTATCCGAAGCTGCCTAAAAAGAAATTTGAAAGGTCTTACCAGAAGACCAGAATTCATTGGGAAACGAAAACGTTTACTTGAAGGGCACTACTTCTACCCTATTAGGTGAAACCATTTAAAAAATGTCCGTTTAGTTCAATTTCTTTGTGAAGTATATATTCGTTTTTGTTTCGTTTCAATTTGAAATTAAGATTTTCAACATTCAACTCTAGGTTGGATATGCCATATTGATATATCAAGATTTTATACCAGAGGAGGCACTTGATTTACTTAAAGAAACTTTAAATAACTCCATAATGGCAAAGTGTCTAATTGTACCTTGTCCCTGATATAACAAAGATAGTTCACATCAATTTTTTGCCTCTTATGAGCAAACGTAAGCTTGTAACATATTTGAATTCTGGATGAATCATGTGAGTGGATTATTTGAAAACATGGAGAAGACATGAAACTAGTTGTCGAATGGAAAATAAAATCATTTCAATTAAGTATTTGTTTTGGAAAGTATAACACACCTTGCTCTCGAATATTTGTGAACTCAATTATGCAGGAAAATTACAAATCAAGAATTATTTTTATGTAAGAATGAATTACGATGAATTCATTTTACGTAAGATATTAAATGACTGAGGGTACGGATTTAGAAAAAGACTTGGATAAATGATGATGTCACTATAAAGCACAATATTGTTCAAATGGCTGAAATGAATTTCACAAGCGTAGAATACAACTGATTTAGGATTTCTTAATTCATACAACATCAGTCTGCAATTAAGAGCTGTTCAGGAGTATAAAGCTTTACTTTAGGTAATTAACCCACTGCCCCATTGGTACAGAGAAATGTTTACTCTTTGAACCAAATACATTGCATTATCTACAAATGGTGATATTATTTATTTTATTACAGCTTTGAACTTTTCATTATAAATGTATTTAACATTCATTCTCCCTTTGCTTATTTTGCACCCAACCCCAGGTATGGGGAGAACTGTCTGTGCTCCCCCCAGAATGGCCCTGATTACTTTCACCCAACTTGTCCATAATTATTTACGATTATCTTCAAATATTGCTAAATCGTGACGATCTAGTTATTTAGGATTCCTCGCCCTTCTGCAATATTTGAATTCCCATCATACAAAAGCAATTATCTGCCTTGAAACTGATGTTATTTCGAAGCCATGTGTCTCATTAAAGTAAGGTTTAGTTTCTCCAATCTTTTTAGATCTTGCTGTTGTTCAGTTCTGTACTTCAAGCACTAAGAAACAGGATGATGTTATACAGTCAGTTTTAATTCTTCTTAAATGTTCATACTCATTCTGATGAATCATCATAAAGTTAACTTTGGCAGGCATTGTGATGTATTTTGTGGGCTAAAATGATAAATTTGAGAGGCTGAAATATATTTTAGCCTGCTGATCTGAAGTGCTTACCCCTTGCATATTTTTTATACAAAAATTGCCTTTTAAAGAGTTGATGTTTGTGGGCATAAGTGTGTTTTTGGCCCTCCTCAGAAAACATTTTAGCCCACCTTGGAACACATTTAAAATAAGTTTGGAGTTAGGCGAACACCACATTTATGCCCATGAACATCAACTCTATTGTTATATTTTAATTAGGATGTGGTTACCAGTGTTTTACCTGCACCTACTTTGCATCTAACTGCCCATTATTTTCCTATCAGTTTAAACAAGTAGAATAATTACATTTGTAAATTTATTATTGCATGTACATTGCATATTGAATTCAACCTGCCATGTATTGAATCATTCGGGAACATTCTTTCCAGTGTATTTACATACATTTCATAGTGCAGAAATAAAATCTTGTAAGCAATAGAATTCACTTTAAAGTTTATCATGTACGTGCACCCTTAATCCCTCATTTTTCAGAATGCAATAGAATATTCTGGTCAGGTTAACATATGTTGCAGATGTAAGCTTAGGGTCTAAATTAACATAAAAATTACAAAGTAAACTTAAATAATTTAAATGAATATTCTTATTGTATATTTTATCAAGAATATATGTTGTAGTTTTGACATTTTATGCTTCATGTTTAAAAGCTTTTCTGCTTGCTTTATTATAATCTCCAAGCTAACCAACGGTGTTTTTTGTTTATACTATTGAAAAAGAATATATGAGGATATATATTGAACATGTGTATGACACAGATGAATTAATGCTGTGATATGCTGCTAGCAGAAAAACAATATTGAGCTTGTAAACTAAAGGTCAAAGGTTCAATTTCTACTGTGGTCAGGCTAGTACTTTAGCTTACAGGGTCACAACCAGCTGAATGATAGAACAAACCTATACCCTCTCAATTTCCAGTGTTACCAAACCCAAGTTATTCTACAGGAATAGTCCACAGCAGTAAATTATTTTATAGCCGAACGCCAAAAATCTCACCTAAACAGATACTGGGGATTGCTCTTCTATCAATAAAACTTCAAGATAATCAAAATGACTGAACCACCCATCTTACCAAGAAGATATAAGAATTATTAAATAATGCCACCATACAGCATAGCTGATCAAAAATTTTGAATGCTGGCATATACATCAAAAACAAAAACAGTAACACAATACTCACAACTTTGTCATTTGTCCCCTTCAACACCAACTTTCCTTCACAATTGCGATATTTTACAACAAATCGAAACTAAATCAAAAATTAAGTTCAATAGGCTGTGTTTAGCTACTTTTAGCAGTGACACGAAGAACACGTGTACATACACAAGGGCAAATAAAATCGGAAATTTGAGAGAAAATACGATAAATTCTCACCTTGCTTGGTTCTTCGAGACATAGCTGTTCAACTGCTTTAACATACTCATCCCAGGAGTCGATATAAACCATTTTAATAAGGGAATTATTAAGAAAACTCGTGTAGAAATCTTTCAATGAAGAATGATTTCTGATTCTTTAGAATATTCCAAATACTCGTTCCAGTCCATCAATGCAACCGGCAGTCTAAGGTTGCTCTGGGTTTATGTCACTGAGCGCGATAGGTCAGTGGAGTAAGCAAATTTAAATGCATGGCCAAATAAGAAATATTGGGAAATAATAAAGTAAAACCTTAGGTAAAACCATGAGACATATTCTGTTAATATTGCAAAATTAAATCAAAACCACAAAATAAAACGCGTATCTCTTTCCCCATGGTGTTCAATATTGTAAAACACGCTGGATAGTTTTAGTTACTGGCCTTCGTTTCTGCCTTGCTACCTTTTCATGAATAAGCAAATAAAGCAATTCTTGGAAAAAAAGGTGACTTTGGTCTTGTTTTTTTTTGGAATATCAGGCGATTTCTCAAACATCTAAAGACTGGATCGCAAATGTAGCTATATGGTGTATTGCACAAGAGTGAAAGAATGTTTTTAGATTTTGGATGATGATTTTGCGGCTACACAGTGTCCAAATATTGGCAGAACTTGATTGAACTTGTTTTCCATTTAGCCTTGGTTCTGGGTAATGTCGAAATAGTTTGCCGGAAATTTGTTCTGTTTGTCTGAAAATCGCTGAAATATTACCACGAAGTCATTTTTAGCACGAAATTCCACACTTACCAAGAAAATCACTTTTTATCATTGCAACGAACGCGTGCACTTTCTTAGGCATTTTTGTGGTACATACTATATCAATCTTAATCTAACATGTTTGTGAATAAAAAATTATATAACTGCAGCATGCGGCGAATATAATTATGATTCTAAATTTCTAAGAAGAGGGGAAAAGGTATTTTGGAAATTCAATGCGAATTTTACTCTCTGAGTTAAAAATTAAGGATGGGAACGAAAATATTCATAATTTATACACAAAAGAGAAAACGTTTACCTACTGGTAGTTGATAAACATTGGGCGTACATTAACAGAATATCTTTTAGCCTGTTTTATATTTTGTAACTTTATTTTATTTACCACAAATGTAAGAAACAGGTTCTGCAATCTTCGTTCTCTGATATGATAAATATTCAGGATCAGTCAGTAGCTCATTGTTTTTGTGATGAGGAAAATGAACTCAATTGGTAGAACGTGCCAAGACACCAGACAAGGAAATTGATCCTGTATGCTTGATAAGTTCAACAAACATAAATGTAAATAAATGTACTTGGACTTAAACAATCTGTGTTGGCCCAAAAGCCTTAATTTAAGTCCTGAAGGTATTCAAGTTCCCACAATAGCAATACGTATAACACTAATACAGACAAGTGTTGCTTTATTTAATGCAGATTAACCGAATATAGTTGACATTAAATCAAATCGGTAAAAGTAAAACCTTGGGTAAAATCATGGGACAGATTCTGTTAATATTGCAAAATTAAATCAAAACCACAAAATAAAACGCATATCTCTCTCCCTATGGTGTTCAATATGGTAAAACACGCTGGATAGTTTCAGTAACTGGCCTTCGTGCCTTGCTACTTTTTCAAAAAAATAAGCAATTTTAGGATACTTTTGAAATCTTTTAAAAAAGGGTGACTTTGGTCTTGTTTTTTCGGAATATCAGGCGATTTATCAAACACCTAAAGACAGGATCGCAAATATTCATGGTGTATTGCACAAGAGTGAAAGAATATTTTTAGATTTTGGATGATGATTTTGCGGCTACACCGTGTCCAAATATTGGCAAAACTTGATTGAACTTGTTTTCCATTTAGCCTTGGTGAAATAGTTTGCCGGAAATTTGTTCTGTTTGTCTGAAAGTCGCTGAAATATTACCAGGAGGTCATTTTGCTCACGAGATTCAACACTTACCTAAAGCCCACCACATACCCACCGCAGATAATAAGAAAATTACTTTTTATCATTGCAACCAACGCGTGCCCTTTCTTAGGCATTTTTGTAGTACATACTATATTAATCTTAATGTAACATGTTTGTGAATAAAGAATTATATAACTGCAGCATGCGGCGAATATAATTGTGATTCTAAATTTCTAAAAAGAGGGGAAAAGGTATTTTGGAAATTCAATGCAAATTTTACTCTCTAAGTTAAAAATTAAGAATGGGAACGAGAATATTCATAATCTATACACAAAAGAGAAGACGTTTACTCAGTAGTTGATAAATATTGGGCGTACATCAACATAACATGTTTTAGCCTGTTTTATAGTCTTGTGACTTTATTTTATGTACCACAAATGTAAGAAACAGGTTCTGCAATCTTCGTTCTCTGATTTGATGAATACGTCCGGTTACTGAAGTTCATGAGCCGAGAAGCTAGTGAGTAGCTCATTGTAATTTTGTGGTGAGAAAATGCATTCAATTGGTAGAACGTGCCAAGATACCAGACAGGGAAATTGATCCTGTATGCTTAATAAGTTCAACGAACATAAATGTAAATAAATGTACTTGGACTTAAATAATCTGTGTTGGCCCAAAAACCTCAATTTAAGTCCTGAAGGTATTTAAGTTCCCAAAATAGCAATACGTATAACACTAATACAGACAAGTGTTGCTTTATTTGATGCACATTAACCGAATATAGTTGGCATTAAATCAAATCGGTAAAAGTAAAACCTTGGGCTTGGGTAAAATCATGGGACAGAGTCTGTTAATATTGCAAAATTAAATCAAAACCACAAAATAAAACGCATATCTCTCTCCCCATGGTGTTCAATATTGTAAAACACGCTGGATAGTTTTAGTTACTGGCCTTCGTTTCTGCCTTGCTACTTTTTGAAGAAAATAAGCAATTCTAGGATACTTTTGAAATCTTTTAAAAAAGGTTGACTTTGGTCTTGTTTTTTCGAAATATCAGGCGATTTATCAAACACCTAAAGACAGGATCGCAAATATTCATGGTGTATTGCACAAGAGTGAAAGAATATTTTTAGATTTTGGATGATATTTTGCGGCTACACCGTGTCCAAATATTGGCAAAACTTGATTGAACTTGTTTTCCATTTAGCCTTGGTCTGGGTGATGTCGAAATAGTTTGCCGGAAATTTCTTCTGTTTGTCTGAAAGTCGCTGAAATATTACCAGGAGGTCATTTTGGTCACGAAATTCAACACTTACCTAAAGCCCACCACATGCCCACCGCAGATAATAAGAAAATTACTTTTTATCATTGCAACGAACGCATGCATTTTCTTAGGCATTTTTGTGGTGCACACTGTAATATAACATGTTTGTGAATAAAAAAATTTATAACTGCAGCATGCGGCGAATATAATTATGATTCTAAATTTCTAAGAAGAGGGGAAAAGGTATTTTGAAAATTTAATGCAAATTTTACTCTCTGAGTTAAAAATTAAGAATGGGAACGAGAATGATCATAACTTATACACAAAAGAGAAGACGTTTACGCAGTAGTTGATAAATATTGGGCGTACATTAACATAACATGTTTTAGCCTGTTTTATAGTCTTGTGACTTTATTTTATCATTTATGTACCACAAATGTAAGAAACAGGTTCTGCAATCTTCGTTCCCTGATTTGATGAATACTTCCGGTTATTGAAGTTCATGAGCCGAAAAGCTAGTCGTAGCTCATTGTATTTTGTGATGACTGATGAGGAAAATGCACTCAATTGGTGGAACGTGCCAAGACACCAGACAAGGAAATTGATCCTGTATGCTTAATAAGTTCAACGAACATAAATGTAAATAGATGTACTTGGACTCAACTAAGCTGTGTTGGCCCAAAAACCTCAATTTAATTTAACTCTTGAAGATATTTAAGTTCCCAAAATAGCAATACGTATAACACTAATACAGACAAGTGTTGCTTTATTTAATTCAAATTAACCGAATATAGTTGGCATTAAATCAAATCGGTAACATTCCTATTGTAAAATTATATACAAAAACGCATTCATTATAAATTATCTCTTCCAATTATAGTTCCTTTCTCTGGAAAAATTGTTCTAATAAAATGTTCCATCACTGACCAGTTGACAAGCCTGCTGCCGGAACTTTCATTATTAAACACATAAGACACAAACCTGTATTTGAAACATAAATTCTTGTAAAAAGACTTCTAAGTTCCAAGTTAAATCTATAGAATGAAAATAAAAAGAAACCTTTAGCTATACTGTTTTTAGAAGCATTAGGGCGGTGTTGGGGAAAGTATGTCGTGCAGAAACGACAAATTACTTTGGAATATTTTTCGATATAAATTATGTGATTTCGCAAAACTAGCTTCTTAATCAAACAATCGGATAACCTAGGTAGGCTGGAATTGTTCAACTTTCAACCCCAGACACATTGAGATCAAACACTTTGTGTTTTTTGTTTTCCTTTTTGCAAATGTGTTTTTTGTTTTCCTTTTTGCAAACCGCGTTTGCCGACATTTAATTAAAACGTGTTTGTTCTATCCCTGTAAAGTTTACGTAGGGTGTGCCCCAAACGCTTAAAAGCAGGTGATCGTGGAGAAGGCCTCATATCACTTTCCAAGATACCAAAGGAAACGTGAAAGTCACACAGGGTGCTGTAAAAGGTAATTCATGCTACATACTTTCTACATTAATAGATTTGTGAAAAGCTTTATAATTTGCACATTTATATCTTTGTATATAATATATGGATTCTTGATAGCAAAAAGATGTGGTTCCCACTTGTTTTGCTTCTGGTTGCTGGAAATTTTCAGATTTCAACAGGTGGGTTTGCTTTCGAATTTTTGTAAAGTAAATTATAAAATACCTTGAAATAATGTGAGATTTTAAAGACAAAAATCTATTTTACATCAATAGTAATTTGAGTCGTTTAACGACTCGTGTACGGTTAATTTATTGCACGGTAATTCATATTTAGTGCTTGCATAAACAGTGATACAAACTCTGAGTTACGTTGACTTTCAAATTAATCACGGAAATTGGTTATTGACGTATTTCCAGTAACTCCATTCATATATTATCGACCCCGTTGTAATTAATTCTTGGAAATTCTCTCTTCTGTGCATATGAAATTTGACTTTGTAATCTTTTTTACCAGATGGGGATTTTTTCGGATGAGGTATCGTATTTATATCTATTTCTATAAAGATTTATATAATTTCTTCAAAACAGCATTGGTAAAACAAAGTTTTGGCAAAGTAAACATCACTGAAAGCTCATCCGATGGTTTCTACTGCGAGACTGTCAATTTTGCAACTCCGTTTCAATATGGTGGAACAATCAGAGTTTTCCCCTCATTGAGTCACGAAGATCACCCGGGAAATGAAAACGAGGCTTCGGTTGCTGTTGTTGGTTCCATTGATTGCTATGCCTTCTCAGTCTGTCTCATGGAACCTGCTCGGCCGACAGGGGAAATGACCTTGAATTGGTTTGCATTCAGCGACAGTGTTCTACCACGGGGGGTCCTGACTGGGAGCGTTTATTACAATGCGTTCACAAGTGGAAGTGTAAAGACCGAAGCTTCGCTCGAGTAAGTTTCTTTGATCTTTTACTACGTCACCATGCAATTAATAGAGGCCCCTAGACGTGTGAATCACGAATTAATATTTATGTATGCACATAGATTATAAAAATAGTATATATCTTTGATAAAAAATGCCTCACAAATCACTTTCATTTTATTTATTGTCGTACATACTTGGCCATGTTAAATAAGGTTTTTGTTTGCCGAAATACTTGAAAAAAGTTTGCATAGACGAGTGGCTTGGTATACAAGCCGGAAAACATACGCCTGTATTCTAAAAGCTCACTTACACTCAAACTCATTGATTAATCTTCTCTTAATGTTTCAATGGCGGTATTTCCAGCCGAAAAGGGGCTTGATTTTCAGTGATTTACCTTATATCTTTCCATCTATTGAAAGAAAACTTTCTCATTGACCAGCATTAAAATGCCACACTCAATGAGTGTAAGTAGAGTGAGCTTTTGAATACAGGTGATAATCTTTTAAGACGTACGGCATTGTTAAGCGGTAAGTATTATTATTAATCAAGTTAATATGGAATGCAACGGAAATACCTATCAAATGTTTCAGTAAACTTTGTGTTTACATTTGTACCACTGTTCTTAGATATAATTAGCGAATGCAGACGAATAAAAGTAAATATATTAACTAAAATCTCTTTTGCTCCAGACCTTTAGCGCTCCACCCAAAATATTTCTCAGCGTCCGACATAGTGGAAATACTAAACGGAAAGATGTGATGACTTCGTGGACAGAAGATGTGACTGAAAATCATTTTCGAGTCTGCTTAAGAGAAATGGTTTCATTTTCTGGAATTCATCAGAATCTTTATGTCGTAAGTTTTCTTGAATTTTTTTTAATCACCCACTTGTGCTGCCTAAATAAGCAAAATGACTACTGGCTTTTTACTGAAGAGCTCTTCCAACCAACAACCCCATGCATGCAACTTCGTACATAGTCGTTGAAATTTATGTGTGTTATGAAACTTAAGAAGAGACTTTTGTTTACATATTCATTCCGCATCCCGCTGACTGTATCAGCCAATATAGGCCGTATCAGGCTAGCAAAGATCATGTATTGTAACTATTAGAAAAGAAGTAACGTTCCAATCGTTCTAACTTCTTCTAAAAGTTAAAGAAGTTACAAAAGTCAAAATAAACACAGTTGCATAAGGAGTAGATATATGGCTGACAAATAATGACTCGCTTTGTGTGTTTATTCTTTCCTGCATAAAGACTGGCTCGAATGTGTTGATACTTGTCAACACACCGTTTAATTAGAAGACAATTAGTAAACAAGCGGGACTTCTCATGCTATGTTTGTGTTAAAATCTGCTTATATACTGATTCCAATCAAGCTTCGTAGCTTCTTCTGAACTTTACGTTTTTTTCTACCGCCACAAAACATGTTTCCTTCGGTCGCGGTTCGCGGTAAATCAGTGTTTAATTACTGACCGACTGGGCTTAAAATGTTTAAAACATTTCTAATTTTTCGATATTATTTATTTTTTTTCAATTGACTGTTGCTTACAAATTAATTTTCAGGATTGGGTAGCAATGGAAAATACATTCAGTCGGAACATGACTGATCTTGATTCAATAGGGTTCCTTAACATCAATCAACCTTCTTCTCAAGACAATTACGCATATTGTCAGGTGATAATAACTAGACTTAGCAAATGTAGACAATAATTGAAATGTACAACCACGGTTTAACCGAGAAGGAGAATGAGTTTTTCATCTAATTTTATAATTCATTTAGGTTCAAAATTTTACTCGACGCTTCTATGAGCCCCCAGCAGTTCTTGTCAGCGCCCACCGCCCATTTTTACATCTGACAGACCAAAACATTGCCACGTGGGTTAAGGTAAACAGGAGTTTTCGGATGGATCTACATTAAAAATCTGGCAGTTGTATAAAAAAGAAAGTATTTGAAAATGATCTCGTCGATGAGATTTTGCAACAATATCATTAAAAATTAAATAATATACACCAGTTTGACTTTGCACTTACAAATATCTTTATTACAGGATGTAAGTATTACAGCGTTTGAAGTTTGCATCAAAGATCTTCCTGGAATAAGCGGCCAACATGAGCCAATTATCGTCGACTACGCCGCAGTAGGAGGTATATTATTATTTTTATTAAATGACAATCGAAATGTTTAGTAGCAATTTGAATGCAAGTTTAGTAGCATGTTGCAACACGTATGCTGCTTATGGAGGATACGACCATAAGATTTTACTGCGATTATCGATACTTGACAGTCTTATCTTTTCTATCTAGGTTTCAAAATATCTTTCGAATGAATTACTTCTTTATAGATAAAAGCCATGCGTTTATTACCGAAGATTTGGCGAGGAAATTGTGACGGCTTTTGCTTACTATAGACAGATTATTTCAATTTCATACTGAAACATCTTAGTTCTTTCGTAGACCTTGATCCATGTCTGGACGTCACGTGTGAGAAGTTCGCAGTTTGTCGTGCGTTTGGACCCTACGATGCACGTTGTGTTTGTGTGACAGATTGCCCTTCGGTCGAACAAAATGTCTGCGCTTCAAACGGACAGAACTTTACGAATGTTTGTCTCTTTCAACTGGAAGTCTGCCAAACCAAGGCAAACTATACATACTATCATCACGGGAGTTGCAGAGGTAATACTCTTCTTCTGTTATGATTATATGTGGTTATGTAGCTGCATGTAGTTATATAACGACTTAATCGTTTTTGGACTTTGCCCAAAGTTATACTCCAGGCCAAATCTAACTAAGGTGCGATTTCCCAAGAGGGAGTTAATCATAGAAATAATTTCAGGTTTTTCGCACGATGAAGATAAAGTAAAAATCCGAGGCCATTTGCCTAAAACCAGGTTAAATTTAACACACAGTAAATGCTTACCGGGCTTTGTAACAAGGGTGAATTTCGTTTTTGACTAATCAGAGCATTTGCATGTTTACCTTTTGCCGCTAAGCCAATCAGAATCAGTACTTCTGGTAGGGCTATGTGCAAAGCAAATCACCGTGGTTACAATTTAGCTTTAAGTTGAGAAATTTTAACCCTCGCTTAGCGTTAGCCTGTTTTTAAACAACCGGCCCCCGAAGGTATATTGTTGGTAATCGAGAGAAAGGAATCCAATCTAAGTGCTGTGCGTTGCCGGTGAACTAAACTCTGGCCTCTGCATCATTGCCTGTGTGAATTTAGGTGTCGTTAACGCTAAATTATGTGGAGCATATTTATTTAGGTTTCCCATTGACAAGAGGCCGCAGACATGTAACCGACGTTCTTCGCTGGTCAGACTCACATTGCCAGACTGTTCAATTTGATCCTTTAACTTTTTATCCCGACAAGCCTGTCCACGTGCAGATCAGCGTGAGCCACGTGAATGATACGAGTAACGTACATGACGCGGCGGTGTCATGGGTAGAAAATGTAAGCGAAAACAATTTCACGTTTTGTGTCATGGAATCAGGAAGAAATGAAGGTCCACCCCATGGATTTGCCACTGTTGAGTATATGGCTTATCAAGGCGCTCCCAGCGGAGGGTTGGCAGGAGTAGAGTCAATTCCGGAGTGGTGGACTGGAACTAAGTGCCAACGTGTGGACATATCTTTGGTGAGAAGAAATTCATAATGATAGAAGCCTCTTTTGTGAACTCACAAAAATATCGAGAGACTGAAAAGCGAATGTGACCGTAATCAACAAAAAAAGTATATCTTGGAGGCAAAATATGGCCTCGTAATTCTCCTAATTTTCCTAATATACTGAATGTTAGTAATATCAACAGTTCATCGCAATCATTGCTACCGTGGTTTAAAATAATGAAAGTAATCACTGAGTGAATATCTCAGGTTTGATTGGATTTTATCACGGTTACATGGTTGCCGTGAACTTATTTTAAAACTTAAGATTTATTTATTGTTAAAAGTGTTGATGTCAACAGCCGTCAATTTTGCCCATTGACTAGACTGGATTGTTTGTAAAGTGGAATTTCAAATATCGTTTGCAATCACAAGTGGACGTACATTTCACATAACAAGCAGGAATGAAACCCCCGTAAATACTTTATTGGCATTTGAAATTGAGCAGAATATAATGTTCGGATTAGGTTTTGGTTGACGGAATCATATTTGACCTCCACACCAGAGTTGAAAAAATTTGAATCTTTTGTTTGAATATAATATTCGTAAATTTACGATCTTCCAGCACGATTTTCCATTTTTTACTAAATCATCTTTCTTAAAGGGATCATTTTCGTCCGCACCTACTGTCCTGGTTACTGCAGAACATCATCGACTGAGCCTCAAACACGACGCTGCCTCTCTGTGGTTGGAAGATGTCACAAGCTCGTCATTTAAATTCTGTCTTCGTGAGTTACAAAACTTTGATGGACCTCATCAGGACATCTATGTTGTAAGTACAGATATCCTATTAACTCTAAGTAATGACGTAGACTATGCACGTCTGCGCGCCCAAGGACATTTTAAAATGTAGGAAAATGTATTTAATGGAACGACCAGTGGCGTAGCCAGCCTGACGATTTTGTCCCGCTATATAAATTTCGAGGTATTATAATTATTCATGCCTTTAGCAGTTTTCACAGTCAGTGAACTAAAATATTAGCATAGCGGGACAAATCGACAGGCTGGCTACGCTACTGGGAACGACCAGTAAGTACGTGTATCGATCACACGAGTAATGGCATACGCCAAGAAATGACAGAAATTTACAGGCATACAATTGTTACTAACATCTTTTCTCCACTGAGAATGACTATGATTGTACTGGTGCCATTAATGTTTATATCAATTTTTGACGAATCCATGCAATTCATACAAGTATCATTTATACTTCCAAAAGAATGTTTCCATGCTATAGCTCGCGAAGTTGAGGCTCTGTTTTCTCTTTACCTCTAACTTGTTTTATACCTCTTGCATATTCCTGATGCTTGAATTATATCATTTATATTTAGAACTGGCTAGCGTTCGAAACAATTGAACAGCCGTTGTTCACTGAACACAGTTCTAGTTATTTCGCCCAGTCATCCCAGAATCCTTTATCAATAACCAATTATGCCCAATGCCAGGTAATATTTACAATACTCATGAGAAAAGTTTGAAGATTTTAATTGAATTAAAATTCCAATGATGGAGGTTTCTTGTTGGAATATTGCTTAGTTTGCTATAATATGAGCAAAAAGATGCGTTTAGAACGGAGATCTCATTATCAGGCTCTTAAATACATTACTGCCTGTTTCCAGCCGACTTTAATTATTAAGTCGAATAAGAGAAATTCGATTTTTTTAAATTTTAAATCACTCGAATTTAGGATGTTCCTCTTTCCGAAAATTATACACAACCGCCAACAGTGCTACTTTCAGCAAAGCATAGTTCATCTGGAGGAAATGTTAATCCAAAACACAACGCGATTTCTGCATGGATCGAGGTTTGTGCCTTCCTCAATATTTTCTTAGCTGAATTATTGAACGTTCAAAGGATGTTGACTGAATCGGAAAGTTTGTATTTGCAGTATTTGTATAGTTATATGGAATTCATATTCTTGTATGTTTGCATGGTGACAGTCGATAAGTATTTAATACTGCAAAGCTTTCGGTCCGTTAACCCTGGCCTTCATCAGTGCAATTACTTAGCGTCTAGGAGTGTATCACGTTGAAGCATCCATTGCGAAGCCTGTAATACCCAATTGCTCTTTGTGTCCAATCATTATATAGACAATCACAACTTCTTCATTCAAACTTTGTTTCAAAGAGCTGTACAGCAGCAATGGCTATGATGCTGTAACGGTTTCCCATGTTGCTTTAAGAGGTGAGTACAAATTCACCTTTATTACACTAATTTCGTGGAATAATTCAACAAAAATAAAATTTTATTTCTCTATGCTTTTATATCGTTTCCTATATACCTTATACTTTCACAGAAATCTGTGACCCGGATTGGGTATACTATAAAGGGTATTGTTACCGGGCAGAATCGGCGTGTGAAACATGGACAACTGCTTCTGCGAGGTGCATGGCTTACAATTCAAATCTTGTCGGAATTGAAAATGCTGAAGAGGACGTCTTTGTTCAACATCTTCATCATGGTCGGCCATCTTGGATTGGACTTAATGATCAAGCAAATGAAGGGGTGTATTTATGGACAGATGGTGGACCTGTCTCGTACACACACTGGGCTCCAGGGATGTCCACACCTTACAGTGATGGAGAGGACTGTGTTGAAAGTTCGGGCAGAGATATGAAATATCACTGGCAATCATCATCATGTAACAACTGTCGAGATTTTACTTGCAAGAAAGGTTAAGTACAAATTCTTTTAAAAATGTAAAGGTCGGCACACTCCACATTGAAAAAACCGCTTTGTTTGCATTTTTGATCACTATATTTCTAAAAAATTAAAAAAACTAGAATATCTAACGCCATTTTAGTATAAGTTTATGCTCACGAAAAAATTAGTCAAAAATGAAAGTTAGGAATTGATTCTGCAACATTTTCACCCTTTCCAACCTTCACCCTTCTATATAAATCAGGAAACCCATTTTTTTCACCACAATCAAACTTGCATAAATAAAAACGACTATTCAGTAGAAAACATACATGCAGCAGCCCGGTAATGCACACCATATGTGGTGTGCACTTACATACAGTATATTTATTTTAATCAAAAGATAGTTTTGTTTTTGTAAAAATAGGACTGACTAATTTAACTAACCGCGGACGAATCGAAAACTTAAAGCCAACAAAAAAGTCAGACGTTCAATTTTAAAGGAAAAAAAGGACAAATACCCCAGTTCTCGCATGGATATTTTTTAATTCTGAAAGGTCCAACTTAAACTTAGAAAACACAAGCATTTTCGTTTGTCATTACCCAAGATCATGGCAAATCAATTTTACTACGCATTTTCGTAGACTTTTTTAAGATCAGCCCATTATTTAAAATAATTAATTATTTATCCATCTGCTTTTTTTTTTTAACAATTGTATACTCCTCAATGATAACATTCTTCATATCAAAAGCAAAAATATTCGGACAAAGGCGTAGCTTTTAAAGTTTTTCAACTCAACTACATTGTACTATAAGGGTACATTGGGTAACGCGTGTGCATTGTGTGGCCATAATGCATGCTTGTAGCTTTTGAAATTTTCAAGAATTCGGCTAAACACTGTTGACTTCTGTTGACTATGTTGTTTTCGCACCTTTTATTGCCAAGCAAAATCTCAAATAACATGTAAAGAGAATTGCATTATTGATCCAAGAATATTTGTCCCCCACTTAGTGTTTCTATAACTGTATATAAACACAGGGAAAACGTTTTTAATTTCCTTTGTATTATAATTTACTAAAAAGATTTCATACAATTTTTGTAATTCGATTCAATTACACAAACTCTCACTACTACTTGGCTTGTCAATTTCGGCGGGAAAATAACACGACGGCCATTTATATACAGTTATAGAAACACGCTTCTCGACTAATCAGAACGCGCGTTCTTGTACAATGATACGCCATAATACACGAGACTCTTTTTTAATTCTTAAGTGAAGCAAAGGCTAGCAAAAGCATGAGTCTTTTTTTGCGCCACCCGCGGTATCTCCACCGACTACTGGAATAGAACATGACGGCTTTTTTTCTTTTCAGATTACGATGAATGCAGCGAAAATATGAACACATGCGACCAAAATGCAGTTTGTACAAATAATGCAGGCTCCTATACCTGCCAATGCCGGAGTGGTTTTTATGGGGATGGTCATGTATGCACAGGTAATGACTAAATCAAAGGAAGTATATATACTTTGTAGCACATTGTGGACACACTTTGTTTATGGAAGAATAAAAGGAGTAAAGTTAAGATAGAAAATCAGAAAATCATCTTCCACCATTTTTCGCATTTAGAACCAAAAAAACGACTGATCATTATCATTTATAGACCCTCCGCGGAGGATTAGGCAAAATATTTCCCTCAGTAATGATATTTCTTTGCCTCGGGATTCTGAGCTGGTAGAATAGCCAAACATACAGTGCAAAGTTTAATTTCGTAAAAGTATTCCACCATATTTGCGGCGAAAATTACTCGACGGACAGGGAACGAGCGGGGTATTCAAAAGTCAAATATCCCGCTCAAGCGTGGTGGTATTCTGGTGAAAATCATGACCCTGGCAAAGTACCCAGTGTACGAGCAGTACGGGGCATGGTATTCGCTCAAAAATTCCATGTCCATGTGGTATAAAGCAGGTTCTGTGAGTGGATTAAAGTTTATGTGAGGTATAATATTGTAAATAATTGTGAGGGCCGTCGCCAGCAGCTTATATTTGGGGGTGTGCATATTCATATATTCCTCTTATGCCCGACTGATTGCTTTTATTAGCTATTGTTTCCACGGTTGTACGAACATGAATATATGCTTATGCTGTCAGTGCGGCCGATTTGGCACATGCTCGCGGTGACCCGAAACTGTCACTAAGCTGGCCCTCGCGGGACGTAATGACAGTCGAACTGTATTGTGCGATTTCAGCGCGTATATGTAAGTGCAAGTGGAAGCCGGCCTTTAGGCTTCTAGCGACGACCCTGATAATTGTCTTCGATGTTGTGCATAGTATTAGGCCGGTGAGAGGCGAGCCTTGTTGGACTTCTATATTATTTTAAACCTACTGCAGATTGGTTGAGATCGTCTGACATAGCCTAAAATATAACTTAAAAAAATGTAAAAATGTAATTAAAATTGATAGCTCAATAAATTTATGTTACTGCAGACATCGACGAGTGCTCCAGTGGAACTCACACGTGCCACCATTTGGCGAATTGTATCAACAATGCCGGCTCCTACACATGTCAATGCCGCAGCAACTACATTGGAGATGGGCGCTACAGCTGCACAGGTGAATATTGCACATAGGCGTATAGAGTACGAGGCGGAGTCTCAGAGTTACCCCGCGAAAAATCCTGGAAAACCTATAATTTTCCATACACATGGGATAATAATAGCAGATTTGAAATGTTTTAAGTTAAGCTCAATTAATGGGATTAGTTCCGCTTGATTGTCTGTATTTCAAAGGAGCGATCATTACGCGACATTTTACAAAGAATGAAAAATTCTTCACCTTAAGCCCATGCTATTGCAAAATTTCCTACTAATGCATGCATGATAACAGTATCATTTTCTTTAGCCAATTGTGGAGATCCAGGATACCCACAGAGAGGATACGCTGTTGGTTCGGATTTCACCGAGGGTCACACGGTCACATTCCGTTGTCATTACACTGGTGAATCGGTGGATGGTGCTTTTTCTACCACCTGTTCGTCCAGCGCCACGTGGAGTCAATCCACTCCTTCGACATGTGAGTTTGTATTTTTTTTCTTAAAGTATTTTTTTCTCGGAAAAACGTGGACTTGTAAATCACGGACTCACGGACTAAGTCCGTGATATAAAACGCGGACTTGTAAAGTGCACACTTTTAAATAAAGGACTAAAGGCGGATTTCCACTTACAGCGAAATCGTTCGCTAGCGAAATATTTGCATATTTTCTTTTGAATTTTAACAGCATAAATAAATCAGTTCGACTTGACTGTTTTCAATTAGGGGAAACAAGCCTTTAATAATCCTTTTCCCCCTCAAAGATGGGAAACAAGCCTCATTTTCCTCAGATCTCACCACTAACTTTCCCCTTTAAAGAAAAATACCAGAAGGCTCCCAAAGCTCATTGATAACGAGACAATGACTTGATAAAAAAGGTTTATTTAATACTTACCATTTTCAATTTGCCGAACAATTCTCAACTAGTTTTACAATTTACGACGCGTTTTAGTTTTGGATATACTTCATGTTTTTGATTAATTAAGGTAGACGTGTTTATTTACATGTCCGTGTTTTACCACTGACTGAGTTCGTTATTTACAAGTCCGTACAGTTCAAGATTTACAGTCCTCGTTTTTCCAATCAGTCAAGTCAGTTTAGTCCAGTCTAGTCCAGTCCGATTTTACAACATTCCGTTTAATCCTCGATCAGCACAGCGAAATACAAACTTTCAGCCTCAGGCTCAGTCTTTACGTTCTAAACAAAGACAAAGTTTACTTTACAAAAACTAAACTTTGCATTTATACTAATTTCAGTAATCTCTTTCTTGTTATGCTAGTATATTTTCTTTTTTTTTGCAAAAATCTAAGATCAATCGATAGGGTGTATGCATACAGCTATGGCTTAGCTTGTTTTTTTAATTCTTTGCAATAGGTTTCTCCCCTAGTATTCGTCTTACTTCAGGCAGTTGTGGAAGAGTTGAAGTTTACCATCCGTCTTATGGATGGGGAACGGTGTGCGATGATTTATGGGATATAAATGACGCCAATGTGGTATGTCGTCAACTTGGATACAATAGAGCTAATGGTGCGTATCAATCTGCCCACTACGGTCAAGGCACTGGACAGATATTGCTTGATAATTTACAATGTACTGGTTCTGAGTCATATCTTTGGGACTGCCCTGCCTATATTGGTTGGGCCCGGAACGACTGTAGCCATTCTGAGGATGCAAGTGTTTCTTGCACCTATTAAAAGGATGCTTCACGCAAGCTAGAACACTAAATTCGATCGAAAGATTGATAACGTTTGATTTTAAGGTACAGCAGTAAAATTATATGGTATGAATCAAATTATAATTGTATAGTTAAAATGATCAATTCAACGTGTATTTCCAAAACAATAAACTGAACTCTTCATACATACACAGTTTGCGCAATCTGACTTTACTTTCTGGTTAGGCCCAAATAATTACATTAATTACATTTAAATTACATTTTCGTTTTTCTAAAACGCGATCGAATTATAGAAACGGTTAACTTCTTTCAAAATACTTAAGAATTAATTACTTTATTAGGTCGAGACTTTGAGAGATTTGAAAATATTCACGGTGAGCAAGAGGATTTGGGGTTGAAAGCAATGGACGACTTGCACTGTAGACTAATTTAATATTTTTTGATCGAAGTAATGAAAAGAAAATAAATCATCACACCTAGAAAGGCATATATAGTTGAATTAGTGCAAATGCAAAGTTTGGCTGCGAAATTTGGTAAAATAGGGAAAAAATAGCCAAGCGAAGTTGGCATATTTTGTATACTTTTGTATTACGTGTGGAAATGTGTAACTAAATTAGTTACAAACTTCCGGTCGTAATACAAAAGCATACAAAATTCAATAACTTCGCATGGCCATATTTTCTTTAATTTACAACAATTCACAGCCAAACTTGGCGGTTTTACTAATTTTAGAAAGCTCTTTCAGAAAATTTCCTTTTTATCGCTGAGATAAGAAATTAGCCTAAAGCGCAAGTCGTCCTTTAGTGTACACTGTAATGACCATCCAATTTGAAACGAATAGCTGCATGATACTCCAAGAATATTAGCACCAAAAAATTGCAATACTGGACGCAATAAAATTCAGAATTTTTCTCTGTCCTTCTGAGGGACAGCAAGGGCGCCAGAGCCATAAAGGGTTTTTAAGGTTTGGTCATAGGCGATCTTTATGAACGACGCTATTGCCTGATTCTAACTCCAAGTCTAACTTGGAACCTGAAAAACTCCAACCGCGTACCCTGGTTACGAGTTTAGAAGAACTCTCGTACGCCAGTCGAGTCGGATCCAGGTCACTGCGTAGTATAATTCAACATCAACGCCAGTGTAAAGTTAACCGGCAATATTTTTGTCGAGAACAGAGTTGTATTGTGACTTGCTTTGCAGTGACTTGAAACCTCTTTTTTCTCTGGAATATATATATATATATATATATATATATATATATATATATATATATATATATATATATATATATATATATATATATATATATATATTAAGAACTTACTGACTGAGAGTGAGGTCGGTACGGTAAAATATCAAACCGAGGCCTTGCCGTATTGACCGAGCGATAGCGAGGTCAATACACCAAGACCGAAGTTTGATATTTTACCGTACAGACCGAACAGTCGAAGTTAGTAAGTTTTTTATTATATGGCATATTTCATGCAGACATTGTAATGATTAATTCTTTATGAGTAATTTTAATGATCAATCTCATCCGGGACACGACACCAAAACATCGGCCTAAAGTGTAAAAAAACCGCTCTATTTTGTAAAATATAAATTTATTATTTTTATTTCAAATTCATTATTTTCCGTTTAAGAATTTAATCTGTTTTTCAGTTTAAATTTAGTTAGTTTTTGCCGTGAGTTTTGCCTTGTTTTCACAGGGCAATAAGAATTGCGTATTGCCCGTGGGCAATACGGGGAAATCCGGACCTGTCAGCAGCCAATCAAATTGCAGAATTAACCAAAACAAGCGCTTGCCATATAATAAATATATATATATATATATATATATATATATATATATATATATATATATATATATATATATATATATATATATATATATGACTATTTTGAGATGCTACATAGCTTGATTTTATTGTTATATGTGTGAGTTTATTGGGATCAAGAAAGAAAGAACTTAATCAATATGAAAGGACTATAAATGTAAGTACACTCTTATTATAATTATACTTCGTATATGGCACAGAGGTGCTGTGGTGCATTCCATGTAAATTTTATGCACCAAAAACAAGCAAAATTTTACAATAAGTACAAACATATTACGATTTTGTAACATCGTATCTTCAGCGAGACCGTTGCATGACCGCGTGAGCATGCAGCATGGCTTGAGCCTTGGGTATGTGTTTAGTTTTGAATTTCCGGCATGATTCGATGTCGCTACTATAAGCGACCGGAGTTTACTGCTTTGGGGTTTCATCAGCTCAACTTGTATAAAAGCTTTTCTTGGTAATTGCAGGCTAGACACCGGCAATGATATGTTGATGATATATACTTGAAACATAAAATATAAACAATAATATTGTGAAATTATCTCTTGCTCAATTACATAGGTCTCTTTTCATCAGACTGGGATGCTAAATCTCGGGGATCTCTTCTTACTCTTGTAAAGTACTTCCTAAGTACTGAACGTTAATTTGTATTATTACTATTAATACGTCTTTTCAATCAGGCCAGGATGCTAAATCTTGCGTAATCGTGCATAAGGGCGATCATTCTGACATATAAATTGTATTTGTATATTATTGTATTTGTATATTATAATTTACATATTTGTAAATTGTAAAATTAATATTGTTGATAAGTATCATTTTTGCGAACATACAAATTTTACTGCATCATATGCATGCATAAAAATGAGTATGGCAAACATTTTTACACTTGTGGGTCCCAACAGAGTGCTTAGGCATTCAAACTCTAACAATTGCATTGCTATGGGTGATTTCAATAGTTTTCATTTTTTTTGGGACACCCTGTGGATAGTAGCATAGGTAGTATAATTAGTTTAAGGTAGTCAAATTGAGCATCTCGCTTTACATTTTAAGCACCTGTGAGTTTGGCATAATAATAAGGCATCCGAATTCGAACAAAAGCTTGATTTTAAAATAGTGGGTTTTTTCCTTGATACACACTGTATTTCTATTTTCGTATTTTAAATTCTTCCGTGTGCTATGCATCATTGTAAAATGAAGAAAATCGCAAAATTAATTAAAGATTTAAAGTGTTCTTTATAAACTTCAGTTTAATTCAGGCTTTAGATATCAACTCCACAGTAACGATAAGAACAACTCCAAGTTGGAACCAGTTTGTAGATATAGAACAATCCACAATTCATTACTTCAATATTTAGCTGATAATTACAACAATTTCCGGCCCAACTGAAGCAAACGGTACGAGTTACTTTTCCTTCGTTTATGGTAGGATGAGCTCCATTCAACCAAGGGATACCATGAGTGGAACATTGCGCAATGTTGGTGTTTAATCGCGGAATGCATGATGTCGACATCTGAGTCCCAGCACTACCAGCAAATCTGTACCACCCAGTTGATAAACCATCATCGCACATTACAGAGTTGCTAACATAACTAACTTTTCGATCGATGCTGTCAAGCAGTGTGTAACTGTTGCACTCTGGCACCGCTAGAAAATTTGAAAGAAAGAAATCTGAGAGTCTCACTCGCACTCATTCAGCAAGAGATTTAATTCAATCACTTCCTAGTTCGTAATGATTCTTTTGCAACATTTCCATCAATTAAGAAATTGATTTTCAGACTATGTGCACACAGTAACGTTTTCGAGCGTTTTCACAATCGTTTTCATACCAAAAAGATTTCAAACACCGTCAATTTACAATAGAAGTATAACATATTAAAAATATTTTTCTTTGGGTCGTGTGGACAGGGCATCTAAAATAGACAAAAATAGACAAAATATAATAAAATAGACAAAAACGATTTTGAAAACGATCGAAAAGGACGGTTGTGTCCACATAACCTCAGCGCTTTACCTCAGTTAAATCAATTTTTTCATTGAATAGGAAAAAACGCTCTCACTGTTTAGGACAATACAATTTCTAAACGGTACTACCCCTAATAATCACGCCACTACCCCTCGATCGGGACTTAGGCCAAACATTAGTGTAATTGAAAGTTCATGAATAACTAATAAGTTTGATTGGCTTGTTTACGAGATGGTTTTTACACCATCAAAAAAGCTCACTAATTTTTCAGTTACTAAAAAACGTCGTGATTTTCTGTCTTCATGTTTCTGTTTATGAACACATTTCCTAGAGCCAGCGGTGCATATATACTTTGTTTCTGGTTATGTCTAGATCTGGATATTGTTGAATAAAAACATTCTCATCAGAACTTGAAATGCGTGCATGCAGTTATCCCTCAGACCCTCACCAATTTAAAACCAGGAAACTAATATGCCGAGCTAAAGGGGTTAAACCTGAGCTCAGCTTACTCAACAGCTTACTCACACTCAGACTCAGTGAGTTAGACATAGACATGATTTTGAAAGTCGTGTAATTAAGAAGTGTATAGAATAAGTTTGAATGTCTTGTTTATTAAATTCTTTATATTCAGTCAAAAAAGCCATCACTTAAGCCGGTTTTCCACTACCGATATTTTTCGTGCGAAGAGACATTTTACTTTTGTTTCAGAGCTCTCAACTGCAACTATCTGGAACAAATTGCTCAAATACAAAAGAATAAAGTCGCTTCGCGCGAAAAATATCGCTAGTGGAAAACCGGGCTCTTAATCTCGTAATGCTAATTTTATACTTGTAGTTTATCAAATCGATTTTTTTGTCATTAAAACACACTTGACAATGAGGCCAGTATGACCTAGAAACGTCGCAATTTTCTGCCTTTGTCGTTTATTATTTTCATTATAACTAAAACCTTACTTATCAAAACAGAAATAAGAATATTATAATTACCGTGGAAAGTTACGCAACCTTTCCGGATTATTCAAGATACTAAGATGATAGCGAGATTATATCAAATGCAGGAGAGTATATGCAATATACCCTAACATGAAGTCTCTCCAACATTTGCAAGTGTAAGTTTTTTAATAAAGTTTTTTTAGGTTCTTTTCTAAAATATAGGAAAGCAATTACTCCTCTCATACCAATTGGGAGGAGGGTTTTTTCTCCTAGATTTACAGCCAGGTATATGAATCATAAAGATATGTCTTTACTCAGTTTAGTTCATATTATAACGGTCGATTTCTTATTAAATTCGGCGACATAAACTTCTCATATATAACAATAATTACCTCTACAAGTGTGACCATCTCCTGTATAACCTCCTCGACATCGACAGTTATATGAACCAATAGTGTTGGAACAATCAGCATTTTGATCACAATTATCTGTATTTTGAGAGCACTCGTCGTAATCTACAGACATATGGATATTAAAAATATGGCTTTTCGGTCCTATATATAATCGTGTGATTTTGAGTCTTGAAATCTTACAATAGTGAAATATATAATTTCTATTTGCTCTACAGGTATTACTTCAGGCAAAAACATATAAATACGGTACCTTTTTTACACGTGAAATTACGGCAATTTGTACATGATGACGGTTGCCAGTAGTATTTCGACTTCCTGCCTGAACTCTCAACACAGTCCTTCGCCTCGTTGAATGCCGCTGGTACTTCCGGAGCCCAGTTTGTGTACGAGACAGCTCCGCCATCTGTCCATAAATACACCCCTTCATTTGCTCGGTCATTAAGTCCAATCCAAGATGGCTGACCATATTGAAGGTGTTGAACAAAGACGTCCTCTTCAGCACTTTCAATTCCGACAAGATTCGAACCATAGTTTAGGCACATTGCTGACGCGTTTGTCCACGTCTCGCATGTCGATTCTTTTTTATAACAGAATCCTTGGTAATATACCCAGCCCGGCTCACAAATTTCTATTAGGAAAATGCATGTGAAGTAAGAGAATGTTGTCAAATGAATAGAGATATCCCTACATGATCAAAACAGGCTGTCTCACCTTTTAAAACAACATGGGAAACAGTCACCGCATCATAGCCATTATTGCTGTATAATTCTTTAAAGCAAAGTTTGAAGGACGATGTAGTAATGGTCTAGAAAGGGTAATGATAAACTGCATTGTCCATATTAAATATATAGTTAACGACCCTTTGATCTGACAAAATACATGTTTCTTTCGCTAATTGCAAGAGTTTGTTTTATATACATATATCTGAAATAAGTCGTTGAATTGCTACTCAGGAACGAGAAAATGCGAGAAAAAATACCATGCATGCAGACGAATACCTCAATCCATGCAGAGATTGCGTTGTGTTTTGGATCTACATTTCCTCCTGATGTACTGTGTTTAGGTGAAACTAACACTGTGGGTGGATTTACGTAATTTGCCACGAACGAAACATCCTGAAATAATGAAGTTCATATTTTTTTATAATGTTTTACGAACACACAGTTTTATTAGAGAAAATACTTAGTACGCCAGTATTCCTGAATGTAGAGAATGATTTGGTTAGAATGAATTATTGTTCCTACCTGAATATTTATTTGTCCATGCAAATTAATCTTTATAAGTTACGATGTTACCTGACACTGAGCATAATTGTTGCTTGGCCAGGGATCCTGGGAGGTCTGGGTAAAATTAGTATAACTGTGTTCAGTGAGCAGCGGTTGTTCAAGTTTGTCAAAAGCCAGCCAGTTCTAAATGAAACAATTTATGCGTTTGAGAGATAGCAAGTTTATTACGATGTCATGCATTTATTTGAAAAGACCATTTATATTCCAAAGTTGTTTAATTTAAGCTATGGTATTCAAAGTCGCTAAAGAATAGTTTCTGTAAGCATGCAGTTATAATTATGGCAAGCATGTTTGCAGATGATACGGTGCAGATGAAATATCAAGTCCTAAAATTGAACTCGGCGAATCAGTTATTAAACAGGTCCAAAAATCAAAAACATTAGGTGTTATAATTGACCAAAATCTTTCATGGAGCCATCAAATCCAACACATTTTCACCAAAGCTTCACGAGGAATAGGAATGATGCGACGAATAAAACAGTTTGTCCCAAAATCAACTCTAATAAAAATTTATAATGCTATTGTGTTATCACACTTTGACTATTGTAGCCTTGTATGGGATAACTGTTGTGAATACTTAAAAAATAGACTTCAGAAATTGCAAAATAGAGCAGCTCGCGTCATAACTGGTAAAACATACGAAGTTAGTAGCGAAGATGTCCTAAAGGAATTGGACTGGAAGCCTTTAAATCAACGATACAATGTCAACAAAGCAATCTTTCTGCACAAAATGCGAAATCAAAAAAATCCATCATCAATTTCTAACATGTTCAAAATAAAAAGCAACGATAGATATAATCTAAGAAGCAACTATAACGATTACGATCTTGGGAAACCTAAAACAAATTTCATGAAAAAAAGTTTCAGTTACTCAGCTGCATCACTTTGGAATGGTTTATCCAATGAAGCGAAAGAATTAGGCATAAGTACTAAAAAATTTAAACGTATTCTTGACGACACTTGACCCAACACCAAATGTATATCTATAGTTATATTTGTATATTTCTGTAATGTATTTCAGTTCTTTTTAATTGCATGCGTGTGATACACGGCCCTTTGAAAATCAGGCTAACTGAAAGGTTACCGTGTTTAAATATTTTTAAATAATAATAATAATAATAATAATTATTGCAAAATCATGAGCTAATTGTATATGTCGTTTTGCAAAGACATGTCGACTGTAAAACTAAAGGCCATTACACTAATAATCATCATTTTAACTTCATAAAGAGTTTTTGATGGTTTCAAGCCTAAATTTTTAAAATTTTGGGGTACAGTAAAACGGGCGACGTTCATTTCATGATAAAGCTTCGGTTTTATTAGCTTAGGAATTTGTTTGCTTGGTTTGAATTGGAAGGGGATTGCTACCTGCATTGTATTTCTCAGTGAAATATTTTGTAGTTAGTTCAATACTTACAACATAGATATCCTGGTGAGGTCCATCAAAGTTTTGTAACTCACGGAGACACACTTTAAATGACGAGCTGGTGACGTCTTCTAACCACAGTGATGCAGCGTCGTGTTTAAGACTAAGCCGATAATGTTCTGCTGTGACCAAAACAGTAGGTGTGGAAGAAAATGATCCCTTTATAGTGTAACGAATATGAAAAAGAAGTGTTTGAATGTCTTAACAGCATACTTTTTTACAAATTTATGCTCACCAGAGATATGTCGACGAGTTGACATTTGGTTCCAGTCCACCACTCCGGAATTGACACAACCCCTGCCAATCCTCCACTTGGGGCTCCTTGATAAGCCATATACTCCACGGTAGCAAATCCATGGGGTGGACCTTCATTTCTTCCTGACTCCATCACACAGAACGTGAAATTATTGTCGTTGACATCTTCTACCCACGAAACCGCGGCATCATGTACCTGGCTCGTGTCATTCACGTGGCTCACGCTGGTCTGCACGTGGACAGGCTTGTCAGGATAGAAAGTTAACGGATCAAATTCAACAGTCTGGCAATGAGCGTCTGACCAACGAGGAACTTTTGGGACATTTCTTCGACCTCTTGACTTTGGGAAACCTTAAATTATTGATGAGATTACAGAGCTGAAGGGTTTACTGACTCAGTTTTGAAGATACAAATACAATGCATACCTCTGCAACTTCCGTGATGGTAGTATGTATAGTTTGCTTTTGTTTGACAAACTTCCAGTTGGAAAAGACAAACATTGGTAAAGCTTCGTCCGTTCGAAGCGCAGACATTTTGTTCGACTGAAGGACAATCTGTCACACAGACACATCGTGCATCGTAGGGACCAAACGCACGACAAACTGCAAACTTCTCACATGTAACGTCCAGACAGGGATCAAGATCTATGAAAACATTGAAAAATGAAGCTTGCAATTCGCAACAATTGGCTAGGTTTCCTGCCTAAGACTCATGCAAATGGTCTACTATTTATTTGTTTTCATGCACGTCGTTAAGACTACCTAGCTGTACACATGCTCTTTTGGTTTGAAGATTCTCTTGTTTACCTCCCACTGCGGTATAGTCCACATTAATTGGTTCATGACGCCCACTTTTCCCCGGAAGATCTTTTATACAAACTTCGAACTCTGTAGTGCTTATATCCTATGAAAAAAAAACAATCGAATAGGGGAATATTCTAACTCAAGCGAATAATACAGGGCTGTTGGCACATCCATCGATCTTTGCATTATACAATTTTTCACAAGCTTTAATGTTGACTTTTAATTAAGGAAGTTACCTTAACCCATGATACAATGTTCTGATCTGTCAAAGATGACGGCAAGCCTTGTCTACGGTTAGCGCTGACAAGAACTGCCGGCAACTGTTGGAACCGACGAGAGAAGTTTTGAACCTGAGTAAAAATATTAAATGATACACATCATTCAAGTCAGCTATAAATCGGTTTTTATCCGACAAATATTTGCATTCATGATGACAAAATAAAGTCGAAAATTTCAATAATCTTTGATAAATGCTTATACACATTTGGAACTATACAATTGTATTGAAGTACTAAGCGGTTCTCGAAATTTTTACCTGGCAATATGCATAATTGTTCCGAGAAGAAGGTTGGTTAATGTTAGAGAACAATACTGAATCAAGATCTTCCATGTTCCGACAGAATGTATTTTCCATTGCTACCCAATCCTAAAAACGGAAATTGGAAGTGCTCTAACGTCAAATAAAAATATTTAATCTTCCGGTGTAGTTTGTCAACTGTCTCTGCATGCATTTAATCCGGGTTTAAAATAACATGTATATATAAGGCGTGCTCAGATTGGTTGAAACCCGTGTTTGGATCAGGCCATCCAAACACGGAAATTTAATTCGATTATGAAAATCAAACTTGGAACATCGCCTTGTTTGTTGTTATTTTATTAAACAATTACTTAATGGTTTCCCGTGTGACTCGTGTTTCGCGTACTTTCCTTAACGCTCGCAACATTCCCCTGTGTTTGAATTCAAACATTCAGGCCATCCAAACACGGAAACCATTAAACAATTGTTTAATCTTGCATGTCTATTTTGAACTGTTACAACTGTTTGGAAATTTTGAGCTGTTACGCGATATCCAGTATTTTAGAATTACGTGCAGTGTTTTGAACTTTGATTTACACGGTTCCATTTTAACCATTTGCCTGATGGAGTCCTGCGGGGACATGAGAGGAGCTGTTTCGCAATATATATATAAAGAATTATATTTGCATTTTGATGAAATACGAATATTGTACTTACGATATGTAGATTCTCATGGGTTCCGGAGAATGAAATCACTTCTCTCAAGCAAACCCGAAGCTGTGTTTCAGTGACGTCTTCTGCCCACGAGGTCATCATGTCTTTTCTTTCAGTATTACCAACATGACGTACACTCAGAAGAATTTTGGGTGGGACGTTGAAAACCTGGAACATGCATGGATTCATTCAATTTCATTTGTCTGTTTGCTTATCAAAATTTTACAACATTTATGATATACGCGTTAACAAGTTTCAAATCAAAGTTTTCACCGCCAGATTGTTTCATCGAGTTGACAATAACATTGACTAGCTAGTACTAGTCGATCTGGGAAAAGCGTACTAAATGTAGGGCGAATACTGCATTTATTCAAGAATTATTGTGTTATTAGAGACAAATGAAAGTAAAAATTTTTGAAGATGGTCTAGTTAAAACAATAGATCGAGACACTTATTTACTAACAAACAGTATACAATAAAATTACAGTATCATCTATTTTGAAGACAGGTTTTGATATTAGGATTGTTTAGTAAAGACTAACTCGAGAAAAAAATACGTCGGTGCAAACACTGCCACTGGTGAAAGCACCGTAGGAAACAGTTCCAGTCAGGGTTCCCCGTGGTAGAAAACCATCACTGAATGCAAACCAATTGAGAGTCATTTCCCCGGTTGGTCGAGCTGGTTCCATGAGACAAACTGAGAAGGAATTTCGATCAACTGAGTTGATTACAGCAACCAAAGCCTCGTTTCATTTCCCGGGTGATCTTCATGACTCAACGAGGAAAAAGCTCTGATCGTTCTTCCCATTTTGAAAGGAGTTGGAAAACGAACAGTTTCACAAAAGAAACCGTCGGATGAATTCTCAGTGATGTTCGCTTTGCCGAAATTTTGTTCCACTATTGCCGCTAAAAAAGTAAACAGACATGGTTAACCAAATTGAAAAAGATCTTATCCATATATGATCAGATGATCAATGGATTAGATCTAAAGAAAGGAATGGATGCATGGTCTAAAGAGACATTTTATTTCATGCAATAACATTGACAAGAACGAACAATGGCTAACCGACTGATTTCAACTGACAAAAATCGCATTGCGAAATTGAATTACCTACGAACTTTACATCTCGAGCTAATGTAATCATGCAGTTGTTGTTCGACTCTTAGGGTAAAGTGCAAATGAAAATAATAATCGTTGATCAAACCTACCTGACATAATCGACAATTTGCAAGCAATCAGTAGCAAAACAAGTGGAAACCACATTTTTTAGCTGTAAAGAGATAAACTGAAGAGATATAATTACGCTATGAATGTTGTATTGACAAAGTGGTGTATAGTATTGTATAGACAAAATTACTCCAGGTTATTACAATACAAGATTTACTTGGAAACATACCTTTTGCTGCACTATCTAAATCGTTCAGCAGTATTAAAGACGTTTTAAGTTATCCTTAAGATCCACATGCAAGCTATGAGAAGAGAATGTAAGAGCCCTTTCTTTTATTGATTATGGGCACACCCTTTGTAAACGTCAGCGGTGTAGGGTAAACACCTTTCAATCAGTAAAATGCTGGTCTGAAAACAAAGGAGAAAAAACAGGAAAACAATTATGGACTTTGGAAAAATTTGAATCAATATTTTTGTCTGTTTATAATCGAAAGTGCATTTAATCATTCCTCTGTTGAATTACCAATTGCAAACTTACCATAATTGTTTGAGTTAAAATTGTTTTGTGAATTTTCCCATATATTCGTATGTATATGCATTTGTTGATAACAATTAATAACAATTTGGAAGCATTTAAAGTTTTCCGCGCGTAAAAAAACGTGACAGTGGAAAGTTGCCCTAAAGGTTGCTTCCACTTTGTACTGCGCGTTTTTTATACGCACGTGCACGCATTTTTCGAGGACCATGTAGTTGAAGAGTTAATAATTATTATGCAGTTACATTTGACATCTAACAGGAATTTGGAAGTGCTTTTTTGTAAAAACAATGGTGCAGTAATTGTGTAGTGGAGAGATCTAAAATGGATTGTGACCATGTCTGGACTGTGTCGTTTAATTATAGATGCTTGGATATTGGTTACATAATGGCTTGCTAAGCGCACAGCTGATATAGTGCACGAGTTAAGGCTGGCCTCCACCGCATGTATGTACTCGCCGAAATCACATGTAGTAGACTACAGTTCTATTGTTATACGTACAAAAAGAGTAAAAGACAGCCGCGACGGACAGCATTAACCACCAGTTTTGAGTCAGTTAGCATGCGCCAAATTGGCCGAACTGACAGTACGTGCATGCAAGCGGAGACCAGACTATAGGTTATACGTTGCATTTTGGTCGCGTCGAATGCAAATCAAAAAATAAATAATGAAATGATAAACCTCATTAAACTTCATTATCATCTCATCATCTAATGTTTAAATAGCATTCGATGGGAGTAAACGCGACATATAACCTGGGCCTTATGTTGCATGTACATATATTATTTCGCATTTTCACGCGGTATATAAGTCATAAAGGGTCACATTATACACCTGTTATATAGTTATACAAAGCCGTTAACTATAAGCAATAAAAACAATCGTGTATTAAAAAAATCAGTGAAATATATAGTGTACAGAGCTGCATCATTTAATATTTTCAAAAGAGACGACAATACATACGTATACATGTAACGAACTATTAATAGCTGATAATGATTTGGTAAAACCGACGGACCAGTATTCTCTGTTGAGCTCGATCTCAAGAGGCTGTAATTAGTAAATACTATCCGAAACTATCCGAATAGATCATTATCTCAGATAGTAGCTACTGGTTTTGTGTGGATGTATTTTTCTCACACAAACTATTAATCTACAGGGCAATACATGATGTTGACGTGTACAAACAGCATCGTCATTGGAATTTGCTTTCACAATGTAAATAGAATATGTACTGTATATCAGCAAAATGCGAAGATTTGTATCTGCCTTGCACATCCCATAATTATATAGTTTGTATGTGATTTTTACTCCTGTGTCAAAGCGACTATTTTTTTCACGGCCGTAGAACATGCAGACATGTAGAAAAACGACAAAGCATTGTGAAATTTTCGTGCCGTACATAATTATGTACTATTTCGTAAGTCGAAATAACTCAACTCCACCACTCAAGCTCAAATATCTCTTAACTTTGTTTGCTTCTTTAATTGCACTTGCACGTGTTATAGAACGTCATAATATGGATAAAAAATTATCTATCAAAAAACTTTGACCTATCGCTTAGAATTCGAAATTTTTATTGGCTAACATTAGTTATAATAAAGCTGTGTGTATAATGCGAATACTGAATAGTGACTGTGGTTGATTTTCTGTTCACCACGTGAACAATAAGTTTGATAAGTGCTAAGCAATGTTTAAGTAAGAGAGTGAAAGCAAAACAATATAATGCTCTTGCGTGTCAACATCGAGTCTACTTGGATGAAACACAATTATCGAAATAACAGGATGTCTGAGACTTTAAAGTTAACAAGCTAAAGCAGACTCAAAATATTTTTATAAAACACAAAACAACAAACACTTCATAAATGTAGTTTGCCTCGGAATAATGTCAGTGTTGGAACGAAAACAGGAATTGAATCTGAGTACATGCATGCGGAGTACTCTTGAGCCTGACGAATTTGCAGTTTGCGGAATTCAAAACCAGTTTTTGCCAGCAAAAAATTCATAGCATTGGAGCGTAAACAAACATTCGACATTTTATTTGCTTACATGCATGCAGCTAATAGAAATATGATTTGCTGAAGAAAGATAGCAAGAGCATGTTTTAAAATTAATCCAGAAATACAAAGACAAAAACAGTGGCTTAAGTTACTAACAATTAATAGGGGTCAATAAATATTTACTGTTTACTTTTAGACATTACTCTAGTTTAAAACTAATAGATTTATCTCAATCATGTTAACTTATTCCAAAATATAAAACACGTCAAAGCTTGTGCAAGTCAATATTTAAACAAGTTGTCAGATGCCTTTTTTGTCTGTAAATTATTCAGTTCACTCGGTTGGACTCGATCTGTCAACGCAACAGCGGGTGATAAAGCCTCCATAATATCTATACTCACGAAATATGGGTTATGGGTATGTGCACTGCCTATACTTACTTAAATACTATTTTTAAGCCCCGGAAACCTCCAGGGCCGAAACTGGGACGATATTGGGGAAGGGAGGGTTGTTTATTCATATATTCAGTTCTGCACGACGGATTTTTTTGTAAGCTCAATGGAGGTTGAACTAATAATGACAGAGCATGGCCCTTACATAATATATTTCGTTATTATACCAGACTGCCGAATCACACAACATGTACACTCTCTCATTATTAACAACCGCAAAGTAATTGCATCCAATAGCTCATATAGTTCTACAATGTTTTTTTTTATTAAGTAAATTAGCTTGTAGGAACACCATGCACTATAGGTATTTAATACTGCAAAGTTTTCGGTCCGTTAATGCGGGCCTTCATCAGCTAGTGCAATTATTACCCGAATACACATCTACACGTCACTTATTTACATTTCAGGAATTCTTTACAATGAAAGTTATGAAATGCAGGAAGTAACAAGTTACGAGTACATAATTTTTTTCCAATCCAAACTTTTCATTGAATACTTTTGCAGAATCTTCGCTATGATCACTGGGTCACGAATACTTATTAGTAGTTGAGCAGTACAGTTTTCCTAATCGAAACACCACCTCGAATTATATTCCCCCTCTTTGTTGAACAAATTTGTCTAGAAGTATAGTTTAGCATAATTCGTTTAGCTTAATTCGTCGTAGTTCAAATGTCGTAATTAATATTCATTGTTATAAAAACCAATTGCAACAAATTACAACAAATTACGATTGGGAATTACGACAAATTACGACGAATTATGTTATATTGAAAATCACATAATTCACAATCGTATTTTCACCATATAACTGGCCAATAATATCATTCCTTTGCCAGTTCGAATTTGCGGGAGAATAAAATATTCAGTCACGTGCGCTGGAAATTTTTGAAAATATTTTGTAAGCGGGTTTCTTGGCCAACAAGATCGCGCACAAAGACGACTATTGCAAAACAAGAAAACGAATAATTATGCAGTTTTATACACACCATACATCTTTGGAAATCATTACAAGCCACCTAACACGCCATTTGATTTGCAGCAAGTGGAGCAACAGCTTTTGGCCAAAAATTTCTGTATTTTTCAACATGACTGTATCAAACACCACCCTTGTCTCTTGAACAGTTATCTTGAACTTGCCTTGGGTTCCTTAGATACCTCACCATCTTGGACGAGAGGCGCATGTTTCACAAGATGTTTAGGAGAAGATTTAACTTCCTGTGTGCGCTACGGGTGACTGCATGATATCACTGAGGTGCAATGGATACATTGATTATTTAAGTTCATTTTTATTATTGTTTGGGTCCCTTGTCGTCGAAAATATGTCCACTTAAAGAAATATCGAACCCTGTGTCCCTGTCCTAAATTAGTAACTTATCAACATCCCTCGGCGCGAAGTCGGTAAGGGAAGTTTTTGTGGCCAACGGATGTACATTACAACAGAATGCACGCGGTCTGTATTATTTATGTGAGAGAATTGACGTCTATAAAAGTAAAGAATGAATTTGGTGTATTTATCGTCATTTCTCTACATCATGTTCCTTTGATTAGCTTCTAAAAATCTTGATATTTTTGTAATTTTTCTCGTGCCCATAGATTGGGTATGTGGTCTAACTCTTGAGAAGTCCAAATCAATTCGTGCGAACTGCAGTGAAATAAAAATTAAATCACAATGCAATGCAAACCGTCAAGCTGGCTACGCTACTGTCGATACTACACATTTATAATTGTTTTTTTATCAAAATTTTATCTTAGTCTGTTAGCTAGTCTATGTGCATTTTAGTTCATTCTTAAAACAGCAGTTTTAAAATCCGAACATCAATAGCAATCCACAGTCTTATCTTCCATACCTATACCTACCTAAAAAGCAGAAAAGTTAAATCATTATTCATTTGTAAAAGAATTATGGTATCATTTCACAATGCCATTTTAGCCAGAAATTTGATACTGTCAGCGGTTGATGCATTAGTACGCAGGCGCAAGTGAGAATGCCGTACATTGCGAATTCAGGGTTACTGCCAAATTTGGGTGAGGAATAGAGTGAGGTAATTTACCAGGGGCCGGTTGTATAAAACTCTAACTACATTTTGCATAATTAAATCATAGATAATTCATGATCAGAAATACACAACTCTGATTGGCTAATTCTGTCGTTAACTAGAATTTTAATACTTGTTTTGCGTAGTGGTAAATTATGACAAAAGTTTATGACAATTACTGCAAGTTTGAAGTTATCCTAATTATTCATTTTTTTAGAAATTGATTGTTGTCGCATCAAAATATTATAGCATAACCAGGGATAGGTCTTCTGGAATTTGGAATCATTTTAAATTACAGACCAAGTCAAGTAAATAGACTTGTGGACAAATAAACAGCTGTAATAAGACGGTATTATAAGGACCTAAACTTGTCATGCAGCTCGCAAGATGTCAATAAATATGGCAAATATCACTCTTTCTTGATATACAGTTTAAATAACATTTGGAAATGGTTTGCTCATTTAAAATACTGTTCTGTAATCCCAGACTTGCGGAAATCATTATACAACGTAAAGGAAAATGAAAGACGGACGGATGGGTAAGTCGCGATTTTCATACACGTTTTTCGCTTTTGATTGTGTGAACAAGGCTAATTAGATATGCGGTTTTTATGCCACGCGCCATTATAATGTTGAATCTAGTTTTTGGTCATGTTCAGACGAATTTCACGCAGTCTCCCGCACTTCAATCGAAATACAGGGTATACCACGTTTTGCTACCTTACGGCTGAAATGGAAAATGTGCCAAAACTATGCTAATACATGCATACAAAAAAAATGAGGCTACATTTAAATGATAAAGCATTTAAGTTTTTTTACTTACAAGAAGGAATTGGATTGCTCCATACGCCGTTTGACTGACATGTAGTAGAAAATGCCTCATAGGGACCGTTATAGCAATAGAAAGTCACCGTCGATCCTTCAGTATACGTGCTTCCTGTTGCGTACCCATAACTTGGGCGACCAGGATCCCCGCACGACACTAAAATTGGCGCGCAACTCAATCAGTTTCAAAGGATGAAAACTGCAAAAGTGGCGTGTCACTTTTGGCACACTTCTCATTTCGAGATAATAACTCACGGTCGAATTAATACCTCACGGTCAACTAGTTGGGTCAACTAGGTAACATGTATAAAAGAGTGAGTGAACATATGCATTCACGCCTTGGGCGTGCCACATATTCTCCACCCTTTTTCCAGCAAAAAATAACATACTCTAGCGAAAGCTGTTCTGGTTGCTTTATCTGCTTCTGATCAGCACATTGCATATTTTCGCGTAACAAAATTAGAGCGCGTCGCTTTGTTATATAGAAGAGAGTTTACGTTTGACGACGTGGCCTGCCTACGACGCGCTTTTGAAGCAAAGAAACACCGTACACATACGTGATATATGAATAACCTCACGCCACTTGTGGACGAATTTTGACGGTTTCTCAACAATATAAAGTACATGCCGCGAGTTGTTTAATAACGTAAACAGAATGCCAATATCAGTTAGACATATCGATGGCTTTTAGCGAAAGTGAAACGTACTTATGCCAAAGAATATAGCTAACACATTGAGCTAATCGCATCGGTGATAGTAAATGCCTTAGTGTCACCTATGGTTCACCTTATAGTAATTGAGTTTATCAATACTGACGTACCCAGACAATAAAACCCGTCACCTTCAGAACCACTTCGACATCGACAGGTATAGGAACCAGCAGTGTTGCTACAATCTGCGTTTGAGTCACAAGAATGCAAACCGTCAATGGAGCACTCGTCCACATCTATTAACGTAAATTTCTTGTTATATGGTGTACGTATGGTTATATGGCTGGTTAGATAGCGCGATAGGTGTTAATGGGAATACGTTTTAAACAGTTTAGAAATCCTACATCACGCGGTGTTTCTTAGAACAGTTTAAATGTGGAATCTAAGTAAGATTTATATGTGCACCATCGCTTTGTGCGCCATCAATATAGAGTTGGGCCGCGTGAATTTTTTGGTTCAGGCGTCTAATCTTAATTTTTGCTTTCCTATACCCGACCTTAAACACACAACAAAATGGAGGAAACATGACGCACGTGTGTAAAGAAAACTAACTCCACGAAACAATAATTATAACGAGTAACACCTGAGCTATATGTTTGTATCACTTAAGGCGATTCTTCATTACATCGCCTTTATGAACGTAAATTAGTATGTGCAGAGCGCACGGCATGTAATCTGCTCACTTAACCTGTACATTTTCGACCGTTACCGGTGTACCCCTTCCTACAATGACACGTGTAGGAGCCTACTGTGTTGATACAATTGGCACTTGGCGCACAAAAGTTTAGGGAGCACTCGTTCACATCTATACCAGAAAGAAAATAGGCAAGTGCAGTCAACGTACATAAAATGCAAGCAGACTTAAAGAAAGTTATATGGAAATTTTGACCAACATTACTTAATTTTCAGCATTATTCAGTTAGTTGTACGGAAGCTTGATAGCGTTGTCTACCGGAGAATACTGTTTAAAATTGCCTGCATGTTTTTTGTAGAACCTTGGTTCAACCTTTATATTTTTCAATTAGCGGTTATTTATAATAATTTTTAGCTTGAATCTCTATAGTTTAAGTGCTTTTAAAAAAAATTTTGAACTGTTAAAGCGGTCAATTTAGTGGATAGTGGATAGCCATTCGCAGACTGTCAATTATTTTAAATAAAAAATAATAGGCTGTATCTTAACCCTTATAAATATTGATAAATAGATAGGTTTGCTGTTGCTAGTGAAATCGTGATGAATCTATTCTAGTTTTTAGTTATATCTTAAAAAATCTCGCTTTATACATAGGTTAATGAGATGAAAATCAAAAATGTAGTCAATAAAAATTCCAGTAAAGGATTTGCACACTGATCATGAACTGTAAAATATATACCTCTGCATTTTTTTCCATTCCCAGTAAAACCACTTCGGCATTGACATGTATATGAACCGTCGGTATTTTTGCAATCAGCATTCGAGTCACAAACGTAAGTATTTTGGGTGCATTCATCATAATCTAATGCCAAAATAAAGTGTACCGTTTCAGTGGAAGAATTTAAGCTTGTACTGCTAACTGAAACTGATAGATAACTCAACGCTTTTCCTGATTGAAAGCATTGCAAATAGCTACTATGTCCCTAATTTCAGATTATACCTTTCATACACGTATAGCCTCGACAATTGTCACATGATGACGATTGCCAGTGGTATTTCGTATCTTTTCCTGAAATCTCAACACAGTCCTCAGTCTCGCTGTGAGGTGTGGATACTTGTGGATCCCAGTATGTGTAGGAGGCAGGTCCGCCATCGCTCCACAAATATAACCCCTCATTTGCTTGATCATTCAATCCGATCCAAGATGGCTGCTTTCCATAATGAAGATTTTGAACGAAGACGTCCTCTTCAGCACTTTCAATTCTAGCCAGAGTTGAACCGTAACCCATGCACGTTGTTGAGGCGTTTTTCCACGTTTCACACGAAGTTTTTATTTTATAACAATATCCTCCGAAGTATATCCACTCCGAATCACAGATTTCTGGAAAAAGACGTGAATTGTGGGGGGAAAGTTGCGAAAAATTCTGGGACGTTAAAAGTTTTGGGAGAGTGGCTCCCTACAGTCTCGCAAAATTGATAAATGCACATTTCAAACACTGGTATAATATTAAGCGTCAAAATGTTTTGAAAGAAGATTAAAGTTACTTAGATAGTAGAGACTTTAGCTTAACCAGTACGAAAAACCGCGAACGGCAAACGTCTAAATTCAAGTCAATCTCACCTCCTAAGACAACATGGGATATTGTTACTGGATCATAACCATTGGTACTGTGTAACTCTTTAAAACATATTCTAAAAGACGCATCTGTAATAGTCTACAAAGATGTAACAAGAAAAATTAAGTTACAATCTTCCTTTTCAAAACATGATTTTATACGGTAGATTACGTTAATTAATGTACAATGAAAGGATAATGTATTAAAATGATCAAAAAGTTCTATACAACTGTGCGTGAAAATTTTTATTTGTTACATTACCCGAGTGTTGCTTACAACAGGACTACCTAACATTGGTTTTTTGAGAGTTAGAGAAACATTCAATTAACTTTTGCTGTGCACTCAGAGGGGTAAGAACACTACTTCAGGTAAAACTGCTTTTGTTGTATTTTCCCAACATCATCCGTTGCGGCATACAGTCGATATTATATAGGTTTTCCACTGGGCTCTATTTTTTTATTCTGAAGTCTTTTGCCTAGTTTTCATTTCAATTCAGAGGATTCGACCGCAGCGAATTCCCTTAACCTCTGTCACAATGAAAAAGATAGTCAGACGAAAAATTTCGTTCAGTCAAAAAATTCCGTCTAGTGGAAAACCGCCCTTAGACAAGACTCGTTTTTTGTTCGTAATTAAAAAAAATAATGCCGACTAGAGTAAAAAAAAATAATGCCGACTAGATCATACTATCCTGCAAATCGGTCTCTCTATCTAAACTTAACTAATTCTATTTCAGATCGATTGAGGTGAGTCTTGGGTTAAGGCACATTCACATCTGGTTGACAATGGCCTGCAGTACTTGCCACACAATCATTTTTTGGCAAAGTTACCAATTTTTTGGAGTATTGAGGTAATTTACTGGCACATTATGTTAAGCAAGCATTTTACTGGTGGAATTCAGTATAAACAGCCACCTAATGATCGTCCCCGATGCATTCCCAGCGCATTATAGTTAACTTGTACTAGCTAGATCTTCAGTTAACATACTAAGACTTCCTGTATTTTCTAAAACGACGTTTTTAGCTGTTTTGAAAGAGTGAAATAATTAACTCGTCATATATTAGTTGATACATTGAAGTCGCAGTGTAGTCGCAATATAGACATATTGCAACTGCACTAAGAATTAGTGTAACAAATATAATAGCTGTCTAGAATAGCTCCTATGTATAACCAAAATTTGGATAGATACCTCAATCCATGTGGAGATTCTTTTTTTGGATCAACATTATTTCCTGATGTACTGTGCTTCGGAAAAACTAACACCGTTGGTGGTTTGGTATAGTTGGCTGCAAAAGTGACATCCTGAAAAATCATCGCTCAAAACTTTTGATTTATGACCCGCGAATATATTTATGATGATTGATAACTTAATAGTTCGTAAGTTAATTTTCGTTGTCATTTTATGCAATGAAAAATAATTACAAATTTTACCTTGCATTGTGCGTAATTGGTGCTGGGCGGAGGATTCTTCGAAGTGCGGACGAAATGATTGGAGCCTTGTTCTGTGAAAATAGGCCGTTCGAGAGTTTCAAATGCAATCCAATTCTAAAAAAAAACAAAATCATGCATTCACTTAAAAATATAGGTATCTACATAGAATGCTCTGCCGTATATTTTTGTATATTTTGAATAAGAAAAAGATTGTCGTAGACCGATTAGGCGCATTTTTCAAATTTCTAAAGCCTAATTTCAAATGACGCGCAAGCTGGAGCTTTCAAAAACATAAATTTCTCAGTGGAACAAGGAGTAAAGCCCAAACTTTTATGTATCCAAAAATTTAGGAACTTTACGTAATGTACGCACTGTTCGATGCATAACTCGCTATTACACACATTCATACAGCGCTAATACCTCAAGCAGACGTCTAAAATGTGCAGTGTGCATATGTATGTATGCGCTTTCTCCCTCCATTATCAACAAGACGTTGAATATATACTGAGCTGATGCTGCGATGCCTTCGCACATAATTTAATTTACTTGATTGCACAAGGTTTATAACAGTGATTGATTAACAGGGTTTGAATTATGGCATAATATATTTTGATGCGTATTTAGTTGACTCACCACGTAAATATCTTGGTGAGGTCCATCAAAGTTTTGTAATTCACGCATACACACTTTAAATGAGTATCTATTGACGTTTCCAACCACAATGATGCAGCGTCGTGTTTAAGACTAAGTCGATGATGTTCTGCTGTCACCAAGACCGTTGGTGTTGAGTAAAAAGATCCCTTTGGCAAAGTGAACTGATTAAAACTGATCGTCTAAACATTTCGGATAGCATTTTTCCGTTTCAAATTCTCATTTGAGATGACAAGAAAAATATATCTCTGAGTCTAAAGATTATTTTTCACTAATAATGAATTATTTAGAGGTTCGACGTATTCTATTGGGAAGTAATTTGCATATGTATAGCCTTCTCTATGAATTCATTTTGAAATATATTTCACCATCGGCCTGGGCTTACCGATGATTTTCACATATTGGCACTTGGATCCAGTCCACCACTCTGGAATCAGCACCGATCCTGCCAACCCTCCGCTGGGAGCGCCTTGATAAGCCATATACTCAACAGTAGCAAATCCATGAGGTGGCCCTTCATTTCTTCCTGACTCCATTACACAAAATTTGAAATGAGTGTCGCTCACATCTTCTACCCACGATACTGCAGCTTCATGAACTTGCCCCGAGTCATTGACGTGGCTCACGCTGATCTGCACGTGAACAGGCTTGTTCGGATAGAAAGATAAAGGATCGAATTTAACAGTTTGGCAATGTGAACGAGACCAATTAGGAACATCAGCGACGTATCTTCTGCCTCTCCTCATAGGAAAACCTAAAAATGCATTAGGAACAGGAATAAATATAGTATACTTCACAAAGACAACCGTTTAGAGTTAAAACTATACATCACAATATTCGAGTTCTCATGCATCCACTTATTTTTATATAGCTCTTCTATTTGTGTGCTCTTTTTCTCGAGCTCTTTTGTAATTGTTTAGATGATTATCAGAGAGACTAATTCTGTGATAATTCTCTTCTGCTACTTGTTTTTTCTTTTTTTAATTTCACCCATTGGTTTTAAAAAAAATAGAAAAATGTTTTATTGTTATGATATTTTAATAGTTGCATATAAATGTGCTACTTGAATACGGGAACCACTGCATGAGTATTTTAATAAAATATAAAACAATAGAAACTCAACGTAATTATTTCATACCGCATAATTATAGCTTTCTGTGCGTTAACCGGGCCTTCATCAGGGTAATTTTGAAGGCCCAGGTTAACGGACGGAAAGCTTTGCAGTATTAAAATACTTACGTGGTGTACCTACAAGCTAATTTGCTTATTTGATGTCACCATGAAAACATACAGGAATATTACCGCATTAATAGAAACTCCGTAAAGAGTAAATATTTGGGAAAATACACTATTTAAAATGTTTACTCTAGCTTAACGGAATTTTTATATTACTTGACTTAAGGCTCTGTTGTTACACGATGCAATTTTTCGTGCAATTTGGAATGCAATTCTACTTTTAAGAAATGCAGGTTTCACTTTGAAATGCAACTTCAAAATGTAAGTTTAAAAAACGCCTTGGAGTAATAAACATAACATTTCGTAGTTGCCAAAATTTATATCTCGTAAAAGTAAAATAGCATTGCAAGTTGCAAGAAAAATTGCACCGTGTAACATGGCCTTTATACGTGCACTATAGCTATAGAATGATGTATATTTCATAACAGCGTTTACCTCTGCAATTCCCGCGATGATAAATTGTATAGTTTGCTTTGGTTTGACAAACTTTTAGTTGGAATAAACAAACATTGTTGAAAGTTTGTCCGTTTGAAGCGCAGAGTTTTTGTTCGACTGAAGGACAATCAGTCACACTGACACATCGTGCATCGTAGGGACCAAATGCACGACAAACTGCGAACATGTAACACTTTTACATGTAACGTACAGACATGGATCAAGATCTACGGAAAGAAAGAATTGGTTGATTTACTCATAGTAAAATCATGTGGGTCATTACAACGAAAATAAACTAAGTATAAAAGGGCTATAAAAAAAATAAGAAGGCTAGGCTTTCTAACACTAAGCTATATCGTGGCCTCGCTGTGACTGGGATATGCACAATGTAGGAATACTCCTACTATTCGTCATGGCTGTATTAGTTATAATATTTGTAAAATATATATACCTCCTACAGCAGAATAGTCGACTGTTATTGGTTCATGATTCCCGATTAATCCAGGGAGGTCTTTTATGCACACCTCAAATGCTGTGACGCTAACATCCTGCGGTAATAACATTAACTAATTAAAGCGATTCTCAAACAACAGGGTCTATAATGCGAGGGCACTCTTTCCACTCTATTATTTACACTCGAAATGAGACGCGGTTTTAAATTAATTTTATCTCTGTCCTAAAGCATGAACGCAGTAAATAGACTTTTTTTTTAATTTGCATTGTTCATGAAGAAAATTGTGAACAGATTTTCAGAATATATAATCTTTGCCAGCCCGTGAAGTTTTTATATAGGTGCATGTTTTAAACAAATGTTAATTTGCGTATTTTCTGACGACTGAAAGTTGTTAAGAATGCATGTATATACATTTGTACATTTGCAAAGAGGTTTCTTACTCTAAGCTGTGGCGTAGCCAGCCCGACAATTTAGTCATGCTATGCTAATATTTTGGTGTTCATTGACTGTGAAAACAATGAATTTCTAAAGAAATGAATATTGATAATAACATAAAATTTGCATAGCATGACTAAATCGTCAGGCTGGCTACGCCACTGACTCTAAGTAACGGTCAAACATATTTTTAATAGCATGGCATTAGAAGATAGAATGGTTTCTTAATGCTTGACATATGTAAAACAGTTGAATCTTTGAAAAAAAATTAAAAATTGTACCCACGACTGAACATTTTAGTTAGTTAAATTTTAAAGGTGCAAAAACATGCAAAAACATGCATGGCTTTTTTCGTTTGACTGATGTATAGACCAATTGCGAAACTTAGTAACCGCGCCTTCGCGCAACATGAAAACAAGGCTTATTATGCAAAAAACAATATTTGTATTTTTGCAGTATAAAGCTATTTTTATCAACTGAGTCTAAAATCGCGACCGATGCCTCATTTTCATTTTCTGGGTGATCTTCATAACTCAATGAAGGTAAAACTCTGATCGTTCCTCCACTTTGAAACGGAGTTGGAAAACGAACAGTTTCACAATAGAAACCGTCCGATGTACTCTCAGTGATGTTTACTTTGCCAAATTTTTGTTCCACTATTGCAGCTGTAACAAAATTTAAATCTTGCTAGTTCACATACGGAAATACATTGACGTAGAGTTTACCCTTAAAGGTGAAATGAAAATGAAATGAACGTATAAGTGAATGCGACAAATACCTGACATGTGCTGAAAATTGCCGGCTGTCGCGAGCAAAATAAACGAGAACCACATCTTAAACTCCTTAAAAAAATTACATAATTTGTGTTTTATTTTTGTCTCGTGGAATGCAATTCAAACAATAAATAATGAGATGTTATTGTGGTTCATCGTCTCATTACCTATTGTTTGAGTTGCATTTGACAAACAAAAATGTGACGTTTAACCTTGGCTTTAAGACCACACATTTACTTTTCAAAAGCAAATATATTTTAACATAATTATTATAATATTCTTGTGGATTACATAACGATGATACATTTTTGCCGCTCTGGAGTCCATTCCAAATTTTGGTTCCAGAATTTAATTTATATCCTTTTGAAAACTGAAAATTCGTGTCGTTACGAAATCGCGCCCTGTCTGTTCTTCAGTGTTTTTATCTGCCGTTTCGTATTTTGACAAGCCCCTTATGGGCCATACATAATACGACAAACGAATTGTAATCCAATTAAAGCGATAAAGATACTGAAATATCAAAACATCTATAGATCAATATTTCAGATCAATAAAAATAAGCTGCATCAAGCGAAAAACAATAAACCTAAAAGGTGTGTATATTCACATATTCATGTTCAAATAATTAAAAACAAACCATAACGAAAGAAGTTAGGCATAAGACGAATATGCGAATGCACCCTCACATGGTATACGGCCCAATAGTATACTTCTAAGTTCTAACAGCCTGTGTTTCAGTCCCCCGAGGGAATTCACTGTTTTTTTTCAAGCAGCTAAATTACGCCCGTCTGTGTTATTATTACTCATCTCCGATTTGGTGTTAAATTATATTTAGCCTAGAATTATTCCATTGCATGGGTGTTAAATTACCTCGATCTGAACATGACTAAGCAATTTGCGATTTTAATTGCTCGACATTCATATTCACTGGTATGAAATCAACTTTTCATGCATGAAAGAGAACCTGTTGAAGTATACAGGGTGTATAGAAAAGGCGAAACATAATACTCAAAAATTCATATTGTTCCTATATAGAAGCAATTATAGTATTATAGATATTAGATCTCTGGTAAAATCGCCTTTTTCGCGCACCCGATTTTGTTTGGAAAGTTATACGCTTACGAACAAGCACGCTTACTACGATTGTAAGCAAACAAAGTGGATATTCATTAATGTTAAGTTTACATTCATTTCATTGAGTGGGATCTGACCGATCAAACACATCGAGTTTATATTATCATTGATCTGGTGCACGAAATATTTACATGATGCAACTCTTGTCAAGGAGGACGTAAAATGTTCGAGTTTTCTTTTCTTTGATCAAGGTAAAATTTTTCATCGAACTGAAATATGCGCACCGCAGCCAGTGGACAGCGAAAAATTCGACCAAAGCCGCAAAAAACCTGAAGTTGAGAGGTCAAATTCCGTGTGTGTAAATTTTAACCCCAATTTTAATGCTTTTATCGATGAGAATAGAAAAGAAAATAAGTAAACCCTGTAGATCTAAAATTCCAACAATTTATGCACGCCTAAAAATAATGCAACCTTGACATTTGTGAATAGATCGTGACGGTATAGACTTACCTTTGTTGAATTTGGAATAATTTATTCGCTGATAATACCTTCAGTTAGATATACTGCTCGTAAAGTTGATATTAACCTGGATCAAAAGAAAAGCTGCCAGCGATTTACAAAGTGACCTCAATTGCTCGAGCCGTCGTTGATGTATGTATCATGTGATTTAGATTATCTTTGTCTGACCTCGGATCACTTTTTTAAAATGAAATCGTATCTGTTTTAAAAACGACGCAGGAGTTTATTTGATTTCATTGCGAAATGGAATTTGGACGAGTTATCGATACTGAATATGGCACAAGAAATGATAAATAATCGTTTTGTTTAATTTTTACAGGAAACTAAGTAAAGTTCAAATGAAAGATTTTGGCAAACGTCATTTGTTTCACGCTGCACTAGCTGATAATACTCGATTAGTAGTATCAAGCCCAAAAGCATTTCAATACTTCTAAAAGCCGCGCAACAAATCTAATGGAAAAGATTTCTGTCAGTATAATATTGCCTATTTAAAGTTTATGGTACTTCTGTGAGTTGATTGATCGATATACCGATCCAGCCGACAGTTTTGCTCAGGAGTGCTGAAGAGGAAGCTAAAATATTTTTTGAAAGTGCACTTCTTAGAGATTAAAAAAAAATATATAGCTATATGCAATCGACAAAAAAATTTGGGGGGAAGTAATATAAGCCAAAAATAATAATATATTACATTAATTCTGCTGAGCAGCGTAGCCAGGTATTCAGACAAAACAGTTCCGGACAAAATAGAATAACGGTTGTCGCAAAGAGAAACAAAGCCCTCACAATTTATAACAAACAAGACGCCGTTCTGGCGTTAACTCCGGCGCACGTGCCAGTCTTCAATATAGAGCTTCTGAACATAAACAATACAGTTCGCGTATTGTTTCGCATACATATTCGCATTTAGATGCCTTGCGAACCTAAATGTTCGATCGCGAAATTCAGAAGAACATCGCAGTATAGAAGTTCAATTGTTCAAAAATGTAAATAAACCGCATGATACATTCGCTTCGTCTTACACTTTGCCTTTGGAATTCGCGCTTATATAGTTGTATTAAATCTTCGATCCTGTGCAAACTACGCGACGTGTCAACGCGCCCATACACGACCACATCATCTTGTTAAACGGCAAAATAGCAGCGATATTATTAAAATAGGACCGGGTCTACATGTATTAAATATATTCTTACCCCAATTCAATCTAAACGTAATCGAACAGCATGAAAAGAACGGTTTATTTGTTCCTCTTGGAGGAATTGCCGTATCATGCGAGCGAAATCGAATCGCGCATTGGAAAATTAGCCAAAGCTGTGCACCACAAGTCTTGGGAGATAAGACTGGGACGTAGATAAATACGGTCACATACTTGTTTTAAATACTAGTATATTTCGCGCCATTACAGACTTGCGACGACGAAAAATAATAAAAAAAAAAATAAAAAAAAAAAAAACAAAAACAAAACAAAACCGGGGCGAATTTTCAACTCCGTCGCTGACGCCGGAGTAATTAGTTTCTAAAAGACATGCTTGGCATAACCCAATTTGAGGGATGTTGATTGGTAGAGGGTGTTCAAAACGCTCAAAAAACGCTATCGATCGTAAGAAATGTTTGTATATGTCAACTAGAGATGTCTCAGCAGTAGAATTGCTTTGTAAGTTACAACGGAGGTTCAATTAGTGTAACAGCGCCTTTAGCGAGACCTGTTTTCTTTGAAATGGTGTGGATAGACTATAGAGAGTTGCAAGCAATGTAGTCATCTTTGGAACTCAACTACTTACCTTTAATTAAACAGCATTTCAGTATGCTATAAAAAGAACAGTGGTTATGTTGAATATGTTCGCCAATACAAAATTCTGGTTCGACGTGTCTTTAACAATTACGTGCAATACATTGCCTTGTAGAGCAAATCTTGAGCAAATCTATGGAAGCTATTATACGTAGTAAGTGATAATGCAAAAAGAAATACGGTGCCAAGCAATTTAGATGTCTAAATCTGCCGATATTTACGATGAGTTAAAATTGGATATACAAGAGTACACCTGATGTGTCTCACATAGTTTTTATACAATTGCGACGACATAGATTGCTCGGGTATTAACAACATAACCTATCGAAATATATGAGGATTTGCAGAAATTGTCGAATTTTTAGATTTACTGATTGTAAGTTATTGAAAATTGAGATGCTACTTTTTAAATTACAAGACGCCATTTTGAATTTTAAATGTGCCATGCTTGTTACTGACAGTGGTTACTGCAAAATTAGCGATGTCAAACCGAGTTTAATTCACAAAAGTATGACCATACTTTTTGTTTACTAGTATAGGACGAACTTTTCCCGTTATTAAAGCTTCGTCCGCCTGACCTTAACTTGGTTAATCCTCTACGTCACTAATTAGAAACTCTTGTCACTTTAGTGCACATGATTTCAGATTGGTGATCAAAAGTGTTGGGCGAGGACTGAGCAAAGAACAAGATATAATCCAATACGTATGTATACAGTCCATTAATATTTGATGATTACGTCAAACCTGGTATTAATTTATGTCAACACCCTGTATCCCTTAGTTCGCTTTTTGGTATTTAAAATTCCTGTACGTACCATTCATATACTGTACCTACCATTCATATACCTTCATGAAATGGGAGGGGGACTGCTTTACAGCACGCATCAGAAGTTAAAAGCTTACGTGTTTGTACGTGCAGTGGCACGTTTGTTTAGCTGAATGGCGACGCACATGCTGCACATTCATTCAATATGGCGACCAAAAATTACTATAAATTTTACAGGAGTTGATAAAAATATCAAATTTTAATCTACTTTGTTTCAACATTCCATGGTTGTGGACTTTGATAATAAGTACGACCCGACCAAGCAATATTTGTAGATCAATTTCGCAAGGATTTCTTTCCGTCTAAGTGGTTCCCGAGATACGAGAATTTTCACTGGCAATATATTGCGGCTGATCTGTATGGGCATTTACATTATTATGGGTATTTATGGGTATTTATGTATGGGGTATTTATACCATACAGATCAGCCGCGAGTATTTTAAGGTGCTTGTGATTTGTGAAATGAATATATAGATTAAGCTTCATGCATATAGGGCATGTGTGTAACACAGTTATGAATACTAATTAAGATGTTAATTAAGTTGTTTCAAAGTTAATGTATGAAATTAATATTCAAAAAACTTTATGGAGAATCACACATTAACATGTGACCAAAATACTGCGCAATAATTGGAAGTTAGACTAATTATTCATGAATTTATAATAAATGATAAAATTTTATCAGTAAAATATTCGTTAACTGCTCATGCAAGTGTGATAGTTCTTCTATAAAAACGTAATTATAGTAACTTCTATAAAAACGTAATACCATGCTACTCGTATCGCAGGACATGACTGTATCAACAACTCCCTTGTCCCTTGAACAGTTATCTTGAACTTGCCTTGGATTCCTCAGATAACTCACCATCTTGGACGAGAGGCGCATGTTTCACAAGATTTTTAGAGGAAGATTTAACTTCTTGGGTGCTCTATACATTGATTATTTAGGTTCATTTTTATTACTGTTTTTGTCCCTTGTTGTCGAAAATATTTCCATTTAAAGAAATATCGCAAATATCCTGAATTAACAACTTTTCAACATCCCTTTGCGTAAAGTCGGTAAGAGAATTTTTTATGTGCAACGGATGTACATTACACCAGAATGCATGCGGTATATAATACTTATGTGAGAGAATTGACGTCTCTTAAGGGATAAACATGAATTTGGTGTATTTATTGTCATTTTTTTACATCATGTTCCTTTGATTAGCTCTATAAATGTTGATATTTTTGCAATTTTTTTTCTGACCATGGATTGGGTATATGGTCTAACTCTTGAGAAGTCCAAATCAATGGACGACTTGCGCTTTAGACTAATTTCTTACCTCGGCGATAAAAAGGACATTTTTTGAAAGATCTTACTTAAATTAGTGCAAATGCAAATTTTGGCTGCCAAATGTTGTAAAATACGGAAAATATAGCTACGCGAAGTCGTTGATTTTTGTATACTTTTGTATTACGTGTGGAAATGTGTAACTAAATTAGTTACACACTTCCGGTCGTAATACAAAAGTATACAAAATTTGCCAACTTCGCGTGGCTATATTTTCCGTATTTTACAACATTTCGAAGCCAAACTTTGCATTTGCACTAATTTAAGTAAGATCTTTCTAGCTGTGATGATTTATTTTCTTCTAGTTACTTCGATAAAAATTTGTCTAAAGCGCAAGCCGTCCATTGGTGCGAACTGCAGTAAAATGAAATAAAATCACAATGTAATAGGCTTTTCATTAAGTCGATACTACACATTTATAATTGTTTTTGCCAAAATTTTATCTTAGCCTTTTAGCTAGTCTACGTGCATTTTAGTTCATTTTTAAAACAGCGGTTTTAAAATCCAAACATCAATAGCAATCCACAGTCCTATCTTCCATACCTATACCTACCTAAAAAGCAGAAAAGTTAAATAATTATTCATTTGTAAAAAAATTATGGTATCATTTCACAATGCCATTTTAGCCAGAAATTTGATACAGTCAGCGATTGATGCATGAGTACGCGGGCGCAAGCGAGAATGACGTAATATTGCGAACTCAAGATGACCGCTAAATTTGTGTTAAGAATGGAGTAACTAGTGTTTTATACAACGTGCCCCAGGATATCACTTGTATCAAGTCACATTGCATAACAAGAAATAAAATATTTATTTTAATACTTGTTTTTCGTAGCGGTAAATTATGACAATAGTTTATGATAATTGACTGCAAATTTTAAGTTATCCTAATTATTCATTTCTTTAGAAATTGATTGTTTTCGCATGAAAATATTAGCATAACCAGGGATAGGTCTTCTGGAATTTGAAATAATTTTAATTATAGAACAGTCGAGTATTTTGGATACAAATCGAGTTGATTATGTGTTCTGACGAACTAGACTTCTGGACAAGAAAACGGTTGTAATAAGACGGTATTATAAGGACCTAAACTTATCATGCAGCTCGCAAGATGTCAATAAATATGGCGCGGCAAATATCACTGTTTGTTGACATACAGTTTAATTAACATTTAGAAGCGGTTTGCTCCAAAATACGTCTTATTTTGCTTCATTGTGATTATTTGAACACTGTTCTATAATGAAAGACTTGCGGAAATCATTATACAAATTTCGTAAAGGAAAATCAATGACGGATGGACAGGTAAGTGACGAGTATATTTTTCGCTTTTGATTGTGTGAACAAGGCTTATTAAATATGCGCCGGGTTTTATGCCTTGCACCATTATGTTGAATCTAATTTTTGGTCATATTCAGACGTATTTCACGCGGTCGTTTCCCACACTTCAATCGAAATACAGGGTATACCACGTTTTGCTAATTTACGGCTGAAATGGAAAACGAGCCAAATGTATGCTAATACTTGCATACAAAAAAACTGAGGCTACATTAAAATAATAAAAATTTAAGTCTTGTTACTTACAACTAGGAGTTGGATTGCTCCATACCCCGTTAGATTGACATGTAGTAGAAAATGCCCCAGACAAATAGTAATGACTGTGATCGCAACGGAAAGTCACCGTTGATCCTTCAGTATACGTACTTCCTCTTGCGTACCCATTACGTGGGTACCCAGGATTCCCGCACGACACTAAAATTGGCACGCAACTCAATCAGTTTCAAAGGATGAGTATTGCAAAAGTGGCGTAGTTCACCTTAGAGTAATTGAGTTTATCAATACTGACGTACCCAGACAAGAAAACCCGTCACCTTCATAACCACTTCGACATCGACAAATATAGGAACCAGCAGTGTTGCTACAATCTGCATTTGAGTCACAAGATTGCAAACCGTCAATATTTATGGAGCACTCGTCCACATCTATTAACGTAAATTTCTTGTTATATGGTGCACGTATGGTTATATGGCTGGTTAGATAGCACGATAGGTGTTAATGAGAATACGTTTTAAACAGTTTAGAAATTCTACATCATGCGGTGTTTCTTAGAACAGTTTAAATGTGTAATCTAAGGAAGATCTATATTGCACCATCACTTTGTACGGTATCAATATAGAGTTGGGCCAGGTGAATATTTTGGTTTTGGCGTCTAATCTTAATTGTTGCTTTCCAATCCGACCTTAAACACACAACAAAATGGAGGAAATATCTCGCACACAGCACACTAAATCCACGAAACAATATAACGATGGCTATGTGTTTGTATTACTTATGGACGTAAATTAGCATTTTTCAATGTGCAGAGCGCAAGGCATGTCATCTGCTCACTTTACCTCTACATTTTCGACCGTTACCGGTATACCCTTTCCTACAATAACACGTGTAGGAGCCCACTGTGTTGCTACAATTGGCACTTGGCGCACAAAAGTTTAGGGAGCACTCGTTCACATCTATACCAGAAAAAGAATAGGCAAGTGACAACGTACAGAAAATGCAAGCGGACTTAAAGATGTGGCCAATTAACACCATCATATTTTTTCTTCAGTTAGTTGTACGAAAGCTTGATAGTGTTGTCCACCGGAGAATGCCCTTTAAAATTACCTGCATGTTTTTTGTAGAACCTTCAATTAGCGGTTATTTATGATAATTTTTAGCTTGAATCTATAGTTTAAATGCTTTTAACTTTTTTTAGAACCGTTAAAGAGGTCTAGTGGATTATTGAAATATTCTTATTCGCTCGCCCGCCACATTTCCTAATTAGGGTAGAGTACCGCAGATGCACTTTCTGAGAACCAAATTCAATTTTAATATTTGTTTTAATAATGGACATTATTGCTTTGTTCGCTCGCATTTGTGCTATTTCACATTAATTTTCCCCTCCTTGAGACGTTGGTGTCCTCGCCATTGGTATGACGTCATAATGTTGGATATGACACGTGGGTTAAAAATTTGTATCACTCAGTAAGGCGTCACTCATTTGACATAAAAATTTAAAATTTCACTTTTTGCCATTCACAGGCTGTCAATTGAATCTATTCTAGTTTTTAGTGATATCTTGCTGAAAAATCTCGCTCTATATACGTAGGTTAATGAGATGAAAAGCAAAAATTTAGTCAATAAAAAGTCCATTAAAGGATTTGCAAACTGATCATGAATTGTGAAATATACCTGTGCATTCTTTTCCATTGCCAGTAAAACCACTTCGGCATTGACATGTATATGAACCGTCGGTGTTTTCGCAATCAGCATTTGGGTCACAAGCGTGGGTATTTTGGGTGCACTCATCATAATCTAATGTAAAAAGAAACTGTACCATCTCAGTGGAAGAATTTATGCTTGTACTGCTAACTCAAACTGATAACTCGACGCTTCTGAAAGCATTGAAAGCATTGCAAATAGCTACTATGTCCGTAATTTCAGATTTTACCTTTCATACACGTATAGCCTCGACAATTGTCACATGATGATGATTGCCAGTGGTATTTCGTATCTTTTCCTGAAATCTCAACACAGTCCTCAGTCTCGCTGTGAGGTGTGGGTACTTGTGGATCCCAGTATGTGTAGGAGGCAGGTCCGCCATCGCTCCACAAATATATCCCTTCATTTGCTTGATCATTCAATCCGATCCAAGATGGCTGCTTTCCATAATGAAGATTTTGAACGAAGACGTCTTGCTCCGAATTTTCAATTCTAGCCAGAGTTGAACCATAGCCCATGCACGTTGTTGAGGCGTTTTTCCACGTTTCACACGAAGTTTTTATTTTATAACAATATCCTCCGAAGTATATCCACCCCGAATCACAGATTTCTGGTATGAAAGACGTGAATTGTTGGGGGAAAATTGCGAAAAATACTGGGACGTTAAAAGTTTTGGGAGAGTGGCTCCCTACAGTCTCGCAAAATTGATAAATGCACATTTCCAACACTAATTATTAAGCGTCTAAATGTTTTGCTGGAAGATTAAAGTCGCTTACTACATGACATACTTTCAGAGAACATATCTAGAGCAAAAGTCTAATAAAAATTGCGCCTGGCAACCGTCGCTATGGCAACAAAAACGTTGAAAAATCCGTCAAATTGAGTTTATTGTTGACATAGTAAAGACTTTAGCTTAACTAGTACGAAAAACTGCGAACGGCAAACGTCTAATTTCAAGTCAATCTCACCTCCTAAGACAACATGGGATATTGTAACAGGATCATAACCATTGGTACTGTGTAACTCTTTAAAACATATTCTAAATGACGCATCTGTAATAGTCTATAATGATGTAACAAGAAAAATTAAGTTGCAATCTTCCTTTTCAAAACATAACTTTATACGGTAGATTACGTTATTTAATGTACAATGAATGGATATTAACATTATCTTCAAAGTTACAACTGTACGTGAAAATTTGTTTTGTCACATTGCCCGAGTGTTGCTTATAACAGGACTACCTAACAATTTTTTGAGAGTTAGAGAAACATACGATAAACTTTTGCTGTGCACTCAGAGAGTTGTCCGAAAACTACTTCACGTAAACCTGCTTTTGTTGTATTTTGCCAACATCATTGGTTGCGGCATACAGTCGATATTATTATAGGTTTTACTAGATCATAGTATCCTTCAAAGTCGGCCTCTCTATCTAAACTTGGCTAATTCTATTTCAGATCGATTGAAGTAGGTCTTGGGTCAAGGCACATTCACATCTGGTTGACAATGGCCTGCAGTGCTTGCCACACGATCATTTCTTGGCAAAGTTTCCAATTTTTAGGGATACTGAGGTAATTTACTGGCACATTATGTGAATTAAGCAAGCATTTTACTGGTGAGACTCGGTGTAAACAGCCACGTATTGATCGTCCCCGATGTATTCCCAGCGCATTATAGTTAACTTGTACTAGCTAGATCTTCAGTTAACATATTAAGACTTCCTGTATTTTTTAAAACGGGGTTTTTAGGTGTTTTGAAAACTGACTTAATTAACTCATCATATATTAGTGGATACAGTGAAGTCGCAGTTTGTCTACTTGCAACTGCACTACGAATTAGTGTACCAAATATAATAGCTGTCTAGTATAGCTCCTATTTATAACCAAAAGTTGGATAGATACCTCAATCCATGTGGAGATTCCATTGTTTTTTGGATCAACATTATTTCCTGATGTATTGTGCTTTGGAGAAACCAACACCGTTGGTGGTTTGGTATAGTTGGCAGCAAAAGTGACATCCTGAAAAATCATCGCTCAAAACTTTTGATTTATGACCCGCGAATATATTTATGATGATTGATAACTTAATAGTTCGTAAGTTAATTTTCGTTGTCATTTTATGCAAAAATAATTACAAATTTTACCTTGCATTGTGCATAATTGGTGCTTGACGAAGGATTCTTTGAAGTCCGAACGAAATGATTGGAACCTTGTTCTGTGAAAATAGGCCGTTCGAGAGTTTCAAATGCAATCCAATTCTAAAAAAAAAAAAACATTCATTTACTTTAAAATATAGGCATTAATTATATACATAGAATATTATGCCGTATATTTTTTGTATAATTCATTTTGAATGCGAATAAGATTGTCATAGACAAGAGTAGGCGCATTTTTCAAATTTCTAAAGTCCTAATTTCTAAATGACCCGCGCGCTGGAACTTTCAAAAACATAAATTTTTCAGTGGAACAAGGATAAAAGCCCAAACTTTTACATACCCAAACATTTTGGAACTTTACGTAATGTATGCACTGTTCAATACATAACTCGCTATTACTGCATTAATTTGTCTTTGCAAGATATGCTCTAAATACACACATTCATGCAGCGCTAATACCTCAAGCTGACTTCTAAAATGTGCAATGTGCATTTGTATGTATGCGCTTTCTCTCTCCACTCATCAACAAGATGTTGAACATATACTGAGCTGATGTCTTAGCACATAATTTTACCTAATTGCACGAGATTTATAACAGTGTTTGAATCGACAGAGGTTGAATTATCGCATAATATATATTAAAATGTATTTAGTTGACTCACCACGTAAATATCTTGGTGAGGTCCATCAAAGTTTTGTAATTCACGCATGCACACTTTAAATGAGTATCTAGTGACGTCTTCCAACCAAAGTGAGGCAGCGTCGTGTTTAAGACTAAGTCGATGATGTTCTGCAGTCGCCAACACCGTTGGTGTTGAGGAAAAAGATCCCTTTGGTAAAGTGAACTGATTAATTTCCTTTTGTCTAAACATTTCGCATAGCATTTTCCCGTTTCAAATTCTCATTTGAGATGACAAGGAAAATATATCTCTGAGTCTAAAGATTATTTCTCACTATTAATGAATTATTTGTGGTGAGGTTCGACGTATAGAATTGGGGAGGAATTCAAGGTATATCTATAGCATGCTCTATGAATTCAGTTTGAAATATATTTTATCGGCCTGGGCTTACCGATGATATGTTCACATATTGGCACTTGGATCCAGTCCACCACTCTGGAATCAGCATTGATCCTGCCAACCCTCCGCTGGGAGCGCCTTGATAAGCCATATACTCAACAGTAGCAAATCCATGAGGTGGCCCTTCATTTCTTCCTGACTCCATTACACAAAATTTGAAATGAGTGTCGCTCACATCTTCTACCCACGATACTGCGGCTTCATGAACTTGCCCCGAGTCATTCACGTGGCTCACGCTGATCTGCACGTGAACAGGCTTGTCAGGATAGAAAGATAACAAGTCGAATTTAACAGTTTGGCAATGTGAACGAGACCAGTTAGGAACATCAGCGACGTATCTTCGGCCTCTTGTGATAGGAAAATCTAAAAATACATTATGGACAGGAATAAACGACGTAGAAGCGCGCGCTGAACATTTTAAGCTTAGTCCCAGCTCGATACGACCAATAGTTTTCGAGATACGATTATACTTCACAAAGACAACCGTTTAGAGTTGATGGGATATGGCAATAAAAGTTATTTCTGTAACTTCAGAAGTAATAAAGTTAACAAAAATCCTGAAAATGAAGTTCTTTTAAAATAGACGAGGATAATTTTTATTACCGTATCCTTTTAAATTAGCGTTTCGCTATAGCGCTTGAATCTATATATCACATTGTTATATACGTGCTGTGTATTTTAAATGTGATTGGTTCATTCGTAGTCACATGGCTTTAAATAAATGCAATGTTTCCCGCCAGGGAAACAAGTGAAAAAGTGTTGCCCGCATATTGTCATAATAAAGTTTTTTGAAATGAAATTGTCGTGTAACATGTATGTTTTTGTTCATATATAACAAAACACTTAATGTTCGCTACACCTCGAGAAATAGTGAGTTTTGTTTTCCCTCGAGTCTCAATGTTTCCCTCGACTTCGTCTCAGGAACATTTAGACACTTGGGAAGACAAAACTCACTATTTTTTTTGGGAGCATACATTAAGTGTATAATATTCGAGTCCTCAACCGTTGATTTTTATACAGCTCTTCTTTTTATGCATGTGATTATGTCCTTCCCTTTTTTTTATTGTTTAAATTACTATCAGCGAAATCAATTCCCATTGGTTTTAAAAAAGAAAAACATTTTATTGTTATGGTATTTTGGTAACTGCATATAGATATATTACTCCGTAAAGAGTAAAACAATTTGGAAAATATAATTCAGTTTACTCTTTACGGAGTTTCATTGTTTTCTGTATTACTTGACTTAATTAAGAGACTGTCATGCGATGCAATTTTTCTTGCAACTTGTATGCAATGCAATTCTTCTTTTAAGAAATGTAAATTAAGTATAAAGTTGCCTAAACTTATTTACATCTCTTGAAAGTAAAATAGCTTTGCAAGTTGCAAGAAACATTGCACCGTGTAACAGGGCCTTCACGTACACTAGCTATATGTATAGAATGATGTATATTTCATAACAGCGTTTACCTCTGCAACTCCCGCGATGATAAATCGTATAGTTTGCTTTGGTTTGACAAACTTTTAGTTGGAATAAACAAACATTGTTGAAAGTTTGTCCGTTTGAAGCGCAGAGATTTTGTTCGACTGAAGGACAATCTGTTACACAGACACATCGTGCATCGTAGGGACCAAATGCACGACAAACTGCGAACATTTTACATGTAACGTACAGACATGGATCAAGATCTACGGAAATAAAGAATTGGTTTATTTACTCATAGGAAAATCATGTGGGTCATTGCAACGAAAATGAACTGAGTATAAAAAGTATAAAATAAATAAAATAAATAAATAAAAAGGCTAGGCTTTCTAACACTAAGCCTTTTCGTGGCCTCGCTGTTATTCGGATATGCAGAATGTAGGAATACTCCTACTTTTTGACATGGCCGTATTAGTTATAATAATATTTTTACAATATATATACCTCCTACAGCGGAATAGTCGACTGTTATTGGTTCGTGATTCCCAATTAATCCAGGGAGGTCTTTTATGCACACCTCGAATGCTGTGACGCTAACATCCTGCGGTAATAACATTAACTAATTAAAGCGATTCTCAAACAACAGGGTCTATAGTGCGGAGGCCACTCTATTATTTAAATTCGAAATGAAACGCAGTTTTAAATTTATCTTTGTCCTAAAGCATGGACACCGTAAATATAGAAAACATTTTTTTCTAATTTGCATTGTTCAACAAGAAAATTAAATAGCAAATAACTATTCACTTTGTGAACAGATTTTCAATGTAATATTTACCAGCCCGTGAAATTGTTATGATTGGTGTTTAAAGAATATTAATTTGCGTATTTTTCTAAACACTGAAAGTTGTTAATAATACTTTGTACATTTTAAAGAGGCCGGTTTCTCACTCGATCTGCACGAGTAACGGTCAAACATAATGTTAAAAGCATTGGATTAAAAGATGGCTTCAAAAAGCTTTACAAATCTAAAACAATTAAATCTTTGAAAAAAAATAAAAATTAGATACCCACGACCGAACATTTTAGTTAAATTTCAAAGGATGCAAAAACATGCATGCCTTTTTCCTTTTTATGATTTTAAAATTCTTTCGTGGATACAGTGCTGATTAAACGTATAGTCGATGTAACCCAAGCAAACTTATAAAAAGTTGTTTTTTGATCGAACTTGTCAACTTCCAGTGAAAAAGATTGATTTGCATTCAATTCTAGGTAACTCACTTTAATATAGTCACCTTAATCCACACTACAATATTTTGGTCCGTGTCCAATAAGTTTTGTTTACGGCGGGCGCTGACAAGAACTACGGGCGGCTCATAGAAGCGGCGTGAGAAATTTCGGACCTGTAATGTTGAAATCAATGGTGAAAACTAATACTAAAATACTCGCTGTGAATAAACTTGATTTAAAACATTGGAAAATAGTATTTACCTGACAATATGCATAATTATCATCAGAAGAGGGTTGATCAATGTTAGGGAACATTATTGAACTAAGGTCCGTCATGTTCCCGCTGAATGTATTTTCCATCGCAACCCAATCCTGAAAACCAATACAGATGTAATTATGTAAGTCATAATCCTGTAACAAAATTTATGTTTTCTTTGCTTGTTATAAAAGCATCTGGCTTAAAGTATACTTACGCCTGTATTCAAAAAGCTCACTCACACCCATGCTCATCGAGTGTGACATATAAATTTCGTTAATGCTGATCAATCAGAAAGTTTTTTCTGAATAGATGGAAAGGTATAAGGTAAATCACTGAAAATCAAGCCCCTGTTCGGCTGAAAATACCGCCATTAAAACGGTATGAGAAGATTAAGATATCCCACTCAATGAGTTTGAGTGTGAGTGAGCTTTTAGAATACAGGCGTTAATAATTTGGATTAATTACTTGTGTTTAATATAGAAGATGTATAAGTAAAAAACATATAGGATCTTATAATTTGAGTTATTTGTTTCAGGCCTTAGTGCTCATATGGGAGCCCAACCTGCATGGCATAGCCGGGCTGGCTCGCTTTTGCTGGCTCAGCTTGATGTTTTTATATCATTAGCCCGTTAAAGGCAAGATCTCGCATCCTTCAGCCGAGATCTCGCCAGACCCAGGCTGGCCCGATTCCATATGAATGCAACTATGCAATTATAGTGAAATAATATGTGTACTGCCAAGCTAACGTGTAATATGAACAGGCCCTTATGGGCCTACTCTGTCTAATTGTTGCACGTTCTGCCATTTGCATTTGAATTGTTTAGTTTTCTTTATTGGCATAACGTACTCGAAGCCTTTGAAGAACTTTTGTTGCTTATGCGGTAGTATTCTCAAAAAAAGAAAATGTTGTTTATATCAACAGCATACTTACAATATGCATATTCTCGTGAATTCCAGAGAAGGAAACCATTTCCCTCAAGCAAACTCGAAATTGCTTTTCGGCCGCATCTTCTGTCCAAAAGGTCATCACGTCTTTTCGTTCGGTATTTCCAACGCGTCGGACGCTAAGGAAAATCTTTGGTGTGCTCTTGAAAGTCTGGAACAGCAGAGGGTTAATCTGTTCTTACCCTTCAACTTTTATCATATACATTTCCTTTTTTTCACGAAAAATACACGGTCAACAAATATAGTACCTATAACACTGTTGTTTAGTAAAGGATTTACCTTTGCAAAACTGATGTCGGTACAAACGCTTCCACTCGTGAAAGCGTTGTAAGAAACAGTTCCAGTCACGACCCCCGGTGGTAAGAAACCGTCACTGAACGCAAACCAATTGAGGGTCATTCTTCCTGTTGGTTGAGCTGGCTCCATAAGACAGATTGAAAATGAATTTTTATCAACTGAGTCTAATATCGCGACCGATGCCTCATTTTCATTTTCAGGGTTATCTTCATAACTCAATGAAGGTAAAACTCTGATCGTTCCTCCACTTTGAAACGGAGTTGGAAAACGAACAGTTTCACAATAGAAACCGTCGGATGCACTTTTAGTGATGTTTACTTTGCCAAATTTTTGTTCCACTATTGCAGCTGTAACAAAATTTAAATCTTGCTTGACATACTGAAATGCATTTATGTAGAGTTTGCCTTAAAGGTTAAATGAAAATAAAATGAACGTATATGTGAATATGGACAAATACCTGACATGAGCTGAAAATTGCCGGCTGTTGCGAGCAAAATAAGCGAGAACCACATCTTAAACATCTTAAAAAAATTCATATAATTTGTATTGGATTTTTGTCGCATCGAATGTAATTCAAACAATAGATATAAAGATGTTAATGTGGTTTATCATCTTGTTACCTATTGTTTGATTTGCATTTGAGGCGACAAAAATGCGACGTTTAACTTTGGTTTAACCCATACATTTACTTTTGAAAAGCAAATATATTTTTAACACAATTATTATAATATTCTTGCAGATTACATAACGATAACACATTTTTACTGCTCTGCATGGGGTCCATACATTCCAAGTTTTGGTTCTAGAATTTAATTTATATCCTTCTGAAACTGAAAATTCGTGTCCTTACGCGAAATCGCGTCCAATCTGCTCTTTGTTTTTACCCGCTGTTTCGTATTTTTACAAGCCCTTATGGGTGATACATAATACGACAAACGAGTTGTAATCCAAAGGCTAAGCGATAAAGATAATTTGAAGTGTGTCTAATTCCACTCGAAATTAAGACCATCAGAACCATTAGGATCAATATTTCAGATCAATAATATATAAGCGGCATCAAGCGAAAAACTATCAATCTAAAAGGGGTGTATATTCAAATAAGATTAAAAACAAACGATAACGAAAGACGTCAGGCATAAGAAGAATATACGAATACACCCTCACATAAGTTTCTAGCGACGGCCCAATATTACCTCTAAAGGCCGCCGAACACGAGAGCTATCAGCTGAGTTAACGACCTCGCGAGGCAGGGCTTAACAGCCTGTGTTTTAGCTCCCCGAGAGAATTCACTTTTTTTTTTTCAAGGAGCTAGATTACGCGCGCCCGTCTGTGTTAGTAGGGAGCTTTAGCAGTGACTACGAGTACGAGATTCGTCATTCTCGCGCGTTGTTTGCTCACGCTATCAGCCAAAACTGGTAGTCGTTGGGCTTTCGAGTACGAAATTTTCCAAAAAACTCGTACTCAAAAGCCCAACGACTACGAGTTTTGACTGATGGCGTAAGCAAACAACGCGCAAGAATGACGAATCTCGTTCTCGTAGTCGTACTCGTAGTCACTGCTAAAGCTCGCTATTATTACTCATCTCCGAATCGGTGTTAAATTTAGCCTATAATTATTCCATTGGGTGTTCAATTACCTCGATCTGAACATGACTAAGCAATTTGCTACTGTTGAAATATACAGGGTGTATAAAAAAGGCGAAACTTAATACCCAAAAATTCATATTGTTCCTATTTAAAAGCAATAATTATAGTATTATAGATATTAGATCTCTGCCAAAATCGCCTTTCTCGCGCACCCAATTTTGTTTGGACAATGATACCAGTTACGAACAAGCAAGCTTACGATTGTAAGCAAACAAAGTGGATATTCATGAATATTAAGTTTACATTCAGTTCATTGAATAGGATTTTAAGTTGCAATTGAACTATGCCATTTTACCGATCAAACACATCGAGTTTATATATCATTGATCTGGTGCACGAAATATTTACATGACGCAATTAACTCTCCTCAAAAAGGACGTAAAATGTTTGAATTTCCTTTTGTTGGATCAAGGTAAAATTTTTCATCGAACTGAAATATGCGCACCGCAGTGAACAGCGAAAAATTCGACTAAAGCCACAAAAAACCTAAAGTTGAGAGGTCAAATTTCGTTGGTATAAATTTTAACCATAATTTCAATGCTTTTACCGATGAGAATAAAAAAGAAAATAACCTTGTAGATCTAAAATTTCAACAATTTATGCACGCCTAAAAATAATGCAACCTTGACATTTGTGAATAGATCGTGACGGTATGAAATGGCCTATAGACTTACCTTTGTTGAATTTGGAATAATTTATTCGCTGATAATACCTTCAGTTAGATATACTGCTCGTAAAGTTGATATTAACCTGGATCAAAAGAAAAGCTGCCAGCGATTTACAAAGTGACCTCAATTGCTGGAGCAGTCGTAGATGTATGTATCATGTGATTTGGATTATCTTTGTCTGACCTCGGATGACTTTTTTGAAATGAAATCGTATCTGTTCAAAAAACGACGCAGGAGTTTATTTGATTTCATTGCGAAATGGAATTTGGACGAGTTATCGATACTGAATATGGCACAAGAAATGATAAATAATCGTTTTGTTTCATTTTTTCAGGAAACTAAGTAAAGTTTAAATGAAAGATTTTGACAAACGTCATTTGTTTCACGCTGCACTAGCTGATAATACTCGATTGGTAGTATTAAGCCCAAAAGCATTTCAGTAATTCTAAAAGACGTGCAACAGACCTAATGGAAAATATTTCGGTCTGTATAATATTACCTATTTAAAGTTTATGGTGTACTTCGATCTGTGAGTTGATTAATCGATATACCGATCCAGCCGACAGTTTTGCTCAGGAGTGCTGAACAGGAAGCTAAAATATCTTTGAAAGTGCAGTTCTTAGAGATTAAAAAAAATATATAGCTATATGCATTCGACAAATTTAGGGGTAAGTAATATAAGCCAAAAATAATATGTTTCATTAATTCTGCTGAGCAGCGTGGCCAGGTATTCAGACAAAACAGATTTGGACAAAATGGAATAACGATCGAGTTGTCGCAAATAGAAACAATGCCCTCGTAAAAATATAATTTCTAAAAGAAATGCTTGGCATAACCTAATTTTGAGGGATGTTAATTTGTAGAGAGTGTTCAAAACACTCAGAAAAGGCAATCGATCTTAAGAAATGTTTGTGTTTCTCAACTTGAGATGCCTCAGGAGTAGAATTGCTTTGTAAATTACGAGGGAGGTTAGCGGGAACTATAGACTATAATTTTATAGAGGGTAACGTGGTCATCTTTGAAGCTCAACAAAAAGCTTACCTTAATTAAACAGCGTTTCAGTATGCTATAAAGAGATCAGTGGTTATGTGTAATGTTGATTATGTTCGCCATTACGAAACTTTGATTTGACGTGTCTTTAACAATGACGTGCAATACATTGCCTTGTAGAGCAAATCCTGAGCAAATCTGTGTAAGCTATTATACGTAATAAGTGATAATGCAAAAAGAAATACGATGCCAAGCAATTTAGATGTCCATTGTCCAAATCTGCCGATGTTTACGAGGGAGTTAAAATTGGATATACAAGAGACCTGATGTGTCTCATATAGTTTTTATACAATTGCAACGACAGAGATTGCTCGGGTATTAACAACTTAACTTATTCGAATATATGAGGATGAGAGATTTGCAGAATTTTTGGATTTACTTATCGTAAGTTATTAAAAATTGAAATACTTTTTAAATTACAAGACGCCATTTTGAATTTTAAATGATGCCATGCTTGTTACTGACAGTGGTTACTGCAAAATTAGCGATGTCAAACCGAGCTAAATCCACAAACTATGACTATGCTTTTTGTTTACTAGTACTATTAGGACGAACTTTTCCCGTTAAAGCTTCGTCCGCCTGACCTTAACTTAGTTAATTAATCCTCCACGTCAATAATTAGAAACTTTTATCACGTTAGTGCACATGATCTCAGATTGGTGATCAAAAGTGTTTGGGCGAGGACTGAGCAAAGAACAAGATATAATCCAATACGTATGTATACAGTCCATTAATATTTGATAATTACGTCAACCTGGTATTATATTATGTCAACACCCTTATGCATTAGTTCGCTTTTGGTATTTAAAATTCCTGTGCGTACCATTCATTTACATTTATGGAGAGGGACTGCTTTGGAGCATGTTTTGAAAGTTAAAAGCGTACGTGATTGCATTGCACGTTTGTTTAGCCGAATATTTCTGGGAATATTTCGCACAGAATCAAACGGGATACAGGAAAAAATATAGTAGAATTGCCAATTTGTAAGTGAAATGCTGTGAGTGAATACACGCAATGCCTTTATCTTCCCTAATCATCTCTTTGGTAGTCTTCAGGTAAGTAATGGCGATATTGCGTGTCAAAAAACCTGAACTTGTTTATATTATGATAAACGTATACAATATTCAAGTTATCTTGGTTATGCTGATTAGAATTCTCTCTAGTTGAGATCGCACTAAAGTTACATAAGTACGAATATGAAGCACCGCGCATTTGCATAGGGTGAAACCGCTGTTCTATGGTACGTGCATGTTCTCAGAAAATCATCCTGACAATGATAACCCAAATGGAAAGCATATCTCAGTAGACTTATAATTATATAGTTAATAAATGCGCGCTCGTCTACCCATATATGCGTGAGGTAGCTTGGCAGCGTAAAGTCATAAAGTGGTAAATAGTGGGCTTTTGCTAAAAAGGGCCATTCCATGTAGTCATCTTTTCGAATGTTTTTTAAAGTTAATTATTTCGATCAGTTGAATTTTGTGAAAAATGCGACCTATCATAAATACAGGTGTTACGAAATTCGTTAGGTGATCTCCAAACTTAGTAAACACACTTTTTCTGTTTGTTAGTTTACTATTATCCAATTTCCTTTTGACCTATAAACACGCTTTTGTGTACAACTTTCTGACACGTTTTTTGCATATTTATGTATGACCTATGTATACCATATTTATGATCTATGTATAACCTTAATTTTCTGCCACCTCATATTCAAAAACAATATTAAATTCTTACAAAGAGAAACAAATTTATTATTATAATATTGTGCGTAATTACAATGATCTATTGTAAAAACTATTGCAAAAAGGGTATTAATTGGGCTCTACGCGTATGGTATGCAGTGGCGTAGCCAGCCTGACGATTTAGTCATGCTATGCAAATTTTATATTGTTATCATTATTCATTTCCTTAGAAATTCATTGTTTTCACAGTCAATGAACACCAAAATATTAGCATAGCATGACTAAATTGTCGGGCTGGCTACGCCACTGATGGTATGTACATAGTGTCGCATTACAAAGACTTAGTAATAGTCAGAGATTGAATGCCTAAGCACCCTGTTGGGACCCACAGGTGTATAAATGTTTCACATAAGCATTCTTATGCGTGATGAGAGTAAAGTTCCGTACCCACAAATGATTTTTATTACAAATAATTACAATTTACAGATGTGGATATAAATTTACTGAAAACTCAAGCACCATGACCTTCGAAATGTCCTTTAAATTTTTGTTGACCTATTTAGCATATATTCAGGTGCCCACGAGCAAAACATTCGCGAACAAGTCATTCAAATTTTAACATAAAGTGATTTCAATAGTTTTGATTTTTTTGGGACACCCTGTATTTTTCAATTCGGGAATTTAGAGAGCGACACGTCTTTCTCAATTTATTTAAGAATAGTTGCATATATAATTTTTTTAAGGAGTGTGTAACTGACAATCTAGTACATATCAACTGCCTCGTTTTAAGACAATATGTGTGTACTCGGGAAAATTCGGGAGTATTTTGCTGGCTGATTGTCTTTAAATATGGCAAAAATATAACATTAAATTGTAAAATATATAGCTCAGTTGCAATAACTCGTATTCCGGAATGGATAAATATACCTAAATTACATTATTTACTTTGAAGACTTGGTGGTAGCAAAGGAACAAACCATCTCCTATATTATAAACCTGGGTTGGTGACGTCGTAGTAGCCGGTTTTCTCAACATCCTGCAGTATCGTTACATAGCCATAAATTTGTTTACATAGGAGGTTCTTCATTTCATTCAGTTCAAGGTTTCTCTTCTTTAATGACTTGTTTTCTTTTTCCAGTCTAAAGAATTTCTTCCTGATTTTGATGCTTTTCTGCACGTGCCTTTTCCTTGTTTTGTATAGTTGAGCCTGTATAGTAGTTGAAACATTAGTGGTATGAAAAAAGTTAAGATATACGGAGTGTACATCTTAACTTTACTAAAGGAGAGGCCTTTACTGTTGAATTTTACTAAATGAAATGATTGAGTTTAGGCTTATTTTGAGAAACTCTTTTCCCCCACGCGACTGCCTAAGCTTTTCACATATTAGTTTTGCTTCGACATGTTATTTTATAAATTATAAAAATATTATAAATTATAAAAATGAAAATTTTGTAACAAACTTTCAGTTTGAAAGTTTCGGTATCTCCACAATTAATACCTCAGTTTAAAATTGGAAGACATTTTCTTTTTCTAAGTTTAGATCAGTGTGTTATTGTCACTAAAGTAGTCAGTCGTCTCACACTTAATAGAATATATATAGTTTGGAGACCACATAAAACTACAATACAACTCATTAACTATGTTGAGGTAGATTTATGCAAAAAAATGTTTCTTTTTCATCAAATGTCTATTGTATTTTGTACGGATAAACCAATAGTAATATTATAATTAACATATTTTTCAAGTCAATGTTAATGAGCTTAGCAAGACGAATGCCATTGGTAAATTTGGCTAAAATACAATAAACACGTGACGAGAAAGGAACCATTTTTTGCATAAAGTGGACAATAACATAGTTATTGAGTTGTATTGTACTTTTATTTAGTCTCTATGTGCACGGGCGTAACTAGAACGATTATTGGGGGGGGGGGGTAAATATTCATTTATTCAGTTCTGCCCGACGGATTTCTATTGTAAGCTACTGCAATTACAAAAGAAATCCGTAGGGCAGAAATGAATAATTGTTTTATATGAATATTCACCCCCCCCCCGCAATTATCGTTCTAGTTACGCCACTGTCTATGTGTATTCTATTAACTGTGGTTCACTGTACTAAAATTAAAGTGATAACTAACAGCTCTTAAAAAACAATCTTTGGAAGCAATTTAAAGGTAAAGCTACCATTTTAAAGACTCTCGGATGATCTTCTTCAAAAATTCGCGCCCGTTAATGACACTATGCAAATTTTGGACTTGGACGTTGTATTCAAATTCCTTTACTTAAGACATTTCATGTTGTTATCATCATATTTTCGCTTAGGCTCACCTTAATACGAGAAATTTTGTTTTTGTGTTCTGTAAGCTCGCTTTCTACCAATGGCTTGCACAAAATGCATGGGTTTTGAGAACATTCCACTGTGGCTGGGAACTAGGTGATACAATAATTCCACTTTTAGTTTCGAGTGCAATTAGTGATAACAGATCTAGACCTTGTGGATGAACGAGAACGAGGATCCTGGTCGTGGCCTTGGAGCCTCGTTTTAGTTTTCTTATTTTCACAGTTATTAGTCAAAATAAGTATTTTTCATGCATGTCTTGATAAAGAAGGATGTTTTACATCTTTGCACGTAGCTAGTGACTGTAAAAATTAAAATCCATCTAATTTATTTTAAGATGGTTCTAAATTTAAAACGATAATGTTGTGACGTAATTCTCGAAAGGGTCTAATGGGGTGTGCCGAATATGAATTCGAACTGGATGAGCTTTCAATTTATTTAATGGAGTTATTTCGCTGTATTATATTGAAAGATTCGTTTAATCCCCCCTTTATCACAATCCTTTCTCATCACGTGTTCCCCACAATCCTTTCTCATCGATTTTTCCCCGTAAATGATCTTCTTTAGTATAACATCCCTTATTATATTGCTCTTAATTTCTTTAAAAAAAAATGGTTGAAAACACCAGTTTTAACGTCATGCAGTGCTGGTGTCTTTCACAAACCGATTTAGTCTGAACGTAGCATTGAAATGATACATTGAAGAATGTTCAGTGGGTTTACCAGAAAAATGGTTACCTGACTCCATGAATTGTTTTTGTCTTCTGGTGGTCTTATTCCTCTTTCACTTGCATCGACGTGTGCTGCCCTCTTCCCCTTGAGAGTCAACTCCTCTTCTCTGGATAATGAAACCTAGAAAAGTACGATATTTATTTTCCAACTTCCTCTACGTTCTCATCTCGAAGTCGAAGATATAGGAGGTTCCACTCTGAAATCTATTCGCAACATTAGCGTGAAGTATCATTATGCACACAATAGGATTGGAACCAAGTGGGGAAGATGATTTAATTGCCTTGTCTTAAAAATGTGTACTTATATCTCAGTGGTCAGCTGAGATCTCTGTGTGATGTTTGACAATATTAATATAAGTTGTTGAGCTGGGTACCTAGACTATAGAGAAATTTATCATTGCACAGCCTGCCACCCCGCCAAAAAGAAGGTTTATGAGTGTAACATCAAAGTTCTTGTAGTTCTCATTTTACCTTATTAGACTCCTTGCATTGACGTTCTTGCGATTTTTTTCTTGTTTCACTGAACATGTCTGTATTTGACACTGGTTCATTTGATATCATCATTTCTTTCATTGAACTGTCTTTTTCTCCAGTGCGAACCTTAAACAAACAAATATTTGCTATTGCAAATATTGAATATTATTTACATTCATAACATAAAGGATAGGAATATAGGTAAATGAAATCGTATTATCTTCGTTGCAAAAGTATTCTCTTAGGGTTCTATGAGCCTATATATAATATCCAAAGAGAGAATGTTTTAAAGCATTACGTCTTTTGAATGTCTTTCTAAATTACCTTACTGACTGTGGCGTCTTTCGAGACGCAAAATACTCCGTTGCTTGCAGATCGTGTATTTTCCTTAGCTATGGAAGATGGTTCTTCTTCTGTAAACTTTGAAGACTATAAAATTGAGAGTTGAATTGTTTTAAAAGAATTGTATGAGTACAATATATTCGCGAAAATACAAGAAGCTGTATCCCCCTTCCAGTGGCTGTTCTTCGTTGAATAGCACTATGAATTCCAGTATACTTGCTTATACAGTGTAAATATATCTCATATTATGGATACCTATTTTGAACTCTTACATTCCCAGCTATCTTTGCGGCAAATATTAAGCTAGTTCAAAATATGTTTAGTACCTGTGCAGTCGCATTTTGTTTCAGAGGCTCCTTGACGTCTTTCCTAGGAAAATCTTCTTTTTTCTCTGAATTTGGACGGGAAAAGATTTCTTTGCCAATAGAGCCCGGAACCTAATTAAAATAATTATAGCTCATACTTTTTATGCATTGTGATGTCAATAATTTTTCTTCACTTTGAATTCCGCAAGTGGGCTGTCGCTTTACATGGTGAAACTTGATTCTTAACGATAAAGCTATAGCATCGATTCACGGTAAAATAGCTGAATTGTGAGTAAATGAATTTCCTTTTGGTTTGTATTATCTCTGCTTGGAAAAGGCAGAAAGAGAGCTACAATTCGTACCGTACTATAGCTTCTACCATTCTACACTGCAGTCTACACTTCTGCCATTGTTTAATATAATAATACATATAATCAAATCACGCACGTTAGCGTGGAAGAATCACATGCATGCATGGATAACATCCACCACTATTTCACCTACCATGTTTCGTAGTATATTCAGGCAGTACGTATACCCGTGCAATTCACATCACAGTATCACATAACACAGCACCACATCATGCGTACCTTCTTTGACGAGGTGTCGTTTCCTGATGTTCCAGGAGGCTCTATTTTATTACCAAAGTCATCCGATTTCGTTTCCATAATCGGGGCGGACTTCAAAGATGCCTTTGAAACAACCATGTGTTTGAGTTTATGGCTTCATCTCATAGCATGCACATAGACAATTTATCTTATATTTATGAGACTGAAATATGTGAGAATTGAATTCGCGATGTTGTGAAATGGGAAGATCTAGATTATGTTATGAGCGGATTAAGGTCGCCCACTCAATGAGTTTTAATGTGAGTAAACTTTTAGAATACAGACGTAAATCTCTTATATGCCCTATTCAAAGGTAACAAACATGTGAAGAAGAATGGCTAAAGAAAGGAGATGGAAGTTGAGTGAGTTGATACGTCCTAACCGAGTCTGAAACTAGCTGTTACAATCCGATATATCTTTTTACAAACTTTGCTTTCATGAATAATATAATTGTATTTATGCATGGCTTATGGTGTAAACAAGCTTCACAGCATAGAATGACTTGGCACGAAGGCTCAGTTCGTTCCTAAATCTCTATCAGTTTTTGTTAAGTTATGATGAGCAGAAATTACTCATTATAATGATTAGTTATACATTACCTCGCTCTCTGGTTGAGGGCTTTTGGCCCTCTTTCTGTCCCTAAGTTCAAGATTTTTCGTATTTCCAATGAGAGATAGCTTGTTCTCAGCCTGGGCCGAAACCTTCAAGAGAGTTGAGTGATTTGAGGTTAATAGATACAACCAGAAGATAAGTCTTGGTTCGAATAAAAAACATGATTCAATTGCAATAAAACAGAACGCGTAAAGTTTTTGGTCCAATTACGAAATCAGTCGAAGCTGTAAGGTCGGTGCACGAATAATTTGGCTATAAATAAATCAGCACCTTTCGCTATTTTTAAGAAATGTTGCTCTCTATAATCCGTTGTGTCAATCTCATTTTAAAGCTTGAAAAACAATTAAAGACCCACTCTCTTTCACCAGAGTACAGTACAAGTCTCTTCTGGTCAGTAAAACAGTCAATGTAACACGCACAAAATAACTGTCATTGTTATTGATTGCTTCTTTCAAACGTAACACTTCCTGATAACTGCAATGCATGAATTGCATGAACATTCAGGGAATTATAAGAGCAAAGGGCACTCATTGACGTCGTCACTTGTTTTGTATTTAGTGCCATGCAATATCTCTTTAAATGACTGGATTATCACTGCAAATTTCAAGGATATAGTTATTCTTTTCCTCTACAATCACTATATAGTCTTGCAAAATATACTTAAAACATAACACTGTCGTCAAGTAGTAGAAAAAAGAAATTGAATAAAAATGAAAAAGTTTAAAAAAAACTACATACCTTGCTCTCTTTTACCGCTTTCGTCGCTTTTCGCGAACCTCTTGCCCCGTTCACACGTGCGTCGTTTTCAAAAGACATCGAGTCCTGGATGATAAAGAGAAAACAATGGAAATTTACTACAAAATGCCGACACTGTTCCTATCGATAATTTTAAAAAACCTGCTATAAGGAGACCTTGAATGGCCGGACAGATTTAAGTCATTAATTAACATTCTATACCGCTTAATTTTTGAATGGGAAATATAAAAGACATAAACTCAAATTTTCGACGTCTCAAACGATCCATTAGTGACTTTAGAGAAAATGCAGTGCAAACCTTGATGACCAACATACGGTCATCATTCATTCTTCTGTAGCAAAGCTTACTTTCGTTTTTTTTTTCATCCAAACATTTAAGAAGGATATCCAGCTTTCCTTTCATAACCCGACACAACAAACAACCCTGCACATGAACTGATTAAATGAAACATTTTCTTGTAACTTTATGAAAAACATCTACACAGTTGTTTCAAGAACATTACTAATGTACAGTACTTATTAAATTGAGAGGTTAATTAGGATAATTTTCATCACCTTCACAATGCCACATTCTTGCTGACTCAAACTCTTGTTTTCTTCACATCCACCATCATTCATCTCTTCGAGGAACCGAACGTTTTCCATTTCAATCTTCTTCGTAGCCTGAAAATAAAACGAACATAGATTATTAGTTAAGACTATATCTTTCTGCATTCCTTGCATGGAACAGCCTTTCAGATCTACAATCTGGATAGCCCATTGTTTATAAAATAATTCTGCATGCTTAGAGCTAAAGGACGGGAAATCAGGACAATAAGCAGAACTGCGTACGAGTCTATGTTTCCTTGACTATTCAGAGTCTTGTACGCTTTTACATATCAGTGGTTTAGGCAATCTTGTTCCCCGAGCCCGCGATTCCACTGGCGAGAGAGCAACGGTTTTTTGTATTTCAATATTGAAACGGCGGGAACGACCAATCAGAATCATTTTTGATTTCGATTATCTCAGAATCTTTGTTTTCTCGCCAGAGGAATCGCGGGCTCTGGGATTGTGGTTTAGGTTGGTGAACGCCAGTGAACTCTATAGATACTGGAACGATAACTGACGGTCGTGACGGGACAAGGTAGCCGCCATCTTTGAAGCTAATTTGACGCTGAGTTGGACACCAGTTGTATTTCTTGACGCAAAGACACAAATAGTAGAAAGAGACTGGTGTCAAACCGGGGTTTCAATTAGCTTCACCGAGTATCTTTCCAGTTCACATAAAATTCACTTCCGAACCCACAGGAGCTCGAAATTTTATATTATGTTTATAAAATGACAATGAAAAAATGGACAATGGTTGTTATTGTATATTAATTGAAAATGTCTGCTAGGAAGTAAGCTATAATTATTATCAACTTAATTGGCATTACAGTAGAGAAAAAAGGTTAGAAGTATTATTTTTCTTCGTTGCTCCAATAAAAATGACCCTATTTCCACCTTTCCGATGCATTAGCCATAGCTGGCATAAACATATATTCACTACGCTTGCAACTATTTGATATACATGTATGAATATATCTATGCACATCTGACGATCTCCGCTTGGAAACGAGCCGAGATTTAACTAAAACCGACATTATACAGCTTGTGTATAATGTCAAAATAACACTTTCCTTGCAAAAATAAAACAAACACGATGATTGCTAGAGACCATAGTTTGCTAGCCAACCCGAGTTTGATATCCGAATTTTTATGCAGATTTTTTAGGGTTATATTTTCGAGTTTGTACAATACATTTGCACATGCATCTTACATCTACGTAGATTAACCGTAACATTCACTGTCCGATATGAACAATTAAAGAAGCGTGATTCCTTTTTGCTTTTTTATGGAAAAGAGATCATTTTAACATGCACGCAGGTTTTATTCAATGAGCTAACAAGATTTAACAACAGTTTTCGTATGAAACATCAAAATTCACGCTAGCCACGTTTGGCGTGGCCATAGAGTTCTGAGACAAGTTTTGAATCAGCGTTGCTCGTTCACTCAACTCTAATAATTTTCCTAAAAGTCTACGCTGTGATGTAGCTTGCAAGACTAAGCCTTGGCTAGATTGGCCAATGAGGAGCATGCTCTCTGTCTACAAACTTCGTCAAACGAGGACAAACTTCAGTCATTACCAGAAATTGGCGGCAAAATGGCTGTCGCTTGGATTCCAATTTTCATTTATCCATGCATAATGGCCTTCGATTTTTATTATAATTTGTAATTAAATTGAGTGAAAATATAGAACGTAAAACCGTCAACCACAGATTTCGTTCGCGGTGTTCGCTGACGTCTAGAACAATAAAGCAACTGTATATTGAAACGCTTTGCTAACCGAGTCTTTTACCTTGGACATTATAATTAGGGCATTGCACCAAGTTTGACAATGTGTTGTTCAAAGTATTGCTGTGGTTTCTCAACTAACTTATAAAATCGCTCACATTTTGTTTCGGATAATTATCTGATTGTTCGTGCAATCATTTTAAAAAATCATCAGGTAGTTCAGCGGTGTATCATTTAAAATAATACGAAGGTAAGTATAAGAGTCCAAAGCGTTGCGGAGGCTTTTCTCTTGAAGTAGAGGTCGGGCAACGACGATTGTATGTTTTTTAGTTTTAAACTGTATAATTTATATTAATTTCAAAATGAAAAGGTGAGGGCCATTATGTATGGGTAGAATTCCAATTAATAGTATTCATACGACGCTCATCTTGTCGCAAATATCTGGTAACGAATCACAAGAGGTTTCCTATATGTCTTGTTGTCTCCTATGTGCTTACAGCCCTGCGCACACTAGAGTTTTCTTAGCAAATGTCATTCGTAGAATCGTTTTTGAGCAGGAAACTTTGCACTTGAACCTGTCGCCTATTTTTGCCATGTTTGACGATCTTATTTGTATGCACGTTGATACTAAAGCAAAGGAGCAGCCTTACAATAAGTCGGCAAAGTGACTAGAGGGTTCACGATTCATCTATATTATTTTATTAGATTACACTCCATTGACGGTTCACTTATATTTTTAGCACTGTTTACCAAATTCCTTTATTGGTTACAGACAGGTTGTGATTACCAATCGTTTGGTATCTTCCTTCACTTGTGTTTCTTTCTGCCGTACGCAGAAAATGAAGAAATCTTTTTTCGTATTGGTCCAATTAAAAACATGCTGAGTATAGTTTTTTGCGGAACGAGTCATGGTTGAAAAATTCTCAACGAATGACATTTGTTGAGCAGAAAGCTCCAGTGCGCGCGGGGTTTATGAGTTCCTCTAATTTCACTACATCCTTTACCTTCGATCATCCGTTTAGAGCCTCTTTAGCTAAAATTTCCTCACTCTTCGCGCATAAACAAAGACAGGATTTGTTCATACGCGAAGTATTTATTCAATAAAAACATAGTGGCATAAAAAAGCTATAGAACAAACAAAAATAAACATTTAGACACAACACGGACAAGATTTTACGATTTTCATAAATTAAAAAATTGCCGGGGAAAAATATAACCGAGAAATAATTTTTGACACTAAAGCCCCGTTTGCATTCAATTCATCGGCACGGCACGGCTAGAGTTGGTACCCGTACCAATTTTATTAGTGTTCAGGCTACCAAAGCAAAGGCCGCGCACAGATAGTGTAGTTTAAACGGGGCTTAACCTTTGCATTTAACTAACTACATTCTACCATGGGGTTTGGTTACCTGACAGACGCCATGTGCGTTATTTGTCATTGCTTTGCAGCATTTGTCACCGACCTCATCTGTACTTTGGGTTTCCGTACATATTTCTTGTCGTGATGTGGACGCCTAAAATTACATGCATCATTGCGAAGATTGAATTAGGGAAGAAACACTTCGGCACATGTCGACGCCTAAGAGGGAAATGTTTGCTAATTCAAATTCAAACTTGTCCTATAAGAGTCTGGGATTCTCTTAGCCTGAGGTCTAAAGGCGCAAAATGCTTTATCTTATAAAATAGATACCCGATTCTCAGGACCTAGTGTGAACCAGGCCTAAATAGCTAATTATCTTGACATTAACCACATTGACATACATGCCCACTAGCCAAAATTACTTAGAATCTGATTTTAACCGTTGTTCAAGTTAAGTAATTATCTTTTTCTACTCAAAATAGTAATGGTAGCTGACAACTAAGCTGCTTTAGTTTCTCTAAACGAATACCTCATCATCCACTTTTCCATATCCACGTTCCTCTGATTCCTTCAATAATTGATGTACTCTTGAATTTGACGAGCAGGATACGTTCTGCAATCAACAACCAATACGTTCTCAAATTCACGATCTTTATGCAAAATAATCATTTCAGAACTGCATTTTCTCACTTACCGTGCTTCCTTCATCCACGCTTTGCTCAATTTTTGATGGAACAGCCCCTTCTGCCGGCGAAGAAATATTTTCCTCGTCCACCTTAGATGAAATGGATAATTCTTTTGAGTAAATGTTTTTAACCCTTTCCATATTAATTTTTGTGCTTGGAAACCGGGCTTGCAGTAGTGAAAGACGCGCATAAGACGGTTCATGACAGCGTAGCATCTTAAATGGCGCCCCTTACTTAATAGAATTATTAAATTTTATAGGTCCAATTTTTGCCTACTAACGGAAAATTTGGAACTGATTAGTTTTCTACATTCTTGAAGCAATAGCTTTTTTCGCTTTGATATTGTTTAAATGATTTCTTACAAAAATGCGTTGATATTGTTTGAACGATTTCTTACAAAAATAATCAACTACTGTCATGCATTGCGGGCTTGAAAACTAACGAAAGATCTATTTCACCGGTTAATGGTGCCTTCATTGGTTACTGACAGGTGTGATTACCAATCGTTTGGTAGCTTTCTTCACCTGTGTTTCTTTCCGCATTATCTAACGCCTTGACTTTAACTTTTTTTCGCCGAACGCACAAAATGAAGAAACCTTTTTCGTATTGGTCTAATTAAAAACCGCATGAGTAGTTTTTTTTGCCCTACGTGTCATGGTTGAAAAATTCTCAACAATGAATGACATTAGTTGAGCAGAAAGCTCTAGTGGACGCGAGTTTATGAGTTCCTCTAATTTTACTACATCCTTTACCTTCAAACGAACCGTTTAGAGCCTTTTTAGCTAAAATTTTCTTATCGAATAATTTTATGTTAAGTGTTTTAGAAGTAAATCAGCGTTTAACCAGAACGCTCTTTGTTGACGAGCATGTTAAACCGATTTATGTGCACAGTACACCTTTATATAATTTAGTTATCCACCTAATCTTTATTCACAGTCAACTTACCACTGGCATTTTTGCAGTTGCACTTTCTTTGTCGAAGCCATCATTGTTCTCTGCGATGCCAGGGCAAACCTCGCAAAATATTTGTATGATCTTAATTTTATTTGCTACATCCTCAAATGCTTCCATAAGTTTAAGGAAAAACTTCAACGGGATCTTCTCCAGCACAGATTTCTAATTGTCAAAAATATTTGGAAATTAGAGAAGCTAACGACCAAGAACTAAGTACGGTCACACCGTTTCTGGCATTTGAATACGCTTATGTTGTTATTATTCACTTCGCAATTGGGTGCCAAAAAACGGGCGATTTTAAAGCGATTAAAAAAACACTATCCGGTGAATAGCGCTATCCGGCTTTCATACAACCGGCTCCAGGAATACAAGACAAGAGGCCACGTATATGGTTATTATCATCACTATATTATAGTTTATGCAACAAAATGAGCAGAGTAGATAATATCTAAAAAAAATATCCGAAAAATGCCGAGTCATTTTACAATTTTGTCCTAGCTATTTTCAAAATGCTGGGTCATTTCCGATATGGAGATTTCATGATTTGCATGTCGCGTGATCTCCATGGATATTGTAAATAAAGTATTCGGTTTCCTTCCTGGAACTAATTTTCTCAAAATTCAACTTCCCAGAAAACTTGTATCAGATTACTTCCACGAAAAATGTAAACAGTGTGATTATTATATGAACATAACTTAAAACAATGGTTACGGATCACCCTTCTAGATATGTGAATCGGTTTGAATTTCAACACGACAACTTGCATATGCTTGGTCTTTGTTGTGGCTCGGAATCAATTAATTCAAAGTAAGTTGTACAGAGTATGTTTTGTGATGTAAATTCTTTTTGTAATACGTGTAAAGTGATACTTCGATTTCACTACAAACGCGTCAACATGCATCTATCGCCCAGCCTATCGCCCAGCGCATCTGAATCTGATTCAAGCTATCTTTAAGGCAAATTAAGACTATATCAGGTTTTTTACACTTGGATACTAAGTGTCCAACGTAGGGTAAACGGGAACGGCACTGTCTTGACAAGCATTATCGCGGATTTGAGATGTAAAAATTCGGTCGAGTCATGATATTGTCAATACCACCGTTTGTATATAATCCGGAAATTTAGGCATTTGACTATAAATTTGACATATAAATTCTGGTGAATTGTTGCCGAATTGTTTAGAAAACTTATATCAGTTTCATTCTTATTACAATCTTTCTTACAATAAAACAAACGTGTATAAACGGATGGCCGTGTAACTGTTATGCCTTATGGCTGCTAATACAATTATAATATACAATATTCAGTCTTCACTAACAACATTGACGACAAACATTGTAAGTTTAATGTAGGATAGCAAGGGCTGTCTTTCGATATATGGGTATTAGATTATTCTCAACGATAGCTGGGTATTATATTATGCCATCATCACAGTCAGTGTAATATTGATGAAGTTAAAGCTATCAAAATAGTGCCTATTAACAATTCATACGCGGTTATAATAATAATAATATAGATCACACTTCATGTCCGTGTTGTACAACGTTAATAGGCTTCGAAGAGAAGTTAGAAGGCAGGCTAGGCCTTCTTCTTTGATAACTTGTTTCTATTCTATTCATTCATTTTCAAAGGTAAATAGCCCCTGTCGAAAGCCATAAGACTATAGACATCATTTACTATTTATACCCACCAAAATAAACATATTGAAAATATAAACATATTACTATATGGATTTAAAAAGCTTTGTTGTCTACTAAACCGAATATTCCACTATTATGATACAGGGCCATATTAGACCAAGTCCTGTCCAAGTCATAATTAGCCTACCATCGATATCTACTCACTGGCGAGTTCTCCACTGATTTCTTCAGGGAATTCCAATGCCCTATAATTTCTCGGGATTGTTGTTTTTGACACTTTCCCTTAAGATTTTCTTCGTAATAGTGAAGCATCTCTTCGGCGAACATTCCTTTCGTTTTTGAAAGAGTATGACTTGTGTACAGCAAGGATAAACACCACACGTCCATGCCTTCGCTCTGTAGAATTTTGTTATGCCCAGCAATCGTAGAAAAGTCGCAAGTATTTTCAAAAGGGGGACTGTTCATGCATTTTTTTACGTTTTGCCCCGACATAATGATGTACAACGTTGCTGTACAACCTTCGCAATACCGTTTCCTCAGATATAAATACACAAACGGAGTCGAATAAAATAATATTATGTCATCATTCTAAAATTAATAGAAGATAAATTTGCAACGTCACGGTCACGCGGTAGATATTTTGATATCCGCAAGTTGTAATACGAGAAAGTTGTAAAGCTCGCGGGCGTTGTGATGGCATTTTCGCGTGATTTTTTCTCACTTAAATTTAGCAGCATGGTATTTTGCATTTAACTCCACAGTGCATGTATATGCAATTACGCGGCATAAAATACATCACCATTGTTGATCATTATATTATAATGGTGCTTCTTTGAGTTACTAATTCATACACCTAAGTCATATCGCTATTAGTATATTACTTTAAAGATCCGTTTACACTTGCAATTTTTGCTGCGATTTTATATGCGATTTTCGTCTTTTGATAAATCTGAACGAGCGAATTAGTTACTGATGTTCAAATAAGAGCTCTTATTAATCAAAACATTCGTATAACTGATTACTCGTTCACATCTATCAAAAGAAGAAAATCGCACATAAAATAGCAGGAAAAATTGCAAGTGTAGACGGGCCTTAAGACACACAGCTATTGAAGGTCCTATATTTTAGATTTGTGAACATTGAAAGTCCTTTGGGCGACGAGTGCAATGTTCATTCTTTTAAATTGATAACTCACCACTTCAATATTATGGAGAAACACGAGTGGGAGTTTGCAATTGGGAGAACGATAAATAATAAGTGGGATATAAACACGTTTATAGAAACACACTTCTCGACTAGCGCAAGCGTACTATAAATGTAACATTATAAATACAAATAACGAAGATAAACTGATAATTAACCATTTATTATTATATTATAATGGTTTCTAATAAATATAACTAAAATAATCATGAAAACATGGGGTATCTTGACCATGCATGGGTTAACAAATCTGTCCATCCATTTTGTTTATCCTTCTTTTATTGTTGAGTATAGTTGAGTAAACTTTTTAGAAATGTGTTTTGACTTAATAGATGATGCGTTGTTGTAAGCCTTTGAAACAAACTGCAGACAGTCTGCAGTGTAGGGTTAGCGCTAGCAAAGCTTTGAACAGCCAGCCCCAAGGGAATTTATATACTTATGCAGGGTGTATAAAAAAACTGGAAACTCTTTTGAAGTCAGATATTTCATGAAAGTTGCATAATTTAACTCTATTTAATCCCACTTGTGCGTAAAACAGAATTCATCATTCCTTGAGGATGTCAAATTTTACTCTTGTTTGTGTGGCTATTCGAATACCGAGAAATAAAAAATAGCGAATCCCAGAAGTATAACTAGTTGCACTGGCATTGAAATCTTATTCGCGGTATCTACTTATTTAAAATGATATTATTGTGTTTGCACTTTCTTTTTGATACACCCTGCAGTTGATTAGTTATCATTAGCCATATGCATAGTGATTATAATTATTAACATGTACACAAATTTAATTATATTATCTAATGCGAGCTTACAATATTTGCAATGGTAAAGCATTGGTTCGCGAAACAAGAATAACAATATTTTGTGCATATTATATAATAAATAAGTAATCAAAGTTCACTTTGTTCTGTCGTTTCTCGACGATTGGTAAAGAAATCAATTCTTTCATATAGTATGCTGATGAGACCCTCATAGAAGTTGAGCCGTTCCTGCACTTGTTGGTCGCTTTGCAGCAGTGGATATTCCTTGATATTTAAAAGAATGTATACTGTACATCAAGCCTTTTTTATGAGGTAATAAATAAAAACATTCAAAAATTATACAGTTTGCTTGCAAAAACATTTCATAACCTTAATGGGATAACCCTTATAAAGTAGCTATACGTATATATAGTCTAAATAATTATAACGACCTCCTTTCTTATATGATATATGCATTTTTCGAGTTGGGGGCCTTTCCAAAAATTGAAGAAAGACCTTTCTCCATCGATAACGTACAAGATGGTAATGCCAAGCCCAGGGCTCATTCTTCGGAAAGTATTTGAATAAAAAATCTCTTTGGTTATTAATAATGGTGGTGATTATGTAATAAAATTATGCCCTGGAATTTAGGACTGTAGCGAAACCGCTCAATACGGGAGTGCATATTTATGCACATATACGACATACTCATGTTTACACTCCTGTTATTTGAACGCACAATCGTAAATTCAAATCTTTTTAACACGATACATCTCCATTTATACGGTAAAAACCGTTGAGAAGTTGAAAACGATACGGTTGAGCGTTCCTGGTGGGAAAAACCGGACTGCAAACGAACCAATTTGATTGGCTGAATTTATAAATTACGCCCTCGTTTGTCAATCTTTTAAACACGTATACACTTGCGCTATTGTTGTCGGTCCCTATAGTGTAATTTTAGATTTTCTATTTCATGAAATTGTTCTAATGCAGTTCTACTCGTTCTTGTTATAGGTTTTTGACTCCAATATCACATTTTCCCTTTAGCCTTTTGTATTTTGCTCTGAATTTTATGGCAATTATAAACAGCTATCACCACATAGAATGTGCGTAATTTTATTCAGCTACTTTGCAGGATTAGCCGGATTTGGACACATGTTAATTACCTAGAGCCTCTGGTGTGAAAACGTAATCACATATGTACATACCATTTTCTCTAAGATGAAATTAGTCCTTCGAACATCCATTGCTTCTAATTCTCGTATCTTTTCCACTTGATGTTGGTTCTGCTTAAACAGCCCGTCATTCGTGCTTCGTAGAGATCGTTTTTCAGCTTCAATTGCCTCGGTTTTCCTCGTCATTTTGTCGCTTTCTTCCGAGAATTTCTTTCTTGTTTTAAATAGTTCAACCTGGAAGATAAAGGTATTCACAACTATCTGTAGAGCAGAACAGAATATATTATAATTACCCCACTCCACGAATTATCCTGCTATTTTCACCCCCGTTCTTATGTGTTGGATGATAACTAATCACGATAGTTAACTGCGTGTGGTTGTTGAACAGAGCAATAGCATGAAGAATCCTAAAATTTTGTAGTGCTTAGATAAAAATCATCGATTGGGAAATATACGAGCTCGAGGTATCAAAATAATGTGGATAATCTCAATTAATGTCATCATTTTTAATAGTTACCATTGTTTTGTACTTTAACTTTTAAACTGAATATTGCATGGTCTTGAAATTTTTGTTATAATACAACCATTTAGGGCAGATTTTCGAATATTTATTACCTTTGATTCCTTCAACTTCCTGGACTGGTGTTGTGTCTTTGTTTGCAGCTTCTCTTTCATACTGATCTGGTAACGATTCTCGGCCTGCAGTGATTTGACTTTCATCTTCATTTCCTCCATATTCTTAGAAAATATTTTCCCGGTTTGATAAATTTCATCCTGCGGATTAAGAATATAATCAATTTATTTTTTTTAGATATACAGTCATTACATTACACTTAAGGTTGTCTTGCATAGACGGCGTAAGCGGCCGTAACGCACACACAGATAAACTATTTCAATTATCCCCACTAGAGGATAACATTACCGGTTTTCCATATCAAAACGCATGGCATACTGCACAGTACTCCCCCCGAAAAAAGTCTTTTGCGCTCGTTTACCTTTTGTCGATCGCTTTTTGCCCTGAGTTCTCTGATCATGTCGTCTTTCGACAGTTTGAAAGGTAGTTTTGAAATTTTTCTCTGTGATTAAAAAAGAGATTTTATTAAATTAAGCTGAAATATTACGGAACCAACATAATCGTAACTAACCAACATACATAGTACTACGTATAATTCCAGTTACGCACACTTTACGGATTTTTTTGTAAGTTTAATAGTTTACAATAGAAATCCGTTAGGCAGAACTGAGTATACGAGTAAACATCACCCTACGCCCCAATTATCGTTCTAGCTGCGCTGCAGATACTGCAGTTCTAGAGTCGCTGTCACTAAACAATCGCTACGCAATTTGTGAAACTTTTTACTCTACACTCACCTTATTTGATCCTTTATTCCCACCGTTTTTCTTAGTTTTCTTGCAATGTTCAGCTAAACACACCTGTCGCATTGGCAATGGTTCTTCTGTGGAAGGCAGCAAAACCTTGAACATGAAATACAATGAAATAACAAGCAATATCAAAGCAGATATTATCATCATGTCAAATAATATATAGCACTTCCTCCTCCTGATTGTTTAACTTGACATACCAATTTAAACCATATGACGCGCGGTATATACATGTAGGGCAAGAATATGATAGGAGTGGTTATATATTATTTTATAATGAAAGCACAAAGATAACCTTGGGGAAGAGCCCAGTGATAGTTTGAATAAGAAAAATGCACTAGAGACGGCGATTGCGGAAACTTTTTGTTCCATAGTAATCACCAGTACCCATCCTTGTCGTAGTTTATATTTCACGCAGTCTGAATGCTAGAATTAGTGTGCTACTATCAGTTATTGATCAAATTGATTAAAGCTATTCTAAAAATCTATTCATTTAATAGTGGTAGTATAATACTTCATTTTCTTGTTTGGTCGTTGTGTGACGCTCCTTCTTGTGCGATTTCTTCTTTCGTCTACCGGCACCACCATTCTTTGCTTTTTTCTTTAAAGTTGTTTCCAAGGCATCAGATTGCACAAAGACCTAAAACAATTAAGCATTTTTTACGACTAGGTGATTGAATACATGAAAATATTATTTCGTAAACAAGCTCGTGTTCTTCGTAGTCTTGAAGTAGGCTATAATGGTCTCGAAAATAGTCTGCTGTTCATGTATTTTTAATTCCCTTTACCTCATTCTTTGGCAATTTCGTCTTTCTAGTACAATTGCTCCCACCTTGTGCTCCAAACTGACTCGTATTGGGTGTCAACAATTGTGGGAATGTTGTAACCTTAAAAGTGCAAATGGCAAACAAGATTATGAACTTTCTTCTACTCAAAAGAGACACGTTAATTTCATTTAAGGTAAGCATTTAATAAGAAATAGCTAATAGAGTCTTCCTATTGAAACAGTCATGCACTCGTATCCCCCAAGATATGATAATGTAACTCAGTTTAAAGTCGACCGAGGAGAATTGACTTTTTTACGTCTGCTATCCGAATTTCACGTCTATATCTACAAAATACCTATATTTCCATCGATAAATTTCGCAGTTTCGTAGTAACAATGGAATTTTACGATATAGAGAATACAGAGTGTAGACAAGGCTTGTTAATCCCCCAGCGACCTTAAAATGCATTGCAAAATCCAATACCTTGTTCGATGTTCCTCCCATTTTTGATTCCGTATTGCTGATTTTGGTCTTTGCCTCTTCATTCAAATGGTTTCTAGTCTCCTTGAAAAACAACTAAATTATCTATTATTTTGCTACATAATGCTACCATTCAACTAGTTGACCGACAGGATCAGTAAAGAGTGAAGTTTGGGGCGATTTTTTCACTATTTCACAGATTAGGTAAACTGTAAACGAAACGATGAAATTTCATTGCTGGCACGATTTAGTTACGTTACCTTATTAGTTGTTTTACACTTTCGACGCTTCTTCGTTTTTTTGGTTATATGTTGGGAAACTTCACGTTTTGGTTCTTCCTGGTTTCTTAATGACAGATGCTCTTCGGAAGACATGGAACCCTTGTATAACGATTTTTTGATGATTTAAATTAATCACTCTAATCTCTCATCAGTCAATGGACCTTTTTCATAATGACGTCACATAGTTTTATAGATCCAAATAAATTTCGTATAAAATCAGACTTTCCGTGTTTGAGGTCATTATATGAAAGGTCTATTGGATTTGCATTATTTCATTTCACTATTATTATTTTAGGCTGTTATTATACCACATTATGCAAAGTTATTTAAAGTCGTTGGCCATATGCTGCTCCGGGTTATATTCGAATGTATACCTTCTTCATTCGTTTCATTTTTCTACGTTTCCGGTTTCTCTTTGCTTTCTTCTGCCCTTTTTTGATCATTTGATCAGTTCGTTCCTCTGAATCTCTCAAAAGCTGCTGTTCTTTGAAGAAGGGGTAAACCTTGAAACGGAATCAATATGTAGGTGTACTGCAAGATTATAACCCAACTTTATGCCGGCAAAAACAGGATTTTCCTGTTTGGTTTATGCTGTGAGCATCCATATAGTATTTTAGGACAGCAATGCAGAACCGTATAAGACAAAATTACAAGGCGAAGGTTAGGAGTAACCTAGCTTTGAACAACCGGCCCCAGACGTGTATGTTTTGATGCACTATACTTGCCTATATTTGTACCCCTGATTCGGGCACTGATGTGCTCGAACCGCTACTAATCTATATTTGTGATCTAGTTGTAGAATAAACAAACTTTAATAGCCCTAGATTCAATGGATACACAATCCAGGTTTATGATTATCGTTGATTATATGACGTAAATTATATTGCGGATATGATAATAAAAATGATTTGAGTAAACTACGATAAATGATAAACGAAGGCTGGTTTAGGTCTATGTCAAAGAGGATGCATGTATACACCTTTGCAAAAGAAAACTTCGTATTCTTTTTACCTCATTTTCTTCTCGATGTTGCTCTTGGTTCACTGTTTTAATTTCATCTTTTACATTTTCTGGTTCCAAACTTGTCTTTGCCGAATAATTAATATTCTTAAACCAAACAACACTCACTTAAATGTGGAATCGGACATAGTGGTATAGTTATTAAAATGACTTGAATAAAGAAATTCCGTCTCAAAAACGATGAACATCAAAGAATACAATAAATAATTCCTCTTTAGAATTTTCTCACTTACTGAATTTTCAGCACCCTTTGCCCATTCAATTTTGGCTATTATGTGATTCATCAAGGAAGAGTGTTCTTTACTTAGGAAAACCTGAAATGAAGTATTAGTGCTAAAAACATCGGCAAAGCAAGCAGGAATTTCGTTTTAAACCATTCAGCAAATTTGTTAACATTTTCTGGATTGCAATCAGAATCCATAAATATTGACTACTTCCAGCGAAATTAAAAGGTATATTATTTTCATAAAGTATGCAGGAAGAATTTAGGTATTCTTTTTAGCTTAGCCTGAAAAATGTAAACAGATCGGCCGATTTGTTCGAAAAGATTAGTCTCTCCTTGAATTTACAAGCAATATTTGGGTATTCACGCATTTGCCAATACAAAATAAATATTGCTACAACTTTGGGCTTGGAAATTAAAATTATTCAACGTATGAACGAATGTGGTCTAGCTACTTACAGCTGAATCTTCCTTCTCAAATATTTCAGCTTTTTCATTGTCGTTCAGGATTACAAATGAATGACAATTTTCTGAGAAAATCTCAACCATTTTCTTCCAAGCTTCTTCCAAACGTTCCCCTCCTATAGTTAACAGCAAGTCTTTTGAATTCAGTTGTGAGCTCTATAATCACACAGAATAACAACAATAAACGATTTTGGTATAGTACAATCAGCAGTACAATCACGCGATCGATATTTACGTATTTATATATATTTACAGGTGACAACCTTAATGATAACGACTATATTGCATTTTCTTAGATTCGGGTGTGAGGTGATGATGCTGTAAACAATCAATTGTCTATGTGAGTTATAAAAAAATATGAGTTTTAAGCCGTAGTGTTCATTAATTTGGTGTTTACTGGAATACTGCTAAGGCAATGAATTTCTAAAGAAATCAGTTATAATAATAAGTACAAAATTAATGTGCATAGCATGACTATATAAATAGTCAGGCTGGCTATACGCTACTGGATAATTGTGAGTAATATTTTTGTTACAACCACAATATAGTTAACTAGATGCATATTAATGATACTTATATAGTTATAGATATGATTTGAATATTTATATAGTCATATTATATTCTTCTTCTTTTAAAAAACTGTACTTGGAAAATATCTTCTCAGTATTAACATGCATGAATGGAAAACAATACATATATTCAAACACATACGCTCATAGCTAATTTTAAGAATTTTTTATCACTGCACATATCATCACAATAGTATAGCAGAGTGGCAGGACATGATTATGATACAATTGGTACTACTCATTGGAAATTGTTAATTTAATGATGGAGGAGTTGTAGAGGGTGTGCAAAACCTCTCAGAGAAAATTTTCTGTATTTTCGAGTCCCTATGCATTTTGGGGCCGTCTACTGAGAAAACACCATTTATCAATGCACATTTCTCATTTTATTAATGCACATTCTACTTTTATCACTGCACAAGTTGGTTATCATTGCACACTAGGTATGCATACGCTGTAAGCATATATAATCAGCTGTTAAATCAATTCTTTCCTGGAAAATCTTTTTCCTGGAAAATCATTTCTTGGAAAATAACTTCCTGGTATTAAGTAGCTATATATATATACAAACACTACACATATACATGCATATAGTTCGTGCATATTGTTGCAGATACGAGTTGTATATAACTAAACATCGCTTTGTTTTGATATTTTCTAAAAGCCTCCAGCTGTTAAAAAGCCTCGTTTGCAGAGTTGGAAGTGGCCACTGCACCAAGAGTGACTATGGATTTACATTCGGCTACAAGCTTTTTTGAAAATTTATATGAAGCTTCAGTTTAAAGCAAAGAAGCATCATCGTCACAACAGGTTGTGCGTGGTTATACCGCGAAAGGCTATATATATATGAAATTCAACATCGAGGATGGAATTGCGATTTGGTTATATACTTGCAATGCATTTCCTACAACGGTACGTTTATTGTTTCTATATTGTAAAATTATATATAACATTATATAAGAATTCCCTTCTAGATGGATGAGTCGAGAAATATATATATTTTAAAGGAATTTTATAACCCGCGACATGCAATTATCAAAGAATTGTCAAAGCGAAAGCAAAAAAGATGCTATAATTGATTTTATACCGCATTACCATTTCCATTTTGGCTAGCTTCAGATACATAAAGGGGATATTTAGATGAGTAAAAAAGACATAAACCGAATTTTAGCCTATAGGTTCGTCACACTTAATTGACAAGCCGGTTAGCTCGATTAGTGTTGAACTTAGCTATATAACATTATAATATAGCCTTCCGGTTTCATGGGACGATAAACGAAGTCATGAAATATTTCCAAACTCTAAACATAGATTTATGTATAGCTAAGAGATGCATTTATAGTATACACATCTTCTTGGAAAATGTTCAAAATATAGCCGTGCGATCGAGTTTTGCAAATTGTGTATATTTTTGTATTATACGCAGCCAAAATGCTTTCGAAACGGTATCAATTTCGGTCTGTTTTGTAATACTGCATGTCTATATGGGTAATTTGTATACACAACTCGTAATATCCGCAAGCCATATTTCAAGCGAATTACAACCTTTCGTAACAAAATTTCCCAATCAACTAATTTCGTAGCCTTTCCCGCTATAGCAAAATTATTGTCGACTTTCGCTCGTGGCATAATGTTGCTTAATACGCAATAAAAATATACAGAATTGGGGAAAAGAAAATTTCCCCGGCCTAGCTGCTGCATCGCCTGCATGTATAATATCTAAATCAAACTGTGATCAAACTATCCTTTAAATCAAACTACAGATAATCTTTTGATATAAAAATGTACTTATTCGTTCTAAAGAACAACAATTATGTCAATGAAGTCTATACTTATTGGCTACGTTTTGCTGCAGGATTTCTGTCAGTGTAGCTATTTAATAGCTGTATGTACACAATGTGTTCCATAAACCCAATTTCACCCCTGTAAATTTTGATGGAAAATTACTGAAAATTAGCAATACTAACCGATAGCCTTTCTATCGACATATTGATCGCTTGTACTATGATTTCTGAAATGTCTTTTTTTCCTTGTCTATTTCCCATAGGAGCATCTTTTAGGAAAATGTGAATCTCTTCCGCATTTGTGTTTTGCTGGCCAAGCATACTTATAACTTCAAAATTCGCCCTATAGCCTTCGTCTCCTGTTTCATTTGCGTTGTTTCTGGAAAGCATACTCTGGTCTGAAAAAAACCCTTCAAGACAAATGTACTGGAAAGCCTTTTAAACTAAATATTTGCGATGTATGGTTTTTAAAAGATCGAATGTGTGGAATGATGCAATCACAGCTAGCTATATACGTCATCTATGCATGGTTGACGGCCTCAGTGGAAACAGTGGAAAAGGAAACAGCTAGCTATGTGCAGTAACAACTATTATAACTCATTTATAAAGTTCACATACATTATACATGCAGTTATATTTCCATTTCTGATATACATCAACCATTATGAGAAAGCTTTTAATATATGTTGTATCGTACAGGCCTAAAGCTAGTAACTTCTTGAGGCAACAACAAAGCATGTCTGGACAACATGATTATGTGGAGTTAAAAATATGTAATTGTGTCTAACACAAAACAACTATTTCCACTTTCTGTCAATGGTATGATTTTGGTCTAGTAATTCACGGAAAAAAAAGGGATTACTTAAACGTTTTCGTTGAATGAAATACGTTTGCAAAATTAAAGTGCAATTAATTCATTTCACTATATTTTTAGTTTAAATTTTATTTCATATTATTAGTATAGAATTTCACTGTATAATATGAACTTTTCTTATGATCAAGTCATGAATTAAATAGGCACGTAAGAGAGAATGTAGCTGAAACATACGTTTAGGATCCGTTCTTGGAATCGTGCTTGATATATATACAACTTCGCTTTATTGCTGATATAAGGTTCTTACAGCTTGCAACCGGCTCAGATAAGGCATTATAGTTTGTTGATGTAGAACCATAAACTTTGAGCAATATTTTCGTTATCTCATGCAGCTGTATTCAATCATGTTAATCTCATGCATAAAAAGAAGCAATGGACATTATCATAACTAGAAATACACACATGGAGACACTCTTCTAATTGTTTAAAAGAAAAAATTCGCCAGGCATGAATCACGATAGAATTAAGTTCAGGAACGAAAAAACAAAGTAAGGTAAAGTTATTGCTAGGATTATCGCAAAGGTGAATTAGAAAGGATATAATTATGGTAAATGCACATATGATAACGGCATATTGGTAGAGAGCCTCTATGTAAAAAAAATCCTTTACTGTATCAAACGGCTTCAAATTTCCTCTTAATATAGGTAGCATAGAGTCAATGAAACAATTTAAACTATTCAGAAAGTTGGGTTTTTAGCGATATATAATCAGTTTTATGATTAACCGTACTAGTAATTACACTTATGTTTGGTATTTTAATGCTTATTACTTAAAAAAATTGTCAAATAAAATTGCAATTATAATTCTTAAATCGGTTATTGTTTAATAATTTAATGTTGATATAATAATACGTCAAATAATTATAGAATTGCAATCATAATTTTTCAATCGGTCGTTTAAATGGCTACTTATGGCTACTTGGCTACTTATAAACAGATTTGATATTTATAGCGATATAACCAGTTAAATAATTTATCTTTGTTATAGCAATCACTTTTGCCTAATAATTCAATGTTCCTATAAAAATTCGTCGAATATATATAGAGTTGCAATCTTATTTCTTAATTTGGTTCTTTAAGCCGCGTTTATACTAGAGACCTATAGCGTGGGCGGCGAGCGTAGGTAAAAGAGCCTGCCTTGCGAGGTTGACCTATAGATCTGGCCTGGGTCAGGTCTAAGACAAGTCTAGGCAATATATGCTAGTTCAGACTGCCTTTTTTCTCATCGTATCCAATAGATAATTAACAAAATACTTGGAACAAGACCCGAAAAGACACCGAAAAGTGGTAATACTAGTATGGATCCTGTACGGATTATATACTGGTTGAGAATTGATTAGGACTAGGTCTCATTACAAAAATCGTGTTCCAGGCCTAGATTTGTAAAACGTCTACACCTATAGGGCCAGGCTTGGTCCAGGCCATGTCAAAGAACGCAGAGTAAAACGCGGCTTAAATCACATGCACCTTTACTTCATCACTATTACAGTAGTGAGATTTATTGCGATATAATCAGTTTAATAATTTACCTTTATTTTTAGCATTCATACTTTTGCCTATAAAAACACAATATTGATAAAAATTGGTCAAATAGAATTGCAATCATACTTCTTAAAATTATTTCTATAAATCATCTCTCGATGATATAGCATCAATTGTCAATCGTTCCATTTCATTACTAAATGAGTCCATTGCTCAATCCAGTCATATGGGTTGCCCGCTGTTAAGATTACCTCTGTGAAGAGTTAAAAGGTTATCCTCCGCTGTCACTCGGCTGCCGAAGCATTCCCAGGGGCTACGATGACGGGGACGTGTGACATACGACTTAAATGGCAGAGCCTTTGGATTGATGGTAGGCATTTCCCAGCATTTTCGAGAACAACATTGGTGGCACTTGTTAACCCAACTGGGGCCTATTACCATTGCTTTGAGCCCCAAGGGTGTGGCCTGACAGACATCGCAAAAACCACTGGAAATAGAATACATTCACCTATTTCCTCAGCTCCTTTTTTAGGGTATTTGGAAAAGGAAAATCTGTCTAGTATATAAGTAATGCTGTAGAAGTGCATTAATTGCTTCTTTTTACATTGTCTTATTTTCAAGGTCTCAGTGAATTTTATTGCAGAAGTTTCAGCTTCTGATTGAATTTACTAAATAAACGACTAAAGCGTTTTATGTAATCGCAGAGGCCGCTTCTTAAAGTGTTCGAGTTCTAATTAATGGAGTTCCAATTCTTGGAACAAAAGTTCCTGAAATGCAACTTCCCAGAAATCAATTACTCTCTCAAAGGCAAAGATTACTACACATACACAGCATTATTCTCAAATATATATCTTTAAAGGTCCTCATATTTACGGGGTTTTTACTACAAACATTGTTATTGTATCTTTCTAAGAGGACAAAAAATCTCTGGAAGAAAAATAATGCTGATGTCAGTAACTTTGGGAACTTTAACTGGGATTATTGACATATGCTAGCCTGGCTTTATTTATCAGGGCATTTTACAGACTCGCATGACTGCCCAATTCAAGTAATTCTTAATAAAATGTGAGTTTTTGAAGTATACATATTATTTAGAGTTGAACGGTTCAGAAATTCCCAAACAATTCTTTAAAACTATATGTGGGCAATGTGCACTCTTCAAATGTCATGAGTATGTAGTTCTGACCGCCAAAAGCATGGAAAGTGATTATATTGTTTATTTAGACATCGCTAAAAATCAGTATAATTAAATTGTGTGGGGAGAGTCTTGGTATATGCATTTTTCATTGGTTATAGCAGCTTCAAATTAAGCTATATGTGAAAAATGCCAATGAGTGAAATTTTAAGTAAAGTTTAGATATTGTCAAGTCTGTTCATCTATATTTATGATTGAACAGATTTCTTAAAATTTTGTTGTAGTAAATATCCACTTAAAATATAATTTATTGTCGGCGTTTACCGGGGATTTTGAATGAATTTTATGAATGCATGATTTTAAAGTAGATGTGTATATTTTGGATTTTAAACCCTGCCTCTCGTAATTTGGATAAATTTGTAAAAGTTTTTATTTAAATCGATCTTAATTCATTTTCATGTCCAGCATTTGTCCGATGAGACTGTGCAGAGCTTCCTGGTCAGACGAAATCGTTGACGTGAACGTTCCAGCCGAAAATAAATTAATGTTGTCCTTGACGGTAGATCTTAATATACTGCGTCACAGGGAATATGCACCGCGTTTACGGTTTGCAGACAAAAAGATGTATTTAATAAAGAAATAGTTTACCTATTATGGTACATCTTAGCATAGAATAACTTGAGAATGAAATTTGATGGAATGGTAGTTATTTGTTTGTTTTGTTATCTCGAACGCGACGGAAAATGCACTGATTTGCCTGTCAGCTAATTTTATCATATAATGCGGTGATTATACTTGAAATTATTGTTTCACAAAGACATATGGAGGATTTATTTAACTTTTGTACACGTCTCATGCCTAATTAGTGACGATTTCTAGCTAAATGCAAAGGAAAACCAGCAATATTAATGTTCAATAATTTTTTATAACCTAAATCACGAAGAAACTATAATAATGTTTTGATTATGAGTTCGTTTTCGGTTTCCTTCCAATCGGCAGGTAATTCAATTATTCACAAATTTATTCACAACCTTATAAGTTGTGTTAAGTTTCGTGACGGCATTTGTTTGCAAACTCAGATCGTTTTTAAAAAAATTTCTCCGTCTTTTCAAGCCTAGGAGCTTCTCTTCGAGGCAAAAGAGGCATTTTCTTTGTCTGATTTTGCAGGGGAAATTATTTTATAACTTCTTATTCGTCGCCGTTGTGGCGGATGTGTTATCTTTGACTATTAATTTTAATAAGGCTGTCGAACCATGAAAATATTCTTGTAATTTTTGTCGTGGCAAATTAGCTTGTTAACAATCAGCAACTAATAACACGCTATGGAATTTTTACTTCAAAGGCTTTCGCTCAATGCAATGGTTATTTAAAAAACCACTAGCGCACAAGCATGGCAACCGGCTAGTGGAAAAAAGGTTTATTTTTTATTTGTTACATTTTACGTACGAAACAAGTACGTCAATTCGCGCAACGATAAATAAATATAAACATGTCGTAGCCATAAGTTCGCGGCTAATTTGAATTTCAAAGGTGTCAGTTTTTTTTACTCATCCTGTACAGGGTGTCCCAAAAAAAAGTCCCCGCTATTGAAATGAAGCTTTTGCTGGAATTTGAATGCATGATCAACGCAGTAGTGTGTAAATAGCATATTTATTAGGTTGAGGCATTCAAATAAAGCGTCTTGCTTTCAATTGGGTTTATCATAATATTAAGGCAATCAGATTCGAACAAAGGCTTGATTTCAATAGAGGGGACATTTTTTTGGGACACCCTGTATATGTACACCCACGCCTTATATGCATCAAGCATTTCTTAATGGGCAATTCTTTATAGGCAAAGTTTTACAAACCGACATTTCTTTGTCAAAATATTGGCTTAACCTCGTGGACTTTGAGATAGATATACACATCCGCAACAAGTACAGTATTTTTTGCTTAAGCGATGAGTCATACAGTGACAGGCTTCATCAGAGGTCAAGTTTTGATTCAATTATTCGCCAGTTTACTCAACTGTGAATTGGACGTCGACTACGTTATCATTATACCGATTTCTGGCGATTTGGGCAGGTTTTATGTTAAAGAAGGAGTTTAAAGAACTTATTCCCGGCTTTATTACGGTATGCTGCATGATTGTGACGACCTTTCAGTTCCATTCCGAGTGTTTAACCAATATAGTATTTCACGTTTCTATTCTATCTCACGTATATATGTATTCATATGTGGTAAATTTTGACTAAACCAAAAACTTAAATAATTGAATCTTCTAAAATAACATTTATTGAATAAAACAAACATTACTTATGATATTTAAGGCAATAATATAGTTTATTGGTTTGGGGCCCTGTCCGCACCATACCGGGGAGGATATGCTCAATATGTTTACGAACAATATATTGTGCATGTTTGAAAGTGGTTTTGCAAGAAAAAGTAAGAATGGTTTTGAATGCCAGTTCCGCCGCCATTTTTCATGTACCCATTTTAGCTTTTATTTTGAAATCTCTCGTGGCGTTCAAAGGTAAATTTATTTCCCTCATGTATTAGCGTCGTGCGATTAAATTTTCCGTTAATTTTTATATGGTAATTACATAAATCATTATGTCAAGATCACAGGGTAATTTTCCGCAGTTAAATATATTGGTGTTATTGAGAATTTTATGACATACATCAGCACACGTGAGAATAACGAATACGGTGTTATGGAGAACGGATGGTTGGGGAACAGCAATAAAAGATGTGAGCATATAATTATCTTAGGTTTGCTTGCAAATTAGTATTGGTTTAGAATTAGTGAGTCCATGCGTGCAATAAAATGTATTAATATCCCGCAGCTTGAAATATCTTTGACAGAGACATGCGGGGGGGGGGGGTTAGACTTGTCAGAAGATATTGTATCTTCTGATTTTACGTAACAAATCCCAACGTAATGCTTTAAGGTGAAATTTTTTGATGAAAGATGAAAGACTTCACTTTCGCCTTATCTTAAGACATTTCGGTGAAAGTGAATAAATTATTAAGAGACAGAACGCGATTTGGCGCACAGACCAGATCCGATTTGGCAACGCCGCGCGATGATTCAAAGCCTTTTATTTTCCAAAAGTGACAAATAATTGTGCCAGCTAATTTACATGCTCAATGCTCATAATCGGATATAAATGTATACTAGAAATATATATGCATGCCCTCGTCATTTTAAGCGCGAATCAATATATTTCCCGAATTAGCCATACCTAACCCTCTATATAAGCTTATATTATGAAATGACTTTATAAATAAGCCCATAGCCGCCTATGATAGCTGATATTTGAAATTTTTTGGAAACAAACACAATCGTAAGGGTGAAGTCGCGGTGTCACCAGTATTCCTGCTGCATTTAGCCACAGTTTATGTGAGAGGTAATATTTCACTAAATGTCGAATATTATATTTCGATATATTGATTTTATGCAATGATTGCAGTCGACTCTATATATATAATAAGCTTTAGACTTTCAAGAATTACACTTTACACCGAATTAAAGCCCACACAGACCAGACGCGATTTGACAACGCGGCGCGATTTTTCGGCAAAGTTTTTGATTTTCCAGAAGCAAATAAATTTTAAACTATCATAATATTCTTGTAGATTACTTAACAATAATACATTTTGACTGCCACCCGTTTCACCTATTCTAAAACGCTATAGAGCGTATATTCTAAAATTTAGAACAGCGCTCGATAGCGTCACTGAGTTGCAACCTGAGCAACCCACAACGGGCTTCGACCACATGTGTGCAAGATGGCGGAACGTTCGGAGAAGTACGATCTATTAGACGATGACCAAAAAACGATTTTGCGTGGTTTCTTCGAGCGAGGGATGACAACGACACGCAAAGATGTGAAGGAACTAATAGAAGAAGCTGCAGTAAAAACAAATGTTAGCGTTGCGCGTGTGAGGGTAAGTTTTCTTTGTATTATATATATTGTATGTCTGATATTGTCATTGATTATTTATCATTATGTGCGCCAACAAAATACTAGGACGGTGGAGCCAAAGGCTAAATTTCAATAAATTTGCATTTATTACTACAAAACTATATTTATATAGACTTGTACCGACGCGCTTTGCCAGTGCGTACGATGTTCGACCACCATTTCCATGGCATTATCATTCATTTTACTTAATTCTCGTGCACTCTGACTCAGTAGTCAGTATAATTACTGATCGCTTTATTCAAATTTTCAATGTCTGCTACGGTACGTACAGTATATGAGATTTAACTCGGAAGTACTGTAGTGTAGTTCAGTAGTTGTAGCAAGGTTAACTTATTAGTATTACATATTTTGTGATCAGTTATGTAACTAATAAAGCTGCAATGTTCACAGCTCACACTGCATTTACTGATTTTAATAGTCTGCCAAAGCATTCACAAATTTAACCGAGTCAATGTCCAGCTATTTGCTGCCAAATGGATTTCCATGAGTAATATGTATCATCATCAATGATGTTTACTATCATGGTTGCTGCTGTCTCTATCTTATAACCAAATTAACCCTTTATCAGCAGTTTTTCTGGGTTTCTCCCCTTGACAAGTACAAATTGTTCCCTGGAAAGCTTGAAACAGGTTGCCGATACTGAAAAGTAAGACTACCGGTACTGATCTGACAGGTTTTGCTGGTACTCAATACAGGGGCGGATTTTCTCGGGGGGTGCAGGGGGGTGCGCACCCCCCCAAAATTTTCTAGCACCCCCCCAAAAAAAATTCTAAATGTTTACGGAAATTTTTACTTTGCGTATATCTTCGTTGTTATTTACAACACTGCCAAAAAATTTAGTGTAACTATAAATACATTTGATGTTAACATCTCCAAAAAGTTTGAAGATTGAAGAATAGATCCTACAAAGGCTACATAGAATTTTAACTTTGTGTAATTTTAGTATTTTCCGACAGTCATTCGCATATCAAATGTTCGACCTTTGACCTTGTTTACGTTCGCCAGATAATGTTGCATGCCAACTGCGTGACAATGCAATATTTAAGTACCTGTGTATGATGTAATCACACATGGTTCAACTTTGCGATTGGCCTTTAATGGAATTTGCTTACTCATAGTGTGTTATGTCAGATTATTTTTGGTTAATTAAGTCATATTTTACCCTAACGGTCGGTATAAAAGCCGGTCACTTTATACATTATTCATGAGTGTTAGTGAATCGTGAAGAGTCTGAAGAACATCTAATATAGCTGAATTTTGTGAAATCTTTTGTTTTCAATACCAAAACACAACGTGAGTGATTTTTCATTTGCGAATTGTTGGACAAACCGAGTAGAGAGAACAATGAAAAGGCGCCAACCGTCGCTTACAGATTTTTTCCACAAGAAAAACAAAGGTTAGTGTCATCACAGTATTCTGCAATATTATTTATTGAGAAATTGGGCCGACTCGACTGTATGTTGCTGATCACACTATTCTTCAGTTCCAGAATCGAACCCACATGCACAACTGGCAATTGATCAAGATCAATATCCAGAACTTGAAGATGAACGAGATGAACATGAGACTGGACGAGACAATGCTGAGCGGGATAATGCTGAACCAGATGGAGTTCAACTTCATACAATTTGTGATCCTGAAGAGACTCAAGAGAGATCCACCCCTGAAACTAGCCAAGCAAGCTCCTGTGATCTCGATCAAGAATTGGACAAACCATCACAACCGAAGCTCCAGAAATTTCCAATAAATACAAACTTTTCAAGCAAAAAAACGAGATCTTTCAACGCAAACTGGTACAACCGCTTCGACTGGCTAGAGTATAATGTTCAAAGCGATGCAGCATTTTGCTTTGCTTGTAAAAACTTCTGCTCAAGAAATTCCGCAGACACCACATTTACCGTAACTGGCTTTAGAAAGTGGACTAATGCGCTAGATAAGGACAAAGGTTTTACGAAACACCAGAAATCAGAAGTTCACAAAAATTGCTACGAGAAATGGAAAGCAAAGGCCCGAATATCAGACGGAATAGATACAAGTATACTTGAGAAACTGGTTCCCGATCAAGCGAAAACAACTCAAAATAACAGAGATTACTTTAAACTTCTGTTCCAGTACGTAATTTGGTTTGCAACGAACGAAATAGCATTCCGGGGCCACGACGAGGCAGCTGATTCGAAAAACCCAGGCAACTGGACAACGTTTATCAAGATGCAATTACAGACCAACAAGGAGTTTCGAAGTCTCCACCAAGCGATAACAGAAAAAAGGCTTCTTGTTGACTACACCAGTAAAACGTCTCTTAATGAAATGCTGTCTGTACTCGCGGTTCAGATACGGAAAGAGATATGCCATCAGATCGAAACTGCCGGGTGCTTCAGTGCGCTGATCGACGAAAGCAAAGACAAAGGCAAGAGGGAAGAGCTTGCTTTCTCTGTTCGTTACTACACCAACAAGGTACAAGAGAGATTTCTATCCATGACTGCACTCACCAAATTTGATGCAGAAGCTATCTCAGCAGTTACGAAAGACCTGATCTCTGACGTACAGCAGAAATCCAACGGATCGCCTATTATCAGCCTCGGCGCAGATGGCGCTAGCGTGATGTCTGGCTGGTTAGCAGGAGTCGCAGAACTGCTTCGATCAAGGTATTTTGAATGGCTAGTTTACATCCATTGTACTGCCCATCGTTTGAATTTGGTTGTAGGAGACATGCTAAATGCATCTTTGTCGTCAATGGATGTTATGACCACAATAAAATCCTGCCATACACTGCTTAATAAACCGAAGATCAGACAAAAGTACGAATCACTCCACAGAGAAATGTATCCTGGCAAACAAGTTAAACATATTGTGCAGCAAATCGATGTTCGTTGGGGATGCAAATACGAAGCCGTTAATGTTATATCTGAAAGATTTGATGTTGTCCTCACGACTCTGATAGATGTGGCAAACAACCCCGGTGGAAGTGATGAAGATGATGAGTATCAGTATACGAAGTCACAGGCAGAAACAGCAGCTGGACTGTACCACAAACTGATGTCAGGAAAGTTCATCGTGGGTCTGACAACACTTCATAAGTATCTCGGCAAGCTATACTTCCTTAATAAAGAACTTCAGACCGAAAAAATTGATTGGACGGACGTTCAATACGAGCTGACCCGAACTCGGGACTTAATTAACAACATTAAAGATGAGGACATATTCATTGCGTCGAAAGAAATTTCAAGAAAGACTGGAAATCCCTTAGCTCTCTGCGACACAATGCCTATCCACAACCTTAGAGCTACAACAGTTATGACTCCCGACGATCAGGATCATCAGGTAAAAGAATTTATTGCAGATCTCAATGCAGAGCTGAAAAATAAACTCAACGATGAGTTCAATGTCAGATTTGACTCCAAGAACATAGACATCCTTAGAGCTATCAATGCTCTTAATGCAGGTTCAGATACCTACTTGAACTTAAGTGAGCTAGATGTGCTACTGAATACCTTCAGCTGTCTCAACATTAACAGATCTATCCTCGAACTAGAAATCGAAAGAGCTGAAGTTGATTATCGTCTTGGTCTACCAATAAATCCAAACAGGCTTCCGAACTTAACCACTTTAATTGCAGTTAAGAACACCATCTCGACATCAACCGCTTCAGTGGAAAGAGCATTTTCCGGCATGAATCGTGTCTGCACGAAGCTACGATCCACCCTTCTTCCAGAAAGATTAAGTGATCTTTTATGCATTTCGTTAAACAGAGATGTTGCTGATTTACTGGATTTGGACGAAGTCGTAACAGCATGGGGAAACATGCGCAATAGGAGGGCTAAAGTCTAAGTCATGAACTGACTAACTACTAACTAGTCTAACTGCATGTATATAATGTATAATGTACTTATTGCTAACCTGAGAATTGAGAACTTGAACATCTGCACAAATTTGAAATATTGCAAAGAAGTATTGTACAGCAATACAACTAGAATTTATAATTTTTATATATTATATAATATTTTTATTTTATAACTTTATACCACTATTCATTAAGAAAAAAAGATATAAAAAAGTTAATAAAGTAATAATACTTTCATTACACGGGCTGGGTTCACTCATGCCTAAAAAATATACAACAGCCCGGGGCCCCGGGCAAGCTTTGCTAGCGCACTGATGCACCCCCCTAGGAAAATCTGCACCCCTCCTGTCAGATGAGCATTGATCCGCCCCTGACTCAATAGACTAGTCAATGCATGTGAAGTGTGAACACAGCTAACTACTTGCAATCCAGCCACAGCACAATTAATTAGTGATAAGGCCAGACAACTTTATTAAGTAATCCATTACAGCTCCCAGTAGGAAACTGCCTCTTAATAGATTTTACTCTTGCTAACACAACACAGTTTTATTGTCATCAAGGGGAGATTTACCCCTGGCAGAATTTCATGTTCCATCTAATTTTTAAAACCTACCTGTATAGCAGATTTGACTGTGAAAATAGTGAGATAATTAATTAATTATGAGACATTTAAACCAACCCAATTTTAACTTTAGAAATGGATTGGGAATGAGAGAAAAAGAAAGAAGTCGGGGCAGGCACTGGATGATACAAACCAACAAACAAAAAGGCACTGCAGAAGCAAGCCACAGACCACCGGGTACAACTTGTTTTGCTCATATATACTGAATTCAGGTAAGAATACAATTAAAATCATGTGTTACAATATTAACCTTGGTTTCTGGGTTAAATATTTCACATTACCATCGGGGTTGCCAGGTATTTGTGTTCAGGGGTCCAGTTATCATTATACCATATGCAATAATTTCTCAGGAGGGGTTGTGTACTTGTACAATTGCTACCTTTCTAAAGTATTATGTACATTTCTCTTGGCAGATACATGCCAAGAGCTGAGCAATAACTCTGACAAATTAAAAATGGCTGTAACAACCTGGAACTCACTGACTGTCGAAGAACAAGAATGCTGGAAAAAAAAAGCAAAGGATGCTCAGTCTGCAAATCCCATAGACCTTTCCAACAAAGAGCGCCATACCAAGATCAAAAAGGCAAAGAAGCAATTAATTTCTCAGGTATGCAAAAACAGGTGTCAATAGCGTCATTCAGACAAGTGTATGACAGGCTTCTTGACCTCAAACCAGTAAAGATCTTTCTTCATTTCTGAAATCCTAAATTTTTATATCTCTTTATTACTGTAAAGTCGTGTAATATAATGGCATTTATACAGTTTCACCACCATTATTAAATAAAATTGTCTCTCTCTTCTTTTTTTTGTTATTTCTTTCATTGTATCTTTTGTTCTTTCTTTTGTTCTTCCTTGTTTTCTTCCTTTAGTTCTTCTTTTTGTTCTTCCTTTCTTTCTTCTTGTCTCTTTCCTTGCTTGTTTGCTTGCTTCCTTCCTTCCTTCCTTCCTTCCTTCCTTCCTTCCTTCCTTCCTTCCTTCCTTCTTCCTTCCTTCCTCCTTCCTTCCTTCCTTCCTTCCTTCCTTCCTTCCTTCCTTCCTTCCTTCCTTCCTTCCTTCCTTTCTTCCTTCCTTCCTTCTTTCCTTCCTTCTTTCCTTCCTTCCTTCCTTCCTTCCTTCCTTCCTTCCTTCCATCCTTCCTTCCTTCTTCCTTCCTTTCCTTCCTTTCCTCCCTTCCTTGTCACATTGCATTTGACTGTTGATTGTTATCAGCAAATAATACACAATATACTCTGCATTGTTTCAATATGAAGGAATTATAAGAAGACCCATTGCAGTATGCATATTAGATGCAAGTACAGTGACTATTTTAATGAATTGTGTCTACCTTCCTTTAGCCGCTTTTGTCCTGACAGGACTAGTAACTAAACCATGATATGTCTACTTCTTTTAGCTTGCATATTTAGAAAGCCTGGGGTGCACAGCATCTGTGTTGCTTCTGGAGCCAGGGGAATCCCCTTGCTATCAGCAGTATGGACAAATGAAGGCCTACATTTCTTAGAAGAAAACCAAAATGTTGCATTGAAGTTTATGGAATACATGAGTAAGTAGTGGCACAAACTTTTAGAAGTAAATGTGTACAGCCAATAAGATAATACACAATCGTATAAATCATGACTTCCACCTGTAACAACACAACCAAGTTGCCTGGTATGTACAGTTTGATAATTTGATCTTATCTCCAGGTATATATATATATATATATATATGGAAATATGGAAATATGGAAATATAGAAAATATAGAAATACAGAAATACAGAAATACAGAAATACAGAAATATATATGGAATATGTTTTTTCTTACATAGATTCTCCACAATGTGTCAAATACACCATGCACGATGTTCGTGAATTGTTTCGTCGGAAGTACAGTAAGTTTCATACGTACGATGTACAGTACATGTAATTATTGTTTACTGTGTTTCATACAACATATTTTCGGATGTGGTAGCTCGTCGTATTACAATGTGATAACATTGTAATGTGAATAACAATGTGATAACATTGTAATGTGAATAACAATGTGATAACATTGTAATGTGAATAACAATGTGATAACATTGTAATGTGACAACATTCTAATCTCGGTGATATCACTTTTATCGCATTCAGGACAATGTCATAAATGTCCCTCCCTCGCTTCGCTCACTCGTGACATTTTGTGATATTGTTCCTCATGCGATAAAAGTGATATCACCTCACTCCTCATATGATAACCTCTACATAATTATATATACATTTATAATATAACATTTATAGTACGCGCGTGCTGATTGGTCGAGAAGCGTGTTTCTATAACTGTATAGAAACACGGGAATTTTCCCGCCGAACTGGTCAAGCGAAGTAATGTAATGAGAATTTGTAATTGAATCGAATTATAATATTTGTACAAAATCTTTTTATTGAGTTATATTATAAAAGAAATAGAAAACATTTTTTCCTGTGTTTCTATACAGTTATAGAAACACTTGTGGGAGTTTGGGAGAACGAGAAATAATCAGTGGGAAAACGAGCCCGTAGGGCGAGTTTTTCCACGTTATTTCGAGAGTTTTTCCACGTTATTTGGGAGAACGAGAAATAATCAGTGGGAAAACGAGCCCGTAGGGCGAGTTTTTCCACGTTATTTCGAGTTCTCCCAAACTCCCACGCGTGTTTCTATAACTGTATAGAAACACGGAAAATGTTTTCTATTTCTTAAATATATAATGCCAAGTATTTTATTGGAACGGTTATTTACTTGGTCAAAATAATTTACATCAAACGTAAGGAGGGTCTGCGTATGTGTAGTGTTTATCGTATGTGTAGTGTATTTAAGCTGCTCAGGTGCTATGAGTTATTTACAAATGATTGTAAATAACTCATAGCACCTGAGGAGCTTAAATAAAAAAGCGAAAACGTTTGTGCAAAATGAGTATATAGTATGTATTGATACCCTTCACTTTTAATCTTCTTCGTGCCATATATATACTTATATATATATGCTTTACTTTTTTTCGTAGGTGAAGCATGTGGAAAGCCCATACAGAAAGTGCCGTATTCCAAAGGTGGTTTCGTCGTTTCAGGATTACCTGATGAAATTGAGTTTAGAAACCCGAGCACTTATGGGCAAAAACAAATCCAGAAAATCATGAACAAGGCTGATGACATCGCCTTTTGTTTACAAAATCCTGCTGTCAAAGTGCCATCACAAGTCACTGTCGCCGAACTTGCAGTACACAAGCAAATTTTGGTAAAATTAGTCACCGAAGAAACCGCTACAGCCAGCCTATCGAACCAACACCAAATCTTAGAGGAGGATTTGGAAGTATGCGAATTCGACCTCACCGCTAGTGAGTTCAATATTCTCACTACACAATTGCGGGATTACTTCCATGAAGATGCAATCACCGCACTAGAAAGTAATTTTGAGGCAGGCAGGGGTCATCAAGGGTATATATTACCCGTGTATACAACCACCAGTGATGCATACTGGTTGTTTTACCATCCCGGAACCGCCGATGAGATTGAGAATCTACAACCAGAAGATCCAATTAGCGGTTACTGGCTTGACAAGACCGAACAGGAACTACACTACAAGTTACTGGTTGAGCCCCAAGAAGCATCAATTGTGGCATTGAATTTGATCAACGACAATCTTAGCGAACTTGGGTCTCTTAGAGTTAGAAAACACCTTGATACAGAGGATGAATTGAGGCTCATTGCGGTGTCCGCTGATTTTGACTACTCTGTAAAGGAGTGTTTGAGAAAACATGGCTTTGATAAGTAATTTTTTAAACCTTCGTAAGACCTGTTTCAAACGGCGAGTTTACCATGTGCCTAACCCATCCAACCCAAACAATCGACTTGAGTCTATATGTTAAGCTCGACTACTTTGTTATTTTCGACGTTTGAATCACCAAGCCAACTTGGTCGAGCTCAATATGAATTGAATTCGGCACATGAAAACTCGCCGTTTTGAAACAGGCCTAAATTGTTCTGCCTAGAACTATTGCAAGTTGTAATTACACACCTACATAGGTACGTGAGTCATAATATCTATACTGTTGCAAATGTTGCGTTGTCATTGGCTACGTTACTCGCTGTCTATTCATCGATAGATAGTTGCAAAACGAACATTTAATGGTCCATCTTTCATGGGGTTTTTTCATGGGGTTTTTTGTTATTCAGACCACGCCCATTGCACTGTATGCTGGGTGGGGGTCCAAGCATGTGTAGAAAAAATGGTATCAGCAATGTCACATTTTTGCAATTTTAAACGTTGCTAACCGACTGATTTCAAAGATATGGTTAGAAGAGTCCTTGCTACGTGTCGAAGCGCTGCATAGAATACGGTTTCTGTGACTAGTGATTATTAAAGAATTAAATGGAAATAGATGAAAATTTGTAGAATGTTGTGGGTAAATGTGTCAAAATGATATAGGGAATTCGGTAATGTGCTTACTCGAGTGATGGGAAATCTGACAAGACTGAGGGGCTGTTAATATATGGGGAAGGCTGGCCCGCTTAAGAGGATTGGCCTTTCAGCTGGCGGTTGGCTTTCAGCTCGTGTTTATATGAGATGGCTTGGCCCTGTTAGGGGGGCTGGCTAAGGAGGAGGGATCTCTTCTTCAAGGGCCAGCTCTCCAGTGAGGGCTGGCCTTCTTCCATATAAACACCCCATGAATAACATAGGAACGAATAAGCAGGGCCGTTGCGATAGTGGTGTGTGTGTGTGTGCCCCAGCAAGGAAGCAAGCAAGCAAGGAAAGAGACAAGAAGAAAGAAAGAAAGAAAGGAAGAACGAAAAGAAGAACTAAAGGAAGAAAACAAGGAAGAACAAAAGATACAGTGAAAGAAATAACAAAAGAGAGAGACAATTTTAAATAATGATGGTCACTTTCAAAATTCAAAGTTCATCTTAATTTAGATATTTAGATAATCGCACTTTTCATCTGGGGTGCTTTTCACGCTCGCCCTCTTAGGTGATTAGGTCTATACCTGATACGAGCGACACGAACCCCAAAATTCAAAGTTCATCTTAAATTTATTCAAATGCTCTGAAATTTTGTATTTACACTAGTTTCCGTGATACAAAACGTTGTGCAAAGATCGTTAAGATAGTCGCACTTTTCATCTGGGGTGCTTTTCACGCTCGCCCTCTTAGGTGATTAGGTCTATACCTGATACGAGCGACGCGAACCCCAAAATTCAAAGTTCATCTTAATTTTATTCAAATGCTCTGAAATTTTGTATTCACGCTAGTTTCCGTGATACAAAACGTTGTGCGAAGTTTCGTTAAGATAGTCGCACTTTTCATCTGGGGTGCTTTTCACGCTCGCCCTCTTAGGTGATTAGGTCTATACCTGATACGAGCGACGCCAACCCCAAAATTCAAAGTTCATCTTAATTTTATTCAAATGCTCTGAAATTTTGTATTCACGCTAGTTTCCGTGATACAAAACGTTGTGCGAAGTTTCGTTAAGATAGTCGCACTTTTCATCTGGGGTGCTTTTCACGCTCGCCCTCTTAGGTGATTAGGTCTATACCTGATACGAGCGACGCCAACCCCAAAATTCAAAGTTCATCTTAATTTTATTCAAATGCTCTGAAATTTTGTATTTACACTAGTTTCCGTGATACAAAACGTTGTGCAAAGTTTCGTTAAGATAGTCGCACTTTTCATCTGGGGTGCTTTTCACGCTCGCCCTCTTAGGTGATTAGGTCTATACCTGATACGAGCGACACGAACCCCAAAATTCAAAGTTCATCTTAATTTTATTCAAATGCTCTGAAATTTTGTATTTACACTAGTTTCCGTGATACAAAACGTTGTGCAAAGTTTCGTTAAGATAGTCGCACTTTTCATCTGGGGTGCTTTTCACGCTCGCCCTCTTAGGTGATTAGGTCTATACCTGATACGAGCGACACGAACCCCAAAATTCAAAGTTCATCTTAATTTTATTCAAATGCTCTGAAATTTTGTATTTACACTAGTTTCCGTGATACAAAACGTTGTGCAAAGTTTCGTTAAGATAGTCGCACTTTTCATCTGGGGTGCTTTTCACGCTCGCCCTCTTAGGTGATTAGGTCTATACCTGATACGAGCGACACGAACCCCAAAATTCAAAGTTCATCTTAATTTTATTCAAATGCTCTGAAATTTTGTATTTACACTAGTTTCCGTGATACAAAACGTTGTGCAAAGTTTCGTTAAGATAGTCGCACTTTTCATCTGGGGTGCTTTTCACGCTCGCCCTCTTAGGTGATTAGGTCTATACCTGATACGAGCGACACGAACCCCAAAATTCAAACAGGGTTGGTAAGTTACTGAAAAAAATAAGCCAAACATTGTTATTGGCGGCCCTTTGATTCCTTTGTTTTAAACAAAGAAAACAAATGTTATGTTAATATATTTGGCTTATTTATTCATAAAATCTACCCACCCTGAATTCAAAGTTCATCTTAATTTTATTCAAATGCTCTGAAATTTTGTATTTACACTAGTTTTGGAATTTCTTACTACTGTAGTGTACTGTAATTTCTCAAGTTATTATGGGAACGACATCGTGTTATTCCGTTTTATTTGGAAATTTTTTATTGTTGCGCACATTTTCGCGTTCGTTTTCGACATTAAATTTTGGTAATAAAAAAATCGAACGCACGTGCCAAATCTTTGATTATTTCTAGTTTACTTTTATTATTAAGTTGCGGGTTGCTTATGGATTACTCATAACGCACTTGTCAACATATATTCTGATTACTATACTGGCAATAAATGTTGCAGGACCTCTTTAAATTTTAGAACATTTCAAAGCTCGAATCAAATGGTTTCTGAACATAATGTCACTATTGCATAAGCGACACCGTTGCGACACCATGCCAGAAACGTTTAGCAGAATATTTTTAACCAGGGCTTCCAGTCCCCCGGAAGGAGTTCCGTATTAACTGCTCAATGGCAGGGGTATCATGGGGTGCCACCCACTCATTGTCGCTGGATTGAGGTAAACTAACACATTTGTACATTTTCTAGGCATAAATCGCTACATATAGAATACCACTATTATTACAGTTTGTTCTAGTTCATGTTGTGGAATGTTCATCAAACATTACCACCATCACAATCACTTTGATAATGAGCTGCAGTATCGTCGTCATCTTCACCATCTAACAAATCAACAAGATCTTCTATAACCTGCTCTTCTATAACTGCGATTTCATCATCTTCAATAGTCTCCTGGAACAAGGACGTCGACAGATGAGAAGATGTTGTAGCAGTAATCCCAGAAATTGTGTCAAGAATAGGTGCATCTAAATGATTACGAAATGTGGTTCCTAAGGAAAGCAAAATATTGTTTGTCTCGCAAATTTCACTTTTCACCACAGTACAAATCCCATTTGAAAGTCTGCAGTCGTTCTGCGAGTGAAGTTGATAACTCTCTTCCAGACAATCTCTTCTTTTCAAATAATGGTCAAATAGCATTTCCATTTCCTTCAACAAGAGTTGCTGCTCCTCTTTGCATCGATCTAAGAAATTTTGTAGGTCAATTGCAGACCTTTTCACAGAAAAAGGGACACTCTCAACAGTACTCTCGTCGCAATATGTTCTGTAAAGACTAGACTCAGGATCCTTAGCTTCGTCAAAGTTCAACTCTTTGGGCAATCCATCAACCAATTCCTGCAAAGCAGCTAAGGAGGCATTATACTTGGTGACCGTACTCTTGATCGCATTTGTTTTTCTGTTTATTTGCTTCGATAATTTCGTTGCTATTGCTTGACCATCTGGTAGTAAAACCAAAAGCATTAATATAGTTATAGAGTATTAATTGACAAACTGCTAAAGTTACCATGCAATTTGTATTTCGCTTCTCAAATACATTATTACTGACAGTAATTCATAAAGCAAAGACGAAAGAAATTCACATCGTTAGTAATGCTGAATTCTTATTTTCATTGCAATTTATTCCTGGAACACTAGCGAAATTCAAGTTGGAATTTCTCGCCAAATATTGGTTCGTTTTGGAAGCTACAGTATAATACTTCTACCTTGTACTATCTATAAATTTAGTCCTCAGCAGAAGTGGACTAAATTTAGAGAAGTCCTATACGATGCATGTACATGTCGTACTTTCCGCTTCTGGTACCACATGTAGCAACTGTAACAGCACACCAGACACGGTTATCTTGGTAGACCGCTTTAGCCTTTACCTGAATATTTTCTTTTAAGAGAAATAAGAAACATCCTCTCCACTGCCATATTATACGTCTGCTCCACAATTGTATCCCGTCTTTGATTTTCCAAACCAAGAGCTGCCGCATTAAAATGTGCTTCACCTGGTTTCCACCTCTTCGGCAGCTTGTTACACTTCTCAATACTTTTCAGTGTCTTCATGACCCTAGATGGTTAGGTCATTGCAAAATAAAAGGATCAAAAAAGAAATTATGTAGGTTAGAATGAATCTTAATTTCTCTCACTCTTTTGTTTTTTTAACCACTTCAACCAGTTGGTCATGTGCGCCTTCCTCAATAGATGCAACATTCAATCTGTAATTAAAGAACATACGAAAACGTTGAAAAACCTGTGTAATAATAAAGTACAATCATGACAACATGTACGTACGTACAAGTTCCTTTATCGAAAAGGGAACGCACCTCAGCTGATTCAAATGAATTAGATTCTGAACGTACTTCTGCTGCCACGTCAAAGTGAATTTGGTTTTGGCTATAGGTATTGAAATACAGCATACAGAAGAATTGTTAGTAAACTAGAAACAACAATGTACTGTACGTGTAAGACACAAGTCATCAGCAACAAACCTCTCGTTAAAATCAGATTTTCCTCATCTTTCATCCACTTCTTAATTACTTCTCCATCATATGGAACTACGATTGAAACTTAATTGTTACAATTATTTTTGCGGATGTGTCATATGTACAGTATATACACCTTGTACCAAACAAATCAAATTTTTAGCTACTACACCGGATAACGCAGAGAACAGTTCTTCCAATTGCAACAATGCGTTTTGAAGAAGTACTGGACATTTCTTTAGCTTGTTCGCAAGTTGAAATCCTATTAGAGAGGTTAATAGTTTAAGCATAACGTATACTGTACATAATAAGCATAATGTAATATATAAACAGCAGATACTGCAGTACCACATGTACGAAGCTGGCGTGAGGAATAATGCAGCAAAGCATCGGTCAACATATCTGTACGTCGCCCGGGGCTCATTTCCTTGGTCATTGAAGAGAAACCTCTTAAATATGACCACAACCTTTCGATTCCTTCACCATCAGTTAAACCATAGCCTTGTAGTCGCCTTGGGCTGAACTGTATCTAGCATGGGTATGGAGTTTGTCAGAAAGAATAAATATTGTATACCAAACTAATTAGAAGTCTGAATTCATAGCATTATCATAATAAAACCATTCAGTATTTTACAGGGGATATCAGACATAGAAGCTTTATTTTTCTCAAAGTAATTACATGGTTCATAATAATGGAATGTCTATACATTACCTGGCAAGATGACTTGTGTCCATAGCAGTGGAAAATTGGTATGGCTAAATCAACTTTGTCAAGAATGTCTTCCCTCTCATTTTTCTACAACACAGTACAGCGTGCATTAGCTATTACCATATACCTGGTGTTAAACTAGTGATGTGGCTGGAGAAATCAATTTTTTACTGTTAACAGTACAGTACCTTCAAATGGGCTTCCAATGTACATGCAATATCATATGTAATCTTTACATCAACACTTGTCCCATCATAATTGTCTAATAGACGCTGTAGTTCGTACACGGAATAAGCTATCCTATAAAGAATAAAAATAGTTTTTTTATCAATAGTTTTTTATTTTTAAGACATTTTGTCCTGCGTGATTCATGGTTAAAGTGTTGTACCACGATCAGTATATGAAAATGACATATGGGAAGACCAAGTTGGAGAAAATAAATGAATATACTGCAGTACACTATTGGTTTTTGTAAAGTGTTGTTCTGACAGCCATTCATTATCAGTGCAAACTTACTCAAATACCAACTTAATCATATACCTTTCTCCATGTTTAATGTTGAGGAAGCCTTTTGGGAAATCGTGTCTGCAAACACGTCCAAAAACACCCTTTTCATCATAGAGTTTGTTTCTCCCTTTTGACCTGAGCATGTCAGTTACTTCTCCAGCTTTAAATTCATTGCATTCCTGATAAGGTTTATACAGTTTACAATTAACCTGTCCAATAATTAATACACACATCTGTGCATATTATATGCCCCATGTATTGTGTAAAAGCTTGGAGTGACCTACAGTATAGTATAGAAATTTATAAGAGTGATGTAATAGCACCTGAAGAGCTTTATATAGCGAAAATGTTCGTGCAATAAATGTTACAAAATATACAGAGTATCCTTCTATTATTTACATGAGCTTCAACTTGTCAAATGAATCGTTCTTTATAACTATTACTTGCGTATTATTATTATTATATATTATGTATATACATCAGACCTGAAGAGCTTTCACAAGCGAAAACGTTTGTCTGTAAATAAAAATGTTTTATACCTACAAGTGGTTACAATTCCTCCTGTTGTCAAACTATTTATATATATATATATATATATATATATATATATATATATATATATATATATATATATATGTATATATATAATTATATTATCATAGCATAGACTGTATACCCTTGTACTCACAACATTTGATTCTTTGGCATTTGCTGTGTAACTTTGAACAAAATTGTCAACATCATTTTGATCAGCAAACATGGTTGTTTTGTGTCTGGATGGGTAAATATCAGTGCCTGCAGATTTCTTCCGCACAAGCCCAAAACAGCCATCCATACACTCCACAATGCTTCCTGATTTACCATCCTAAAAAAGATATCACAACATCTACATGCATATTAAGGAAATTAATATGGCTTAGATAGTACATGCAAGTACAGTTCAAGAGAAAAAAATAGGCCCATGATAGTATACAATGGGCATTTGAGGATGAAGTTGCACATGCACATATTAGGTGAAACACAGTAATAATGTAAACCGAAACTTACCTTAGGACAAAGAGGGCAGATACTTCTAGAAATTTCTGGGGTTTTTGCCAATATGGTGAACCATCTCTCATCATATACTGGTGATATCTACACAAATACAGTGACAGTATGACTTAGTATGAAAATGTTTAAGGAATATATACATGCATTCTGTAGTTATATTATTCTATTAGGGTATTACCCAATCTAACAGTACACAAAATGCAGTTACCAGTACCTAAATTCATCAAAGGAATCGCTGTTGAGACCAGAGTAAACATTTTTCACCTACAGTATTGAATACAGAAAATATGAGATGAATTTCCCTTTCATGTATCCTATCTGCAGTGGTAAGTTTAGTCATTGTGGTATATCATCACAGTAATGACAACTGTATAAGTTGTCATCACTGTTGTCACAGGAACATCAAACACAAATTGACAATTGTAATCTTACAGTCCATAGTAAGTAGTAAGAACATTCTATAGTAAATTAACAAAATTTACCCATTTTGGGAAAAGAGTTGATTTATTGAGGACAGTCAACATGTCACAGAACTTTTGCAGAGAAACTTGACATTCCAAAACAAGTGCTTCTGCCAACTCCATCAGCTTTATGTGATAAGCTACAATAGGGCGTTTTGCAGAGTTAGGCCATAAATGCATCTTCCATAGGGTCACGACATCACTTTCACATTCACAAAAAAGGATTTGCTTCTGATGCTGTCGCCCTGGGTAAAATTAACATACAGAATTGCTCACTTGAGAATCATTCTGTAACTGATAAAGTAGGTCAGCTCACTAGCTGTTGATGTATGCAAACTTGGCAAAAATGCCAAATGGTTTGAATTTAAGTATTGTCCTTCATTCCCCACATGGTCTTTCATATTCAAATTATTTCACAAGTTTCCATATGTCAATAGGCTGGCTGAAAGTGTACCATGTCATTGTCAATATCATACACTCTATGTACATAAATCTATGACACTCAGAGTTTCTCTGTTGGTGAATCAAATATGTAAGGCATTATTATACCTGGTCCAACTGTAGATCTACTGTACAGTATGCTTTTGGGCATCTTAATGTATATCTTTAGTGGCCTAGGGTTGATATTTTACTATTTACTAAAATATCAATAGACATGTTATATTACCATTTTGGTACTTGGTGGCTTACCGTGTTGATCAATGCATGCAACAATTCTGGCACAAGATGTAGGACAATTCCTTTGATGCCATAAGCTCAATGGTTTCTGGTCAACAAAGAATGGTAGAAAACAGCCATCCTACAGATTGAAAGATACAAATTATTATTAAAACCTCAGTGATCATACACATCTGTTCAGAATACCTAGCAGAAGCTATTATGCAAGCTATCTACCTACAAAATTACCAACAAGGTAATTACACTTTCTATCTACAAGTTAATTTATCTGAGCATGGCATCCCACCAGGGGCGGATCAATGCTCATCTGACAGGAGGGGTGCAGATTTTCCTAGGGGGGTGCATCAGTGCGCTAGCAAAGCTTGCCCGGGGCCCCGGGCTGTTGTATATTTTTTAGGCATGAGTGAACCCAGCCCGTGTAATGAAAGTATTATTACTTTATTAACTTTTTTATATCTTTTTTTCTTAATGAATAGTGGTATAAAGTTATAAAATAAAAATATTATATAATATATAAAAATTATAAATTCTAGTTGTATTGCTGTACAATACTTCTTTGCAATATTTCAAATTTGTGCAGATGTTCAAGTTCTCAATTCTCAGGTTAGCAATAAGTACATTATACATTATATACATGCAGTTAGACTAGTTAGTAGTTAGTCAGTTCATGACTTAGACTTTAGCCCTCCTATTGCGCATGTTTCCCCATGCTGTTACGACTTCGTCCAAATCCAGTAAATCAGCAACACTCTGTTTAACGAAATGCATAAAAGATCACTTAATCTTTCTGGAAGAAGGGTGGATCGTAGCTTCGTGCAGACACGATTCATGCCGGAAAATGCTCTTTCCACTGAAGCGGTTGATGTCGAGATGGTGTTCTTAACTGCAATTAAAGTGGTTAAGTTCGGAAGCCTGTTTGGATTTATTGGTAGACCAAGACGATAATCAACTTCAGCTCTTTCGATTTCTAGTTCGAGGATAGATCTGTTAATGTTGAGACAGCTGAAGGTATTCAGTAGCACATCTAGCTCACTTAAGTTCAAGTAGGTATCTGAACCTGCATTAAGAGCATTGATAGCTCTAAGGATGTCTATGTTCTTGGAGTCAAATCTGACATTGAACTCATCGTTGAGTTTATTCTTCAGCTTGCATTGAGATCTGCATAAATTCTTTTACCTGATGATCCTGATCGTCGGGAGTCATAACTGTTGTAGCTCTAAGTTGTGGATAGGCATTGTGTCGCAGAGAGCTAAGGGGTTTCCAGTCTTTCTTGAAATTTCTTTCGACGCAATGAATATGTCCTCATCTTTAATGTTGTTAATTAAGTCCCGAGTTCGGGTCAGCTCGTATTGAACGTCCGTCCAATCAATTTTTTCGGTCTGAAGTTCTTTATTAAGGAAGTATAGCTTGCCGAGATACTTATGAAGTGTTGTCAGACCCACGATGAACTTTCCTGACATCAGTTTGTGGTACAGTCCAGCTGCTGTTTCTGCCTGTGACTTCGTATACTGATACTCATCATCTTCATCACTTCCACCGGGGTTGTTTGCCACATCTATCAGAGTCGTGAGGACAACATCAAATCTTTCAGATATAACATTAACGGCTTCGTATTTGCATCCCCAACGAACATCGATTTGCTGCACAATATGTTTAACTTGTTTGCCAGGATACATTTCTCTGTGGAGTGATTCGTACTTTTGTCTGATCTTCGGTTTATTAAGCAGTGTATGGCAGGATTTTATTGTGGTCATAACATCCATTGACGACAAAGATGCATTTAGCATGTCTCCTACAACCAAATTCAAACGATGGGCAGTACAATGGATGTAAACTAGCCATTCAAAATACCTTGATCGAAGCAGTTCTGCGACTCCTGCTAACCAGCCAGACATCACGCTAGCGCCATCTGCGCCGAGGCTGATAATAGGCGATCCGTTGGATTTCTGCTGTACGTCAGAGATCAGGTCTTTCGTAACTGCTGAGATAGCTTCTGCATCAAATTTGGTGAGTGCAGTCATGGATAGAAATCTCTCTTGTACCTTGTTGGTGTAGTAACGAACAGAGAAAGCAAGCTCTTCCCTCTTGCCTTTGTCTTTGCTTTCGTCGATTAGCGCACTGAAGCACCCGGCAGTTTCGATCTGATGGCATATCTCTTTCCGTATCTGAACCGCGAGTACAGACAGCATTTCATTAAGAGACGTTTTACTGGTGTAGTCAACAAGAAGCCTTTTTTCTGTTATCGCTTGGTGGAGACTTCGAAACTCCTTGTTGGTCTGTAATTGCATCTTGATAAACGTTGTCCAGTTGCCTGGGTTTTTCGAATCAGCTGCCTCGTCGTGGCCCCGGAATGCTATTTCGTTCGTTGCAAACCAAATTACGTACTGGAACAGAAGTTTAAAGTAATCTCTGTTATTTTGAGTTGTTTTCGCTTGATCGGGAACCAGTTTCTCAAGTATACTTGTATCTATTCCGTCTGATATTCGGGCCTTTGCTTTCCATTTCTCGTAGCAATTTTTGTGAACTTCTGATTTCTGGTGTTTCGTAAAACCTTTGTTTTTATCTAGCGCATTAGTCCACTTTCTAAAGCCAGTTACGGTAAATGTGGTGTCTGCGGAATTTCTTGAGCAGAAGTTTTTACAAGCAAAGCAAAATGCTGCATCGCTTTGAACATTATACTCTAGCCAGTCGAAGCGGTTGTACCAGTTTGCGTTGAAAGATCTCGTTTTTTTGCTTGAAAAGTTTGTATTTATTGGAAATTTCTGGAGCTTCGGTTGTGATGGTTTGTCCAATTCTTGATCGAGATCACAGGAGCTTGCTTGGCTAGTTTCAGGGGTGGATCTCTCTTGAGTCTCTTCAGGATCACAAATTGTATGAAGTTGAACTCCATCTGGTTCAGCATTATCCCGCTCAGCATTGTCTCGTCCAGTCTCATGTTCATCTTGTTCATCTTCAAGTTCTGGATATTGATCTTGATCAATTGCCAGTTGTGCATGTGGGTTCGATTCTGGAACTGAAGAATAGTGTGATCAGCAACATACAGTCGAGTCGGCCCAATTTCTCAATAAATAATATTGCAGAATACTGTGATGACACTAACCTTTGTTTTTCTTGTGGAAAAAATCTGTAAGCGACGGTTGGCGCCTTTTCATTGTTCTCTCTACTCGGTTTGTCCAACAATTCGCAAATGAAAAATCACTCACGTTGTGTTTTGGTATTGAAAACAAAATATTTCACAAAATTCAGCTATATTAGATGTTCTTCAGACTCTTCACGATTCACTAACACTCATGAATAATGTATAAAGTGACCGGCTTTTATACCGACCGTTAGGGTAAAATATGACTTAATTAACCAAAAATAATCTGACATAACACACTATGAGTAAGCAAATTCCATTAAAGGCCAATCGCAAAGTTGAACCATGTGTGATTACATCATACAGCAGGTACTTAAATATTGCATTGTCACACAGTTGGCATGCAACATTATCTGGCGAACGTAAACAAGGTCAAAGGTCGAACATTTCATATGCGAATGACTGTCGGAAAATACTAAAATTACACAAAGTTAAAATTCTATGTAGCCTTTGTAGGATCTATTCTTCAATCTTCAAACTTTTTGGAGATGTTAACATCAAATGTATTTATAGTTACACTAAATTTTTTGGCAGTGTTGTAAATAACAACGAAGATATACGCAAAGTAAAAATTTCCGTAAACATTTAGAATTTTTTTTGGGGGGGTGCTAGAAAATTTTGGGGGGGTGCGCACCCCCCTGCACCCCCCGAGAAAATCCGCCCCTGCATCCCACCACTAACTTGCTTTGTAAATTTTTAGGTAATGGTAACCACTCCACCAAAGCAAAAACAGTGTGTGGTGTGGAATGACACAATTTAACAAAACACACAAAATCCAGATCAGCCATTAAAAAATTGAAGTGACATTACTGCTACCATGTTGGTGGACAACATCAAAATTTCAATGGTTAGACAGTAAAATAATGAAATGCATATTGATTCATGCAAGCAAGCAAGCAATTGAATGGAACTAGAAGGAGACTTTGGGAGACTCTGACTCAGCTTGCAATTTGCAAACGTATTAATAAATTCATGTACCTTAAATATTTCTAAAACATGGAAGTGATTCCTTGTGTTGTGACTGTTAATTGCACAGTTTCTGCAATAATAAATATCGTGACCACAGTCGAGGCAACGAGTTTCGGCGAATGCTGTGCAATCACAGCACTGTACATCGTTGGCTGTGAAAGCATTTCGTTCGTAGCGAGATTTAACAAGCTTCTCCCTGACTTCTTCCCATTGTCTGTATTGCCGTAATCGTCTTGACTGATGTTGTGATAAGTCAGAAGTACTACGGTCACCAAGAATATCGCCATTATCATCACGATCATCGCCATGATCATCATGATCGGTATCCATCGAGAGCGAGGGCAAATTGCTGGTAGATATCTCATCACCATGAGCACTTGAAACATTGTCTGATGATGTTTTCAGAAAGATGCTACCGGCACGTTTGCTTCCACTTGTGGAAACTGAAAGCACGCGCAGTTTAACGGGTTTAAAACGTTTTGGTTTATTCACACTACCACTTCGAGTTCGCTTGGGCGCCATGTTGATGTTGTCTTCGCGGGCAAATGCCCGTTGTGGGTTGCTCAGGTTGCAACTCAGTGACGCTATCGAGCGCTGTTCTAAATTTTAGAATATACGCTCTATAGCGTTTTAGAATAGGTGAAACGGGTGGCTCTGGCGTACATAGATTCCAAGTTTTGCTGCCAGAAATTTATTTATGGGCTTCTAAAAACTGAAAATTCGCGTCGCGTTGCCGCATCGCGTCCGGTATGTGTGGGCGTTCAATAACTCTTTTTAAAGTTTAAGCGATGATGTAAAGCCTTAAATGGTTGGGTAGGTCGTCGTAAAAAGACATACTGAACCAAGCCCGTACTGATAAAAATAAAATGTATTCTTACAGCAAACATGAAATAAACAAAATAGACACCTACCACTTCAAGGATTATAAACTACGAGTCGTTCCCATTTCTCCGCTCGTCGTTCCTATTTCACCAACTGTTTCTGTGTTCTGATAATATTTTAATCTTTTCCCAGTGTTTATATAATTGTATTTGATTCCATATTTCATTTTGATTAAAGTTCAAGAAATATGTTTTAAAAAAAATTGAAAAATGACAGTTAAAATGCTGACGTTCTCATTGAAATACAAACTTTTTGTCTAGGCCAATCAGAAAGTTGTACATTACCCTTCTCTACTCGTTCAAACTTCGCGCATGCGTACAAACACCATGACCATTAAACGTCCAAGGAACATTGAATGTTCTGTCACAATACCCGGGTGTAATTCCTAATCTCCGGGCGGAATTTGTAGTAATTTAGAATTGACCGCTATTTGAAAACAGGGAATTCCGAAGATAAAAGTGAAATTCGATGTAGGCGTGGGAATGCGTTGGTATATTCTGGCTTTCAACAATATGCAAAGCCGGATTGTTGAAGACACGATCGAGCGTATTCAATTATCTTCCAATTATGATATAATTTTCAAAAACAAACCTAGCATGTGGCATCCTTTTTCATGACAAATCTGGTTATCTAGACAAATCTGTACGATAATTGAAATTTCGCAACGTTTTCTCAACGAAACTTCGTTAATTTTGTCCTTCTTGACGAAAGCACTTAGCCTCAAATTGAAACCTTCAGAATTACTTGGGCTTTATCGTGTGGTTTATCGATCGGTATATGCTGACATGCACCCAAAACTAACTTTCTGCAGATATATATGTATATATACGGTCGTCTTCATAAATTGTGCTTCTTTGTCTACAATTTACTGATAACAATTATAAGAAACTATTCCCGTATTTTTGATGATTTCTGCAATATTCTATAGTTCAAAATAAAGTTTTAGAGTTTAAAATACTTGTAAGTGTTGTATATCTACATCATCATGAAGACCACTACGATATTTTTTTCGAGAAGTGCATGTCTTTACATCTTCAAAATTAATTGGCGACCCAATTACGTTGCATATTTGTTTATTTATGGAACAACTTTTATCATGGCGTTTGGCTATAATGATTCTATTTTATATTCCAATCGCTACTTTGTTTTATGCAATGTTTCCTTGGAACTGAGTGTGAAAACTTCAAGTGCTTTTGGCGCAAGCACATATACATATTGGCAACCGACTGCATGTGCCTCACGCAAATCCCTGTGAATAAAGAAATCCTTGATGCCACAATTGAAAGCTCTCTGGATTGAATATTTTCATTGAAAACATATCCGCCTCTGCACTTTAACAACCCGGAACACGAGTTTGTCATGACAACAAATCATAACATCGGCATGCCGACTAGTCAGTATTCAATTTTACACTAAGGCAATCATCCAATTATAATTTATAAACATTTGTTTCAAATATAACAGTATTAGTAACGTGAGTGATACATAGGCTTTGACGTTTCTCGACTTTTTGTTCATATACGGTAGTCGTATCAAGTATATAATTGTCATGTGCTTGATCAAAAATCAGTTGATTTTATGATTTTTGTTGTAAAATATCGAATTGAAATGCTTTGTTTAAATTTCTGCAAGACTAGTGACGAAGTGCTTCTCTTCATCATTTTATGTTGTATTATAGTTAATTACTCCGTACTTGATCCATATATTAATTTCTTACACACTGAAATCACTGTTTGTAGATTGGATATAATCATATGAAGACTATACCAAAAGTTGAAAGGCCAGACCTAAATTGGTTTTGAGAAAAAGCCTTTGAGTTTTCTCATTGAATAATAGCCTGAAGGAGAATAGTTTAAACCGCGATAGCAGCCTTTTTAAGCTTCCAAACAAAAGCTTTTTATTGTGATCAATTGACCATGCCACCCGCAAACTATTCTCTTAAACGAATTTAGATAAGGTTTACCACACCCGGCCATAATTAGATACCGCTATGAAATATACAAAAAAGGTTTGACGATTTTCGTCGATTGGGTACCGTCTTGTCAAAACACAAATCATTTCAATATTGCTTGTACTTTAAATTGTACATATTAACAAATATAATAGTTTAGGTGTGCAAACATTGTGTGATTGCCTTCAGAGCTTTCCAAGTTTGAAACTCATATGTGGAATTCGTGTATTAAGCTGCAGCCTCGTACTTAGGCCCTTATAATGTAAATACTAAAGCGCTTGGGTACAAGGAAGTGTATTCCGCATCTCATGCACAAAAAGGAAACTAGTCGGAGAAATAGCGGTCAAATCCTTTACAGTGTATGTTAAGGCAACTTTAAACTTGACCACTTTAACAATAACAAACGTTTCCTCTTCTGGAAAATAATCCGTTTTTTATTTTTATTATTGAAGTTCGTGTTTCATGTATGGTGGCCGAGAACTGCCACTCAATTTTTCCAAAATAAAATCAAATTAATCAAATTGAAAAGAATTTCAAATAAAAGTAATTTAAAACAAAAGAAAATCCAATTAAATAGAATATTTTTTAACATTAAAATAAAGTTAAAATAATTTGAAAGTAAATTCAAATTTCCACACGGCCTAGAGCTGCCACAGTATACCACAATACCTTGCGGGCATTTTTTCGAACATGGCGTACTTTCGAAATAACAACTGGGTTGAAGACGAACAGCTAAAAGAACAAATGGCAAGGCACGTGAGGGAAGGTTATCAACGCAATGAGATGCTAGATTTCTTAATTAATCAATTAATTCAACTCAAATTACATTTAACGTCAAATTTTTATAAACAGCATTGTACGTTACGTCATTAAAACGTTCTATATTTATGAAGATCAAAAGGGTATATGATTTAAACCAGAGTTTGTTTGCTTTTATTCCCTGTTGCGGATCTTTATGATTCTCGACTTAGCATAATAAACTACATGTCATAACATGAACTTGATTATTATTATCTGGATTAGTCTCTTGCACATTCTTACAAACGATTTTTGCAATTTGATCCCGAATTTCAACGCTTTAAGCCCGCTAGAACAGGTAAATTTAGATTACAATTCAACATAGCCGCATATTCAATTACACTCAGAGACATAACTTTGCTTTTTGGGGTCAAACGGGGCAAGAAAGCTGTATTTATTGTATTCCTGTCTATGAAGGATACGAAAGCGCATCGAAATATCAAAAATACAGTTCATTTGTATTGATTTTGTATATTGATTTTGTATTTGAAGAATAAGGCACTAGTTGATACGATATATATACTAATCCGTCTAATCGATATATCTATTCGATATCGATTGTATCTATTAATGAAATCGAGCGGAATTTTCTTAAACCATGGCTCTGTCAAAGTCGAGTTGCTTTCACTGCATGCACTCATTACGAAAGGTCGACTTTTGTCACATACCAAACATCAAAATGGAGGACAAACTGAAAAGGAGCAGCTTTGCATGAAATAAGTCATCTACAATTATAAATATGGCGTAAGCATAAGACCGCAGCTTTTCACCAGTATCAACGTATTTGAGACAGCCGTTTCAGGACCTTACCATGCATTCTGTCATGCAGTAACCACAATAATTATACTGCATTTTTAGTTTTATCATTTTATATCACCATACGAAAATACGTACAACAACGATCTCTCACTTCCTCTGTGTAATAAATCAAACGTATAGCGTGCTCTTACTTCTATAGATTAATTTAGTCCCTAACACATGCATGCATGCATATATATTTTCAACCCTGCAAAATGCGCACCATTTTTACTATGCACGTATACATAGTTTCACCTGTTCTAAACATACGGTTCCTCGGCTCGAGCGTTTTCATGATCATATGATGTCACATCTTAAACTATTTTTATCTTTTAGGGGGTTTCCAATGCACTAACAGGAACAAGGAAGTTCATATACAATCTGTTGCCAAGGCTTAATCTCTGGAAAGGAATTTATAGAATACAAACGTCGGTGGACGACGCTGTTCGTCGTTAAGCCTGCTTTATTTCTTCGACAAGACCAAACGAGTTTTGCCAGGTACGTTCTGTTCCAATTCATGGTGAAATATATAATATTGTATGTGAAGTGGCTAGCGTTTGGCATCCAACTGGCCGGAAGATATTCGATAATGAAATCAAGCCTCTGTAAGCAAAGCGTCTCAACTTTGTTGTTATATTGGACATTTTAACGTTAGTCTAATAATGTATGATACATATTGAGCATTTTGTCAAACTTCATAACCATAATACGTTGAAATTTAGAAAGATATTTTTCTATAGCCGCCAACGTACTTCATGCGTGACTACATATAGAATTTATATGCAGTATATCGTAAACAATTAATATCATGAAATATAGTCACTAATAACAGTCTGACTCAGTGAATAAGTGCATTTAAAACTAGTGAATCCAATTAAAGTATATCCCGGAGTTTGAACGGATTTATGGTACTAAATTAGGGCAGTGAAGGTGTTACTTAACACAAATGGCGTTGCAAATTCGGCATGTTTGATTATAATGACCATTTTGTTCTACTTGTTAGCAGGATACATTTGGGCTTTGTCAGAGGAAACAGGTTAACTTGTTGCTTTTGTTCTTAGTTGACGAGGCTATAATTCACCCAGGTGGTTTTTGCAGTGATATTTTGATGCGATTTTCTTTTGATAGATGTGAACGAGCGAATATCCGTTTAAATGCGCCAGCTTTCCACGTTATACCATCATGTAAACATTGGTAACTTGTCTATAACTCGTTTACGTCAGTAAAGAAAATATTGCACCTAAAATAGCAGCAAATGAGCTAAAGATTTTGATTTTAATTTGTCTATATACTAATGCAGTAATTTGATATGTTAAGGAAATAATATGCTTATACCATATTGTCTGAGAAAGGCATTTCTTTCCTCAATTCTTCCTCAAGCTGAGGCAGAGCTTTCGTAGGCGGATTAAGCAATAAAGAAATTCGAGAACTATGCGATTATCTTACGATTATCGTATGTGCTGGAAAGACAACATATATTGTAGTCAATCGTCTTTCGATTTTGGCATTGAGCGAAGCGGTGTATAATTGCCCGCGGAACTTATTTGGTTTGCGAATATTTAACATCTCTGTATCTTTTTCCCTGTGCTTATGCTATGAAATGAAGATTAAATAGATACATTTCCAGATTAAGCCAAATTTGGGTTTAATGGTTGCTATATAGGTAGCTTTTAGGCCTTTCAATTGATAAAAATTTACGAAAAATTTCAATCATCGAAAGTCACTACATGTTAGCTATACTTGCATATCTAGCTATACTGGTCACTACATGTTTAAGATAATGTATTATCTTTAAGAATGTCGAGCTTCTGAAGAAAGAGCAGGTCAATCGCATTAAGCGATAGGAATTTGCGATGTCGCAATAACTATACAAATCGCGCAGAATAAAATTTCAGAAATGCATAATTATATTTGATTTTATATTATATTCTATTTTTTATTTTATTATATTAATTTGATTATATTAATTGCAGACACTAGTTTTCAAAATTATAACTTACAATAACACGTTATATTCTTCCTCGACCGAAAAAATTTATAAACCTTCATGCGCATGCCAACTAAGATATGCACATTGGTACTTTAGTTGTTTAGAGCTGGTTTGAAGAAACTACCGCGATTTACTTGTACCGGCCAGTGGCTGATAGCCCGAATATTTAGTTAACTTCCTCGTTCTGACCCTATCTTTGATATGAACAGTCCAAGTGCAAATACAGTATGTTATATATCAACATAATTTGGATGGAATCATTGATTTATATGCTGCCAATAATAAAATAAAATTCTGTGTAATTTTAGCCTTAAATCCCTGTGACAAATTCTGCGCGGAAATTGCAGATTTATAATTTGATTGTGAAGTGTCCCTGCAGTGAAAAGTGTTTAGTAACAATATCCCCGATCGATAACTCCTACAGTAGCAGATAGTAGCTTTTATGATTGTAGTTTTTTAACTGACAAATCTTTATTCTTTCTTTAGATAATCCACATCTAAGTATAAAGTATGAAGATATTGGGGACGATGAAATTCCTTCCATTTCTAATAATTTTTATGTGCTGTGGGATGTTAACAAACGCACAGTCAAAGGGTACGATTCTTTTTTAAAGTATACTCCTTTATAATACACTAAAGCCTCGTTCTTATGCATAACATAAACGAGATCAATCATTTCGACTTAAATATAAATATTATGCAAAATGACAAAGCAAGAATATATTCTTGTGCATGCTTATGCTTCATGTTTTGCCGATGCTTAATTCCGTCGTACGTTTCATTGCATGTTGACTGTTTTTTTGCCTATACGCTTGCGTCGCAAGTGAAAACCAGGCTTAAGTGATTATTAATCTGCGTTTAGGTGGCTATTGTGATAATTGTATTTCATTTTAAGATACAAGTATATTAATTATAATCGAGCTGTTTATATAGCAATCTTCTGTTACGGTATATTTCATTCACTACATTGTACTATAGCAAGTAATGTTATAGTTTGCTCTCCATTATTTTAGATGGCAAATTAATAGCCATTAAAAGTAAATCGACACATAACTGCACGTGATTTTAGTACCGTGTTATCGTGAATTATTTTCGAAAATATTCATATTATTCCCCTTTGTTTTCATTTTCTTATGTAGAATCATCAGTTAACACCACAACTAACGTTTCACACCCGAGGCCGACAAAAGTTATTCATGGCATAAAGTCATCCAAAACTGCTCTGCTATCGCAAATGGTTTCTCGACACAACGAACTACCATCGCAAGTCAGAGTTCACGATTAAAAGGTATTATTAGATTTTTTCGTGCTAGATTTTTACAGTTTGCTGTTATCATTTCGTTGTTGCATGTTGTTGTTGTTGTTGTTGTTGTTGTTGTGTTGTTGTTGTTGTGTCGTTGTCGTTGTTGTTGTTCGTTAATGTTTTTGTTATTGTATATGTTTTATGATTTCTTTGTCTTTTTCTTTGTTTACATTGCTTGATGCGCTTTGTCATGATGTTTTTTTGTTATTGTTGTTGTATTGTTAGTCTACAATTTCAATTGAAGAGAACTAGTGGAAGGGAGCAGTCATTTTGTAGAAAAATGGTGGTTTCTTGATCTAACACCTTCCAGCTCATTTGACTATAGGAAAAAAATTACAATAAGTACATTGACATTTCATTTTTGTCATTCTGTCATTGTAGCCATGTTCGTGACCTGGGTTAAAAAACTAGTTAATTCCAAAGACAGATAGCTAAAATCTATCTCGAAAGACTGCGTCGAGTCACTTCATTAATCAGGAATTCATTCTTGATTTTCTTTTCTAATCCTTTTTTCTGAATTTCAGTTTCAGCCACGAGAACAATTGTCACTTCAAGTATGACAGCAAACATGACAACGCCAATTGGCCAAGGTACGACAAATTAATATCATAGTTAGGGGCTGTATATATCAGCCCAGTTATCCGAGATTCAACGAGGCCTAAGATGATTTTGAGGTCTTGAAATGAGCAGATAATATGATCCTGACTGTAGTGTAATTACCACAACAATAGCATGTGCTTGTTTGGTGTTATAAGGACTTATCCCAATACCTGAAAGTCATCTCACGGTACGTTGAATCTCGGGTAACAGGGCGCATGTAAACAGCCCCTTAACCATCTAAATGCTACGAATTATTGCAGGTGTAATTAATGAAGGTGGCTCAATTGTACTGTCGTGTGCAGGGGTCGCAGAAGAAAGTTTACAGTGGTTGGAGTTACCAGACCGAAAAACAATCAATTAAAAAACAATACTGAAGTGAATATATTTATCAATACCACCCCCCCCCCCCCGCGGTTCTGACCCTTCGAACCGTCGAAGGACCAAATTGCAGCAAAAAACGATTCAGGTGGTCGCTTGAACGTTCTTCGTGTTTCCAAGCTGGCCTTGCGAGAAAAATTGGTCTTTTCAGGGCTGTTTTAATGAAATTTATTTTGACGTTTTACTATAATAAAATTATACTATTATAAAAAGAACAACAGGGTTTACTAAAAGCGATGGTGTTTCGGGAAACATTGGGCAACTCCTTAAACTTAAAACAATAGCAAATCTTTTTTAACCTCGTTTACACTCCCAATTTCTCTTATTGCTCTAGGGCCAATGACAAGTGATAGCACAAACCTAGGTTTGATCGTTGGCATAGCTGTTGGTGTCGCAGCTTTAGTAGCAGTCGCCTGTCTGGTGCTGTGCCTTGTCAGGACTCGTCTATCATGCGGACGGGTAAGCAGCGTCTTTTTGTCATAGCCTGCATAGCAGTGGTTATAGCAAGGCGTGTGATGGGCAGAGAAAGGGGGGGGGGCTGATGCCCTTTAATGATTCTTCATAACATAACGTATTCAGGCGAGTACTCTAGCGAAATTGGGAGCATTTTCAGGTCATACATTCGGGCAAGAAATTTCGCCTACTCTCAAAAGTTTAAGAACGCGTGCGCCCATAAAATTGTTCCAAAACCTACGAGAATGTGAATTTCTCAAAACTGCCTAAAATCGGAGTGAAGACACGGAACAAACGATGTCCATTTGAAACAACAAAAGAGCGAATCATTCTGATGATACTTCTTCATCTACTTCGGTCAATTTGGCAGCTAAAATCATGCATTAAAATTATACATTCTTTTATCGTGTCTCTCAAACTTGATGAGGTGGCTAGCTAAATAACACAAAAAGTGACTTGTCAATCAAGTCAATCTTGTCAAATTATTATCCTTACTAACCCTGAATAGTGTTTTGGTCACCGTGTTCTAGCTTAACAAAGTAGAATCAGTGGGTAGTGGGGTCATGTAAGGTTTTTCGGTTTCTCCTAATCATTTGTAATTATATCCGTTAGAAATGCAAAGGTCGTAGAACAGGAGCACTACCACCTGTGACTTATAACAAGCCTAATGAAGAAGGACTCAGCGAAGAGGTAGGATTCAAGTTTTATTAATAATTACTACTACGGTTGCATTTGCAAAGAAAACATAAACTGATAGCCGTTGCCATCCTCTCTAACCTTCGTATTCGAGATTTATAGCATATCGTATACGAAATTATTAATTGGCACTTTAATAATATTTCTTTGTGAAATTTGTAAAATCACGCTTTTATTTGCCGGAAAATACAATGTAACATGACCAGAGTTTTTTAGTAGAATGGTGCATTGGTGTGATGGTGTCTTTCATTACAACACGTCGTGTAATTCTGTCTTTAATTGTTTTAGACTGGGAAAGATCACGTTGTTCGTGTTGATAGACTTCGCTCTTTAAAAAGTTCTCAGCCCCGAAGCGTTCGCGCTGATTTTGACAAGATGAAAATGCCGTCAGATGACATGGCGTTCTCTAATGATATGGCTATTGAAGATGAAGAAGAAGTTGAATCAAGAGTGAAAAAGGCGAAGGAACGTCGCAGTAAAAGTAAGCATACAAGCGTAATAATTGACACGAGTATAAGATTTCTGATTTGCGCGTCAAACGCGGTGCTTTTGCCTACGCCATCTGACGAAACTCGTAGTCGTTGCACTTCTGCATGTGAAATTAAGCAAAAACTTGTACTTCAAAACTCGACTACTGCGAGTTTTGACTGATAGCGTAAGCAAACAACACGCTGGAATGACGAATCGTGTACTCGCAGTCACTGCTAAGACTCAATCGTGTACTCGTAGTCACATCACAGAGGACCTACTTAGACAGAGGTGTAACTGTTGTAGAAAGGCTAATGTTTGAGTGTAACGAAAAGCTTAGCCAATGCACGTTAGGGAGGCATGAACTCCCCCCAAAATATTTGCAAAATGAAGGGCGATTATACCAGAAAAAATACAGCAAAAATTTGTTTTTAAATCAGCTAGATGGTTTAAAATCTCGCCATATTGAAATTTGAGTTCGGGTGGGTAAATGCCTCTCGAATGCACACTGGCTAAGCTTTTGGCAGCGCGTTACACCTTTTTGTCTGAGTGAGACTTCTGTCCAAGTAGGTCCTCTGTGGCACGTCTAATACCTTTTTGAAGGGGTGGTCGACAAACTCGCAACATATAAGTTTTTCCATGTTAATTAAGATACACTTAATTCTGGTGATTTAGAGGCTCCTGACATTTTTAATTTAAACGAGGCAATGCTACTTACAGCGTAATTTTGTGCACGCTTAAGAAATTTTTTCACTGGGATAATAAAAAAATGGGAAGAGATTCTTGATTTTTCCATTTTTTTTTCTAGCTCTTTCAGTTCGTCCTGGCCTGGTAAAAAAGCTTATCACAACGGAGGGTGGCGTCACAAAAATAGCTGATATCTCGCTCGATGTCGGGCCTGGTTGTCTGGAAAACGACACAGAGATCACATTAATAAGAGACGATCAGAATTTTGCTTTCCAGTCTTTGCTGAAGTTGGGTCTGGTCGATGATACCCCGCGAGTGGTCGAATTCCTTCCAGACGGTCTGAAATTCCTGAAGCCAGCGCTCCTTAAAATAAAATGTGAAAAAAGTGACCCCGAATCCGAACTGTTCGTGCTGCATGGTTCCTACAACCCTGATTACCAGAGAACCGTTTGGGAACTGGTAACGAATGATCTCGAGGAGAACAGTATCGACGGAGTCGTGAGCATGAAGATTAATGGTTTCTGTTTTTATAGCTACATTTTGGCAAGACGTGGCAAAATAGCGCGAATCTTAAGTCATCTTAATCATTCGTTCACCTGTCGTGCATACTCGTTCTATCGCAGAGCTTCAGTGGATTCCATGGATATTTCTGTTGTTATTGTAAGCGAATTTGTTGACAAAAAAGCGCAAGAACGCATCGACCAGCTGCAGACTCACCAGGAGGAAGGCTACACTAAAGGAGAAAAGGGAAAGTTGAAGCGTGTGCACACGGATCGTGGCCTTGAAATGTCTCTAAATTTTCCAGGTCTTATAAGCAGCCCCTTTCCGTTCAAAATTGATCAGCCCCAGCTGGATAGTGTCGGTTTCGTGGTGGAACAATTCAAGGTAACACCAATAACTAGCCCAGCAAATGGAACGGTGGACATAAAAGAATTGCATCGAAATGCCGCGAATAAACTTCTGTGGAACTTAAATATTCGTGAAATGGAAAAAGAGATTAAAAAAGAAGCTGAAGGTAAAATAGTTTGGTTTAAAATCCATTTAAGATCCCACGTGATAACGATGCCGATGTATTAATTGAATCCAGACTTGAGTTCAGATTATATCTTGCCTGATTTTGAATTTACTAAATTATTATCTCTTCTTTAATTATTGAATAAAATTTCAAAACTTTGTCAATGAATCGGCAAATTTCATGTATTGGCGCCAAACGTTTGTGGTCCAATACTCCTTCCAAAATTATGAAACAGTTTTGGCTCTAAGCAAATATCATAGGCACACTTCACATCACTGCAGTAAAAGTTCAAGTTGTAGTATATACTAAGTGCTATATATCGCCTTACTAACTGCATCTTATTCATTTTAGTCCTATTACATAATACACCGGAGCCCGGACCACCAAAGGTATGCTAAGTTCTACTCTCTTGTTTTTCGCTACACCCCACGATTTTACCCTTTGACCCAAACACGTTTCCTTACGGATTTACATGTAACATGCACTTCCATCGAATTGATGCCTTTTGTAAAATTTGGGTCGTGTAATACCTTTTGTCTAAATCTATTTACATAGATTTCGTGAAATGTATTTCAGGTAGAATCTCGTACCCAGGGTCTTTAATTTTACCTCCCCTGGGTAACAGTATCAATATATGGGATGCATGTAAGAACGTTTCCCATATAATTTGTATACTTCTAACTAGGTGACATTTTTGTTTTCCTAACTAACTGTTGATATGTTCATTTCTAGTTGTATACCGAGACACCGTGCTGTCAAACGCTGAGATTAGTAGAATGAGCAACGAGATTGGGATGGACTGGGACGCCCTCGCGGCACTCATGAATATTCCATATGGAAAGCGAGATGAAATTAGGATGAATGCCAGCCAGTATCCAGATAACACCGCTAAAGGCCAACAGATACTCGCGTTCATAAACGAAAGCCAAAATTTTGATCGGCATACTCTCGAGAAATGCGTGAAGGAGCTGGGAAGAGGCGATGTAAAAATCGAAATCCATCCTGAAGATGAATGTCAAGTATGAAATTATCTATAGTTTTTTTTCTATTTTTTTACGATTATATCACGTTCTGCCTCGTTCCTAAATATGTATGCCACTCTTCATACTAAATTTAGGTTTAAACACCCGTAATTTACGTTTAAACACCCGTATAATAACTATGTGATAACGTAATTATTATATCATCTCATTCTCACCACGTAATTATCACCCGAATTATCGCGTCTTATGATGCTAGCTTTTGAGGGGTGTACATGATATGCCCAGTATATATGAGACTTGAAAATTTGCAATATAAACTGATAATAGATCATTACGAAAAGTCCACACTGCATCGTAGTTTGCAGACAAAGCAGGTTCGTGATTGGCTAACTGGGCGCATTGACCAATCAGAAACATGCTGTGACAGAAATCTTCACCATCAAGAAAAATTTCTTATAGGCCGTTTGGACTTACTATAAACAGTTTGAGATTCGTCGGTCATCAGCTGCAAGTCTTGTTTTGATACTATTAGATATGTTTGATTGGATAATTTGAAAGAGAAATTTTCTGCGTATCTCAAATCAGGTAGTTCTTTTCACCTTCAAAAGGATTTCATGGAAAAACCTGAAATGTGTTTGATTTCTCGTTTATCCTGGGGCAGATCTAGGGGTAGTCAGAATAAATTACTACAGTTTAAAATCGCAGTCGCATTGCCAGATCTTTATTTAAAGATATTCTTTTGTAATCCATAACCAATGACGTTATTATTAAGGTGCTTTTAATTTAAAATGTAGCTGTGTAATTTATGCTACCCCTAGATCCGCCACTGCTGGTGAATCTGTCTAATAACCAGTAATGAATTCGGAGCAACGTCTTAGTGTTTAAAATACCATTCATTAATGACTTTGATTGCTTCTTCATTTCTTATGAACAATATACTTCTTCCAATAGGACGAAACCATTGATGGAACAGAACCTCCACAACCCCCTTGCGAATTCCCCCCGTACGAGAACATCACGTTGAAGAACACGCCCTCTCCCCACGTGAATGTACAGATTAAGTCGGCGTATATTGCTCTTCTGGGCACGTTTTGCTTGTCTTATGGATGTAGACAAACCAGAAATAGATAACATCCAAACGAATAATTTCTACAATGACGATCGTTCAAGGGCAGAAAAAGTTTTGTCGATCATCAACAACCAACATGACTTTTCGCGAACAAAGCTGACGGATTGCTTAAAGGATCTCGACAAACTGGACTTGGTTGAGCCGCTGACGAATGGCGCGTGGAGGCAATTGTGATCATAAAATCGAAATAATATACTAAAACCGCATTCGACATAGAAATGACATGAACGAAGCCTCAATAAAGACATTAGGAAGTTTTTTAGCAGTGAGTAAACCGGAAGTGCGAGATTCGTCTTCATCGCGCTATCATTGCGAAGAAGCGACCGCCATGTGTCTTGCTGTAAGTCACATCAAATCGCATCAAATTATTTGAATAGCTCAGAGGACTATATAAAAACTGGAACAATAACCAGGTCGCCATTTTTAAAGTCAATTTGAAGCCGAATTAGGTGCTAGTGCCTATTTCTTTTTTCTTCACGGTCGAAGATTTCGTCGAGAAAAACAATAGAACGAGTCAGCGAACTCTATAAAGGCGGTTTTCCACTAGTTGCCTAGTGGTCGAAAACCACCTTTATAAAGTTCGCTGACTCGTTCATCGTTGTAAAAAGTCGTAAATGATTCTTTAAATATGAATGCATAAATATACCTAAAAATGAACCTAGCTCACCCCATCATAACCATCATAACCCACCATAAAATGAGAATAAAATGTAATCGTGGATGGGGTTTGGACCTCAAAAATAAGGTAGTAATGTAAACAACGCACGCCATAAGTTAATATCACTCGGCCACCCTCAATCCTTATGAAAAACTATGAACTTGTAGTTTTAGATCACGAAACCATACTTTTTTAAAATGTTAATAAGCATAGTTTTAGTTCGCGATAAAACCGAGTTCAAATGGGCGTCGACCATTGTAGATTCTGGAAACTGTTCATAGAATGTCGTTATTTTATTAGGAAGGATGAGAAATTAGCTCAGTTTATACTGTGACACAGAGTAAATGCACCGATAAAACAAATTGTGGATATATCTTTAGTATTAGAGAATAGATGTACGTTCTGGTCTCATAATACACTGGATATAGGAATTATACTTGTGAAAAGGAAAACCAAAGTTTATGAGTCTATATTTTTACGAGAATCGAACGTTAGTTAAGATTTTCCAGTTGCTACGTAATTATCCAGAGTATTATCAGAGACTAGCTGGATTGTACAGCAAGCAGAAATAATTTAAGGAAAATAAAGAAAAAATTAATTTAGAGAATGATACTATATATTATATACCATATTGGCTATATATTTTGTTCATGTATATATTTTTAATAAACAATATACATTAATAAATATTAAATAACATATTCATGCTGCTGGTCTCGAACTATTTTATTTCCATTCAGTGCGAAATGTCGCACGATCGACTTTTTGCGATCGCTTTCTTTTGAAATATATAGACAATCAGGCGGAATATACAGGGTGAGTAAAAAAACCTGACACTTTGAAATTCAAATTAGCCGCGAACTTATGGCTGGAATTTGACAATTTCCATGACAGACCCATGTGAATGTACAATCAACAGGACGTGGTTAATTAATGCGAAAGTGTTTAAACCAATTGAACTAACTCAACGTGGCGCGTGTGCTAAAAAACGATTTGATAAAACTGTTCTTCTTTATTTACAGGGCTTAGAATGCATTTTAACTCTCAAAGGGAACAAACTTTATGTTCTAGGTTAATTAATGGCTCACTTATTTGATATGCTTCGTATAGCCATGAGATATCTTAGACAATATCTGTGACATTACAGCCGCTATGCAGCTAATTTGAATTTCAAAGGTGTCAGGTTTTTTTTACTCACCCTGTAAATACTAATACCGTTAGATGAGCTTGACTGGACACATTTGAAAAGAAAGCGATCGCGCGACATTTTGCACTGAGTGGAAATCCGCCTTTTTTCGCTATTTACAGCGGCTCCTGGACAAGCGTGACATGAAGTTGAAAAGATATTATGTGTTGGTGACAATTTTTATTGTCACGGGTGACATGAGCCTACAATTAGAGACCGAATATAGTCGGACTAGCCGACTCATAGCTATTGTTTATTGACACGACGAAAATGCGACGTATAACCATGCAGACCTGGACGAGAAGATTGTGTATTTTGAAGTGATTTAAAACAAACTAAAATACAAGCTAACCACCCTGTTTTAATGGTCAAATGCTTGTCCTATGTAAAGTTTCAAGCATGTTTTGTGCTCATATACAACCATTAAACTATATTAACCATGCATGCTTTGGTTATGATGTCAAATATTTTGATATTGATAACCACGCAGGTTAAACGTTCAAATAATTGTCCTATGTAATGTTTCAAACATGTTTGGTGCTCATATACAACCATTAAACAATATAACCATGCATTGGTTATGATGTCAAATATTTTGATATCGATAACCACGCAGGTTAAATGGTCAAATGCTGGTCCTATGTAAAGTTTCAAACATGTTTGGTGCTCTTATACAACGATTAAACAATATAACCATGCTTTGGTTATGATGTCAAATATTTTGATATCGATAACCACGCAGATTAAATGGTCAAATGCTGGTCCTATGCAAAGTTTCAAACATGTTTGGTGCTCATATGCAACCATTAAACAATATAACCATGCTTTGGTTATGATGTCAAATATTTTAAAATGGGCAACCACGCAGGTTAAATGGTCAAATGCTGGTCTTATGTAAAGTTTCAAACATGTTTGGTGCTCATATACAACCATTAAACAATATAACCATGCTTTTGTTATGATGTCAAATATTTTGATATCGATAACCACGCAGGTTAAATGGTCAAATGCTGGTCCTATGCAAAGTTTCAAACATGTTTGGTGCTCATATACAAACATTAAACAATATAACCATGCTTTGGTTATGATGTCAAATATTTTGATATCGATAACCACACAGGTTAAATGGTCAAATGCTGGTCCTATTATGTTTGGTGCTCATATACAAACATCTAATATAAAGTTGCAACTTGCAGGCATCGAATATGGCCGGAAAACGGTATACTCGACCATGGTCGAATACATCGGAAAACGGCATAGCTACTCGACCATGGTCGATTGTGCCGGAAAACGATATACTTTCATGACTATGGTCGAATACGCCGGAAACGGTATACTCGACCATGGTCGAATATAACGGGAAAACAACAATATCGTGGAATTATACCGGAAAATTACAGATTGCTGCATTTATATTAGCTAATTGATATATGACTAACCCGCTTGAAAAAAAATCCTTCTGTGGAGTTTTGTATTAATCTCACATGTAATGGGACAAAACTAGCATATACTATATTGGCGTGCTGACCTGACAAATATCGCTGGCCCACTTACTTGGGTGAATTTTGAACCTTGCAAAATCGCGCGAGTCCGCCGGACAACGCACCGCAGCGAAGTGAAAAATTTTGAACTTACTCATCTCTATAAGCATTGTTGGAAGCTGGCCACTGTCGAAAAACAGTCAATTTCGTAGAATGGGTAAAATGAATGTTCTTATTTGCTTTAAATATTTGCTACAAAATATTATAAAGTATAGGATTTACAAAGTTTCGACTATAGGACATGCAATGCCCACTATAGTAATTACGTTATCATGCTGGGTGAATCATGCAGCGGTTACAATAATGTTTACATGACATTCTATGTTAAAACTTTGAAGATATGTTTCGTGTTTGTAGTTGTACATCATTGTGTGTTCACCAACCGTGAACCATCCATGATTGCGATCCGGATTGCCTCTGCTTGGCGTATTCGGACAATCTGGTTCGGGTTCCCACCAACTCACAAATGCTCTTGGTTGTCCATACTCAACAGTGGCTGTTATAGTCTGCACACTAGGACATTCGCAGGCTAAAAAAACAAAGTAATTCTGTTCAAGTGACATTACAAAGAAACCAGCTAAATCAATAAAATCAACAATGACCTATTCGAATTGCCTTTATAAAAACCTCAGTTACATAACTTTCAATTAGGTGAAAATTGCACTGATGATTTAATAGTAACAAAATCTATAATTAATGAGTTTAATATTTTTAGATTAATAGCACAAATATTACACCACATTCAAAAGATCTCTGTATGATAACGGGAAATACTTCTGAATGAAAATCGAAATGGATTTAGGTGTTATCGTGGATTCTTTCCATTTTTAGCAAAGAGTGCACTTCATGCCTAACTCCATTTCTGTGGTCAGCAAAATGGTAACAGAAAGTTATAATTTGCAGGACATGCATGTTGGAAACAAAAAGGCGTCAAAATATTAGACATTGTCAAGACTTACCATAAACTGTAATGTCGACAAAACAAGCACGGGTTGTAAGCTTGTCGGTACGACCATAGTAGGAGAATTCGTAGGTAATGATGTGCATTCCAAGTCCAAATTCCTGTGGATTTTGTGTGCCATGAGGTTTTACCTCCGCCGTGTAATCAACCGGCCGTGTACATCGGAGTCTTGGCTCCAACCAATTTATCATTATCTTATCTTCACCCGGCCTGACATACTGCTCTGTAGATATCCCGCCTTCACAATCACAATACACTGTTGAAATTGCAAAATGACACTGATTTTCAAACTTTGACGTTAATTACCTATGATTAATTTTGGAACCGAAACATTGGGTAACACGAACAGCTTAGACAACAGTCCACCATATACAGGAACATTATTTCATGGACCAAAAATACGTACCATTGACTAACAATAACATACCACTTACAACTATGGCATGGTATTCACCAATTTTTAAATACCATAAAGCAACATGTTGGAACAACCGTAGTATATCATGGACTAACAATTAATATTCGTCTACCGTGTTTACAACTTCTTATACCATTACTAGTACGTAAATATATAAAGGCCTTTTCACATGTTCCAGTGCTGTCGATCAATCCAATTCACTTCTAAAGGCTGTCTTATTGTCTGTTAATTTGCAATGTACATGGGCAGCAAATCAGCTAACGCCAATGCAGTACTGCTTTATTAATAACAGACTTTATTCCATACAGGACGTCAGAAGTAAATGGATCCGACAAAATTGGATCGTATGATTATAAACAGATCTCAAGTTACCTGTTTCAACACTGCAGGATTCTTTAACAATTTTTCCCAAAACCTTGTCCAAATCATCAAACCCTGAAGTGAACATATGGTTCGACCAAGAAACGATATTATTTACGAATCTTTCTTCTTTTGCTTCGGGTCCAACTGCCAGGGCGACAATTAACACCTTTCTATCCATAAGCTCTGCTGAATACTCATTAGCCATCTCAATTTGTTCTCTTAATATTGTACTGTTTCTAGCCCGTGGCTCCCCGTCTGTGATCAACAGAATGACGTCGCTTACATCTTTCCGATGATTTAAAGGACTTCTTAACCTGAATTCCTTGATTTGGAAGAAAGTATATCCTTAATTTATTAAGCAAGGATGATATATAATTATCATGGGATACAGAGGCCTGAGAATTAGATGAAAAGAATTCTATATAATCTATATTCTATTGAAAACAAGTGACCATCGCAGATCATGCTCTATAACCGTGTTATGACTCAAAACAGAATTGTTACTCACTTCAATAAAATCACTTATAATTAAATCGAATTTAATTTATTTCAGACACTATGAAATATAGATTATTGAAATACTGAAAGCACTGGCTTGCAGTGACAGGGTAGAGAGGGAGATATAGGTATATAGGTAGAGAGAGTAAAAAAGCGCTCTCTCCCATTTCTTCTGGAAATTACTTTTGGTGGTTTTACGATCATACACATTTAAAATGGCCTTAAATTTGTCTCATCTGACATATAACTAAAAAATCTAGTGAATTAAGCACCGTTGCTTTATACGTGTTTACATGAAGAGTACTTAACGTGTTTATATTGCACAAGTGTGTTGTGATTAACATGCAAATGACGCGTCAAATGACGTTATGCGCATCAAGCATGCATTTACACTGAATTTTCTCTCTCATTCGCGACGAGTATTTATGTAAAATGCACGTGCATACGAAGGGAAAGAACTCTCTCATATATGTTATATTTGTGACTAATCATGCAAAGTATGATGCAAACACACAGTTGTCGGAATTAATCTGTTTTATAACACAGCCTGTGTACTGACTTACATCGCTTGCAAGCTTGAATGCTTTGCCTGTGTAAGTAGATGGCCCCATAAGATCATTCACATAGTCCAAGTTGTCCAGCCAAGAAAGCAGATCATTTTTATCATTCTTTGATCCAATCTCCAACAAGTTTTCGGTCTTTCCATCACTAGCAAATGTGATAAAACCAATATGGCTGCCGTATTCTCCAACGTTCAGCTTCTTATTTACGATAAGGCTCTTTAGAAATGGTCGCACATTCTGCTCAAAATTTTTCAAGCCAACCGATTGGGAGTTGTCCCAGACAACGAGGATATCTTTAATGCAATCTGAAATTTGATGAAATTTAATTAATCTCATACTTTATGTTTTTTACGTAATATAAAGTCGTATGATAACGATAGTATATATGACACTGAGAGTATAGTTGTGAAATTGACTGCCATATCTTCATGAAATGTATCTTTAAGTTCCCCATTAAATTCCCTTCGCAGTACTAAGCGTAGAATATCTTGATTAATTAAAGGTTTGGAGTAGTTTCGTAAAAGACAATTACATTATAAAAATTATAAAAATATGGTAATTAGCTAAAGCTATTCAGGTTTTGCCATCATAGTCTGGCAGTTTTACAGAACACTATACCTGTATCTTTCTCTTCAGTCTCTATGGATGGAATTCCTCGTCGTTCAAAATGATAATCTGTTCAGGAGAAATATAATGCAGGCGAATGTGAGTTCTTTAATGCAATTACTATATTCCTTTATTAAAATATTATTGAATTGAGTTATGCATACAAATATAGTTCTAGAATGCAATAGAGACTGCAATAGTGTTGCAATTTAGCCTGGAAAGTCTGCAATTTCAGAGTCGTTTCGAATTCCAGGATTAAAGTTAAGTTATAATTATTGAAAGCCCTGGCAGTCGTATTATTTTTTAGTGGCCAATAAGGAACAAAATTTATTTAAATTAACAAAGCACTTTATTCTCTAGTGATTATGTCGATATTAGGTATCGCCGACTGTCACTGACAATGAAGGCCTGCTGAATTAGCATGATCATGCCACCAAAGATAGAGGGCTATTTTTACACCACATATCGCAAGGAATTAATCAATTTACTTTACGGCAAAGCCGCAGCGATGATGCGTAATTAAGGGCTTGATATATACGTTTTTGTGGCCAATGCATTGACCATCTCATACTAAAAAAACACTAAATACTTTTTATAAACAAAATCAAATACCGTCTATTTTGTCGTACAGACTGGAAGCAAAACTGTTGTGAACAAACAGCGATAAGATCATCAACCATTGCGCCATTTTCTCCGATTTTTGTCTAATATATTTTCTGTCAGTATTTAACTCAATTTAGCTAGCTTCCTTCTTGAAAGAGGTCTACGCTCGATTACTTAGGACTACAAACATCCTGCTTTTATATACTGTCTGGCGCTATCAAAGTTTCGTTATCTTTTCTCACACTCAAAACGACCGTTATTTTCCGATGACATTTCTCAGTGCGTGGCGCCGGTCGTTAAGATGTATTACAACGCTCATTGGCACACCCATACATTGACGATTATAGGGAGACGGTTACTGACCCACCCATGCAAGACTGGCCGCGCTTGTCCGTTATCCATTGCGTGGGGTATTGCGTCAATGTTTTTTAAATGTTCGTCTTAAATACCCGCAATCACGCAAATATATAGGCCGTAAAATGGTGTGGTCTACTTGGTGGGATATATTTGTAAGTGGAGTAAGGAAATCATGTCAAATGGCACGTAATGCATGGTTACCAAATTCAGTGCCAATACAGCGAATAATTAGTACACAAGTTGAACTTCATGGAATCTAGCATGCCGTCACATATAACCCATGGAAAGTCTTCCTCGCTAACGGTTTGAAAGCATAATCCTTTTATTTTTGTAACACTGCAATAGTTTGCGCGTAATACAATATTCCTCGCTAGAAAGATTCCCACGCGATTTTGACGTATTTTTGGCAGCACGCCGTGTTTGGCAAACCTCCATAAGTGAAGCTTCATCTTATTTGCACAAGGTTTAAGGGGCTGTCATCGCATCTAGTGCTCCTACAAGGGAAGTTACAGGGAACTGCATGCGTTCGCATTTGCTGAGACCGTACGTGAGCTTAAAAGATTTCCCACCATAATTTACGACAGATTGAGAAATGATCTGAATAAGATTTCTTATCATCCATAATTTCTGTAATAACATTTATCTCAATCTATCGCTTACCATGCGTGCAGGTAATTGAAATTCAAGAATCTCTTGACTGCATTATTACAATTGAGGCATACATGAATATTTTGTGCCGCATCACATAGCCAGGCTATTTAGTGAAAAATCCGTATAAACCAAGATAGTGTATTCAAGCACAGTTGCTTTCATATACTCGCAATTCATTATACCTTGCCACTCCTACCTAATATCTCACAAGGTTCCTAAGTATGTTGGATGTTTAACATTTTCTTTCACTTAATATTAATCAAGGAGTAAAGTCTGGCTTTTAGGTCGCACTATATACGCGACTAATGTAATTTTAATCATAGATACGAGATCACAGGCGTCATAATCATCTAATCTTCTTTTTCTTTCAATTGCATTCGACGCTCCCAAAATACTACGTTTAAGGTAGGTCTCGTACGGGGAAATCTTCATGATCAACCGACGAAAACTCGAAATCAACCGTTGAAATTAACTGTCGAAATAAGTAGAGGAAATTGCTCAACTCGCCTGCCAATATTTTACAGTTATTCTGCGAATTCGAGTCGTATATGAGTTGATAGCCGACGAGGCGCGTAAACTTTGTCGCCCTTTCGGTGCATTTTGGTGTGCTATTATCATCTAAAGCTTGGATTTCTATTTCACTCGACTCCCCAAATCTTTCTGCCATTTTGTTTACTTTCTCTATGTGGGATGTTCTAGCCAACCAACGAAATTGCAGCATACCTCATATCTGGCGCTTGTGTATATAATAAAAGTAGATATATTGCCTTAATTGTTTCCTGATCGCAATAATATGACCTAGTTACCTCTCAAAAAACGTTGTAAATATTCTATTAACATAGTCGTGGGTTTCAACTTTCAACGGCTTTTCAATGTCCTTGAACATTTCAACGCACCGTTTCAAGGGGTGACGCAATCACGCAAGGGATGGGAAAACATTGTTACCCGTGTAATGCGCGATCTGAAACTGATATATTATCTGTCCTACGTTTTTTAGTCTTCATAGTGATAGGAGTTGACCCACTGCTGTTAAAAGCGTTTGGAAACTGATGAGACATTCTTCGGTTTATGACGCACTTCATCAGCCTTGTGGTCACGGATGGAGTATGCTTATTTTGGACAAATTAAAGAATTCTGCTGGGTTTTCAGAATTTCCGTGTTCGGATAATTTGCTAATTGCATGCATCAACTGTAAGGCGCATTGTTGCCTGAAACTCATTAACTCGCATGAATTTTAATAAATCAATAACAAATTGAATTGCCTGCAACAATAGCCTTCTTTTCAAAACATCATGAGGTCTGAAAACAGCATAACAATTAAATCAACTGAACATGCATTTACAATTTCAAAATTAAAATAATGTTTCTTAATATACCAATTAACATACATGTGGTCCCGACTGTGTAAAAGTCAAGTAAAAAGACAAATAAAGGCAACGAGCAGTAGCGTAGCCAGCCTATCAATTTGTCCCGCTATGCTAATATCTTAGTCGGTTCACTTCCTGAGAAAACAATAGATTTCTAAAGACATGAATAATTATAATAACTCGAAATTTACATAACGGGACAAAATCGTCAGGCTGGCTACGCCACTGGCAACAAGTTACAGGTGATTACAAGCTTCGAGTCGTGTTATAGTGAACCCAAATGGACTCTAAGTCTGAGCTCACCCCCGGGTGATCTTAACAGCCATTTAACTATGGCAACAACAATTGGAAGTGTTGAAAATTTTGTTTCGGCCAAATTATATGAGAAACACGACGTATATTAGAGCCACACATTGGGTTAAATAAAAAACCCCGATGCTATGTGGCTTTGTGGTCACCCACAGGCAAGTCGTACGTCGTCACCCAAAAGAAGCCAGGATTAGATAAAATTACTAACCATCGTCGCTGTGCACTATATCTTCATGATATCCTGTAGAAATATTTTTTCAAAGTGGTACGTAAGTTTGTATTGTAGCTGTGAAGACAAAAGTCAGTAAGTTCGAATCCTGTGTGAAATGTTTTTACCTGTTGTCCTAACGCAAAAAGATTAGGCAAAATAGTAAGACTATATATGGATGATCTTTAAGATGGTCTCCCAAGTAGTAAATCACTGGTTCGAATGCCGTAAAAGTTTTTTTACTATTACCTTGAAGAAAATGATTAGCCAGGTAAAATAGATAACCGTGGTTGCGTTGTGTGTGTTCTTGTGGTGTATATTGGTGAAGAAGATTAGTGTCCGAAGTAATAGGACGATGGCTTAAATCCCGTAAAAGCTCTTTTTCTCATGACCTTAAATAAAAAGATTAGGCGAAATAAATAACTATAGTCGCTCAGGAAATCATGGTGTGAACGGGGCCTTAATATCTGTTGCCTAGAATGTTGAAGTACAATTTCAGCTGTGAATGTTGAAACAATTTAATGAAACTACGAAATTTGTGACCTGTGAAATCAGACTTGACTTCATTGAATATACAAAAACAATCGCACCGTAACCATTAGCTTCATCTTGGCCATATATAACTAGCTAATGTTGAGATGATATGCTCCTTTGCTCATGGGTTTCATACCTGTGCATAATATTTAAGTGTCAACACACAAATGGTTGATATTAGGTTAAAGCTACGAATAAAGGTATGTACAGTTATGTGCGTTTTTAACACGAAAATAAATCATCATCAAACAAAACTGATAAACTCATTGAAATAATTAATTTATTAATAAGTAATAAGTTCTACCGGTCTAGTGGTGAAGGTAGTGCACTCCCGGGTCGGTGGAATGCAAAAGCATTCCAAGCCCGAGTCCAAGCATGTTTGTTTATCATTATGTCCTTCGAGAAAAGGATAAGATAAATTAAATTACCGTAGTCGTTCAACACAAGATTCAGTGGTCTAGTGGCGAAGGCAATTGTCTCCGAAATGGTAAGTCGATGGTTCGAATCCAAGTATCGCTGTTTTTCATTATGTCCTTGTGGAAAAGGATAAAGTGAATTAAATAACCATAGCCGTTCAACACAAAATCTCCTAGTCTAGTGATGAAAACAATTGACTCCCAAGTGACAAGTCCGTGGTCTGAATCCGAGTGTAACTGTTTTTCATTATATTCTTCGAAGAGAGGATAAAGTAAATTAAATAATAGTAAGCGTTTAGTACAAAATCTAGTGCCAAAGGCAATGGTTTTCGAAGTGGTAAGTCGATGGTTTGAATCCAAGTACCGCTGTTTTTCATTATCTACTTGGCGAAAAGGATAAAGTAAATTAATTAAATAACCATAGCCGTTCAGCACAAAATGTAGTCGTTTAGTGGAAAAGACAATGGTCTCCCAAGTGGTAAATCGATGGTTCTAATCCTACTATAACCGTTTTTCATTATGAACTTCGTGAGAAGGATCGAGTAAATTAAATAACAAGAGCCGTCGAGCACAAGATCTTCTAGGGTTGTAGTCAAGACGTTAGTCTCATGTGTCGACAGTCAAGGGTTCGAATCTCGTTTTAGATAAAAATTTTCGTTATTAATCAAACATATGGTAAGGTTATGGAGAATAAGTTGGTGTAGGCTTCCAACAATCACCAGTTAGCCTTGTGGTAAAGTCGTGGACTATCAAGTACAAGATCGTGGTATCAAGCACAGTATGGGACGTTTCTCATGGCGGTGGAATGCAAAAGAAAAAAAAAAGAAAAAATGGTAGGTATGCTGCTCGGTGGAGGTTTGTACTCGGTTAATCTTTGCCAATCAAAGTTAATCTTTAGGGAAATCAGGGGATATGTAGGGTGAATGAGGGGTATATGAGTACAAAAAGACTTAGTAATAAAAAAAGAGTAGTTGGGCGGCCTCGGCTCCCGGGGCAAGGAAAAGGGTATAGGTGAGGAGGCACCATATAAAATGTTTAAGTCTTTTTGTACTCATTTAAACCTCTTTACCCCTATTTATCCCCCTATTTATCCCCCTATTTACTCCTATCTATCCATGCTTTTACCTATCCTCATGTATCCCTGATTACCCCCTAAAGCGATTAAATGTTTGAAGAAAGCTTGCTTTGAAAGTCAGGAAAGCCGGGGGAAAGAGAACCCCCCTCAGTCTACTCCTCGCCCAAGGCGAGGGCATATTCGCCCTCTCACTCTACTCCTCTCACACTCACAAATTCTCACTTTATTACCTTTTTCTTTTTCGGTTAATCCCGGGCTTGAACCATCGACTGTATACTTGGCAGATCATCGTCTTCACCATTACACCACCAGTTCTTGTGGTGTAAGCCTAGAGTTTTTTATTTTACTTAATCCTTTTTGGAAGGATCTTTGATGAAATAGAAAAAAAAAGCATTCCCATCTGGGACACGAACTTCAGCCTTTATACACGGAGAGCACTGCCTTTACCAGTAGACCCCGCACGATCTTGCGGTGAAATACTACACGTTTTTATTTTACTGAATACCTTTTGGGTAGGATCTTAAGTGAAACTAACAATTTAAATGAGTTCCGTTTCATGTTCATGATTTTTTCTCGTCTAAAACGCACACAATTGTATCGTATTCGTAGCTTGTAAGTTGTAACCTAATATTAGCCACTTGTGTTTAAAATCTCACATACAGTTACGCAGTGCCATGAATAAAGCACTATCTCTCCATAAGTTAGTTATATGCGGCTCAAGTGAAGCTAATGGTTACGGTGGGATTGTTTTGTATTTTTAATGAAGTGAAATCAAAGTAAAGTACGAGAATTATTAATGCATTTCAAAATAGGTTTAAAAGAAAAAAACTACAAGAATTAAGAATAGCCGAATTCATATTAGGGCGGATTCATATTAGAAACTCATCTTAGACTGGAAAGTTGATCGCAGTCGATCAGGAAACCCGTCTGAATATGAATTGGACTATATATGGATGAATTTATACGTATGATGGTTCGGGTAATGAGTAATTATTACGGTAATAATTTTTTTTAGTTTCCCTTAGCTTTGTTCCGTCCTTGACGGTGCTTATATCAGAAACTTGTCTGATTTATCCGTCTAAATGCGAATTTAAGCGAGTTTCTCTTCCTGACGGGTTCCCGTCTAACTTATCCGTCTGTTTAGACGGGAAAATTCGGAAGAGAAACGCGTCTGTGATTCACATCAGACGAGTTTCCCGTCTTCGATGAGTTTCCCCTCTAAGACGAGCTTTCCTGTCTGTAATATGAATTCGGCTAAAAATGTATGTGTATAACGCGTATATTTATGAGGCAACAAGCATGCGCCTCGTACTCTCTTCATTAGATTACGGCGGATTGGAGCCTTTCAAGCAAACGAAGCAAATGAAGCCATTCTTCGAAGAACTTTCAAATGAAATAGTTATGAATCGTTGCCGTAATATTGTTGAGCTGATGTTTGTTTGTTTGTTAACGCGGTTAACCGCGGAAATTGTGCTTTTGAACTGATCTTTTTCTTAGCGTATTTTAGATTGGACGAACCTGCTAGACCAGCTAGTATTTCGACTCTTTACACAGCAAAGTCTTAAAATAAATAGTCAATTTCTGTTTAACTGGATATTTGCTTCATTTATTTGCGATTTATTTCCCGTCTAGGTTGAGTTTCCCGTCCCTAATATGAATTCGGCTATTGTTAATTCGTGTACTTCTTTTCTTTTAAACCTATTTTGAAATGCATGGTTTATTCTTGTACTTTTACTTCAACTTCACTTCATTAAAAATACAAAACAATCGCACCGTAACCATTAGCTTCATTTGGGCCGCATATAACTAACTTATGGAAAGATAGTGCTTTAAGGAACTGTATGTGATATTTGAGCGACAACACAAGTGGCTAATATTAGGTTACAACTTACAAGCTACGAATAAGATACAATTGTGTGCATTTTAGACGAGAAAAAATCATGAGCATGAAACCTATCCAATCCTACCCAAAGATATTACCCAAAAGGTATTCAGTAAAATAAAAAAGTGTAGCCTTTCAGTTCAAGATCCTGCGGTCTACTGGTAAAGCCAGTGTTCTCCGAGTTTAAAGGCGGAGGTTCGGGTCCCAGATGGGAATGTTTTTTTCTTCTTCTATTTCATCAAGATCCTTCCAAAAAGAATTAAGTAAAATAAAAAACTCCTGGCTTACACCACAAGAACTGGTAGTGTAATGGTGAAGACGATGATCTGCGAAGCATACAGCCGATGGTTCAAACCCGGGATAAACCAAAAAAGAACAAGGTAATAAAGTGAGAATTTGTGAGTGTGAGAAGAGTAGTGCGAGAGGGCGAATATGCCCTCGCCTTGGGCGAGGAGTAGACTGAGGGGGGTTCTCTTTCCCCCGGCTTTCCTGACTTTCAAAGCAAGCTTTCTTCAAACATTTAATCGTGTTAGGTGGTAATCAGGGATATATGAGGATAGGTAAAAGCAGGGATAGATAGGAGCAAATAGGGGGATAAATAGGGGTAAAGAGGTTTAAATGAGTACAAAAAGACTTAAACATTTTATATGCTGCCTTCTCACCTATGCCCTTTCCTTTGCCCCGGCAGCCGGGGCCGCCCAATTTCTTTTTTTTTTTACTAAGTCTTTTTGTACTCATATACCCCTAATTCACCCTACCTATCCCCTGATTTCCCTAAAGATTAACTTTGATTTGCAAAGATTAATCGAGTACAAACCTTTCCGGAGCAACATACCTATTCGTTTTTTCATTTTTTTTATTTTTCTTTCAAGAGCCATGAGGAACGTCCCATACTGTTCTTGATACCACGATCTTGTACTTGACAGTCCACGACTTTACCACAAGGCTAACTGGTGATTGTTGGAAGCCTACACGAATTTATTCACCATAACCTTACCATGTTTGATTAATAACGAAAATTTTCATCTAAAACGAGATTCGAACCTTGACTGTTGACACATGAAACCAACGTCTCGATCACAACACTACAAGATCTTGTGCTCGATGGTTCAGGTTATTTAATTTACTTTATCCTTTTCAGGAAGTTCATAATGAAAAACGTTTATGTAGGATTCGAACCATCGATTTACTACTTGTGAGACCATTGTCGTCTCCACTAGACCACTAGATCTTGTGTTCAACGGCTATGGTTATTTAATTTACTTTATCCTTTTCGCCAAGAACATAATGAAAAACAGCGCTACTTGGATTCGAACCATCGACATGCCATTTCGGAAACCATTGCCTTCGCCACTAGACCACTAGATCTTGTGCTGGACGGTTATCATTAATTAATTTACTTTATCCTTTTCGCGAAGGACATAATGAAAAACAGGTACACATGGATTCGAACCATCGAAATACCATTCTGGAGACGATTGTCTTCGCAACTAGACTACGAGATCTTCTGCGCAATGGGTATAGTTTTTAAATGACTTTATCCTTTTCTCAAAAAACATAATGAAAAACGAACATGCTTGGACTCGAACCCCCAATTTGGAACCTGGGAGAGCATTACTTTCACCACTAGACCAGTAGAACTTATTACGAATATCACCACTAATTTTTTTTACTGAATCTTTTTGGAAGGATTGTACATAAATTAATGACTTCAACGAGTTTATCAGTTTTGCTTGATGATGATTTATTTTCGCGTTCAAAACGCACATAACTGTACATACCTTATTCGTAGCTTTAACCTAATATCAACCATTCGTGTCTTGACGCTAAAATATTATGCGCAGGTATGAAACCCATGAGCAAAGGAGCATATCATCTCAACATTGGCTAGCATACTTGGTTTTTCCGCAATCGTTTCTTCAAGAGCTGAAGTCGACTTTTGGCTTGAACTCGGTTGTTTGGCAGATTTGGTGGATATGTTTTCTATGGCAGAGCCATCTCGTAGTGACCGTTCTCTAACTTCGGAATTTCATCTATGATCTCAAGGGCTTTAAGATCATTTCGAGACATCGTTGGGTTTGGATCGTACTGGTGATCGTTAAACTCAAGGTTACAAAACGTTCATATTGTTGATCTAGTTTGCTGTCAGCTTGTACGAAATTCACAGTTGGAGTTTTTGTTGATTTCTTCCCAATGGACCATTCAATGTCCATCCGAGAGCTGTTTGAGTTGCAAATGGCCTTTCGCCTTTGCTTTGTCTTACTTCAATAGGCTGTAAATGCGGAGAGGACGTCGCTTCCAATTAGCAAACCTACGTACGGGGGCTCGAATATACACCATGGGTAGCTTTATGTCGGCGTTTCTTTCCATATTGGAGACTTTCAAACTGACAAACGAGCATTCGATTGGTTCATTTTCGCCTTGTATTGTAGTGAACGCTAATTTTGTCTTTTTCTCTTTCGCGCCAAGTCTCTTTAAGGCGCTGTTACACTTTGCAATTTTCCTTGCAACTTGCAATGCAATTATAATTTTGAGGGAAGTTAAAGAGGGTTCGGAATGCTAAGAAAACGTTGGCAGATCGTGAGAAATGTTCGTATTTGTCAACTTTAGATGCCTCAGGAGTAGAATTGCATTGCAAGTTGCAAGGAAAGTTGCATAGCCGTAACACCGCCTTTAACAGGGTGTCTGTACAAAACGTGGTGTTGGATCCCAAAACTAGAAAGGCATATTTTCCTACTGTCCTAGAACTCCCGGCTACTTTCATCTTGACTGGAATAACCGCGAGAGTCGAGACCTGTCACAGAGTTGTCTTTTTGGATCCGTGACTTTACGCAACCGTTGGTTGTCTTAATAGGGACCTTAAGCATGTTGAACGGCAACACGACGACGACGCGGCTGAAATTCTCCTTTAAATAAATGCTACAGCAAAGTTGTTGTTGTATATTATTAATTGTAACGATTTAGTGAGTATAAGGCGTTAAGAACATTGTGTTTATGTTGAGGACAATTCTATAGAGCCTAATTCGAGGTAGTGCTCGCTAGGTCCTGAAATGCACCCGTTCCAGGCAAGACGTAAAAAATCACGTTTTCCCGTTGTAAACAGAACGAAGACGACGTCTAAAACCCATCATGGTCTTTAATTATTCATTTCTTTTCAATGCCCCATTGTATTGATAGCCGTCGTCGTCGTGTTCGCGTCCTACATGCTTAAGGTCGCTAATATCTTGATCGTCCGGAATCTTTTTATTCTTGTTTTCCTTCGAGTCTTCGCTTTTACGCTTGTCCCCAGCAAGTTTTGGGTGGAGGAATGTAGAATGGGTTCTGCTACAACCTTGTACTTTACAGCCGAGAAGCTTTTTTTGGTGCAAGAACGGACTAATTGACCAGTTGAAAGACAGTTGTTACACAGTTTCTTTTCTTTCACGACTTTTCGTCTTTCCTCCTGCGAATGCTTTCGGAATTTGTCGCAGCGAGATAACCAATGGTTTGACTGACAAAGCGGAGACTTCAGCGTGTGCTTGGTGGTTTGACTCGAAAACACTGCAGGTCCTCCATTTCTTTTAATCTTTGGATTCTGAAACTTCGGTGGCTTCCCGGCGGTAGAAATCTTCCCAAAGATGGGATGGGTCGTAGCTCTAGCCTTCACGGTGACAAAGTCATTTACCTCCTTAAGGCTGACATCTCTGGCTTCTCTTTCAACGATTCGGTCAACGTTGTCTCGCCATTCGATTCTCGTAGGACAAGGCGATCTGTCGATTAATTTCCTCAGATTATCGGAGTTGTTCAATCTGTCCAAGTATCCGATCTTTTCTAGAGTGTTTGTACAACTTGTCAATTGCACGGAAAACTGTGGTAGAGCGATCCCATCTTCGTTCTTAATTTGCGGTCCGTTTATAAGCCTTTGTACGTGTGCCGCAGCAACTCTATAGTCTTTTCCACATCTTTCCTTTAACAGCCTTCTTGCTTCTCTATAACCTTCATCTTCTCCCATTGTTAAACAGCTCTTCATTAGTTCTTGTGCAGCACCAGACGTGCGCTGGATCAGGTCATACAGTCGAGCACTTGAACTTGTAGTTTTAGCCTCGATAAGATGCTCGAAAGAACGGATATAATCACAATAATCTATGGGATTACCACTGAAAACTTGCATGCTTGGTTGAGGAAGAGTTGTAGGGCTTTAACTCAAGGACATGACTCTGTTGATCTTGCACTTCGACCAGTTTCTTAAAGGACTCTTCGTGGAAGTTATTTAAAGTACTGTTTGCCGAAACAGTGTGGAGTTTGTCGTCACCTTCGAGAGTTGGGTGGAGCTGGGGTCGTATTAAGTTCAATGTGTTCAGCTCTGGGTGTTTTTTCTTCAGGTTCGAGTTTTCTCGCTTGTGAGTTTCTAACTTGAGAGGGTAAACTATCACTACGTGTTTCGGATTCGGCCTTCTCGTAAGCTTCTCTTTCAGCTTCGGCTGCTGCGATCTCTTCAGGTAACTGAAGCTGTTTCCTCCGTTGCTGAAGAGCAAGCTCTTCAATTTCGATTTGCAGCAAACGTTCGATAAGTTCTACTTAAACTTGTAGGACGGCCCTTTTAGCAGCAGCTTTCGCGCCGGTCACGCTTGTCTTCGACCCACAAGTTAGCGGTACGACACGAAGCACGGGATCCCACTTGACTTATCGAGTCTTCTGGTTGAATGTTCACAAGTTCAGAGTCGGATTGACGCTTAACGCTTGATATTTGAGGAAGCCATATGCCTGTCTCGTGTTCGAAATCCCTCGCAATTCTTTCGACAGAAATACGGTAGTCATGTGATTCACGCAAGTCGACATCAGATTCTAACTGACTATGTTAGGCCTCGTGTACATCTTTGAACGCTTTTAGTTCATCGTGCAGTTCTCCTAATTGATCCTTGACAACAGCTAACTAAAGCCTAAGTTATCTTCGTTTTGCATAAACCCTTTGATTGTGTTTATTTTTCATGTGATTTTTGATTTTGCGGTACTTCGCGATTTCTTAAATAGTTCTATTGAAAGTGCCTTCTCAGCCATGACGGTAGATTTTTTTAAAGCTTCGTGGATAAGAAAGTGGTAATTGATTTATGATTGCGGTATAGCTAACCGGATTGGATCACAAGCTGTTGACACAGTCGTGACTACCTCCTTTTCGGGAAAATATGGCGGGCGATGATATTTTTGCGGGTAGCAGTCGTGACGCATTCAATTGATCAAGTAACAAAATTCGTGGCAGCGCAACAAATTCGATCTAAAATGTAGCTTTCGTCTGAACAGAATTTGAAAAGCAACCATGATCCAAACGAAACTACTAAATAGACGGGTGCGTGGATTACAAAACGAATTCGACAGACGATTCTGATAACAATGATCTGAGGATTTAATATAAATCAACGATACTACAGGTATAGACAGACAAACACGAACTCGTCGATGGGATAACAGTCGAACTAGAGACGATTGTCTGTAGATAATACGACTGGAAACGGACTGTAGATCGATTAAGAATCGACTAGAAGTCGATTAAGAATCGACTGGATAACGGTTCGAACTAGAATATAACAATTAAACAAACTAACTTTAAACGAGTATATAACACAGAAAGCTAATTAGGATAACATATGTGATATGAGTACTTTAATATACTGAGTATATAACACAGAATGTCGATATATACATGGCAATCAATGCTATAACAAAAAGATACTGAATTTGGCATGCGGAATAATCAACGAATTTAGCGTTTTGGAATAGCGATACTTAACTAGAACATGCGGCATGCGAAATAACAAATTAGCAAAGAATTGTGCGCAGATTATTTGAAATAAGATAACAAACGGTGCAAAATGTGAACATAGCGTAGAGTTGTTATCACAATTATATCTACCAAATTTACTTACTTTGGTTTGCGCACGCACCAAACTTTGCATGATAGATAGAAAAATAGCGTAGAATATGTAGATTTCTAGAGTTCCAAGGTGAGTAGATATTGATACGCCAATTATTTAATAAAGGCAAAAAAGACAGTTGCTTACTCACAAGCAGGTCTACATTAAAGCACTGACTTAAATTTGCTTGAGTCGGCAATATTTATGTGGAGCGATACTGGAACGTGCAATGGATCTAGACCTTTTCGCAACGGACATCGCTACGTTAGGCTGGGAAACCGCGCATTGCGCATTAGCTGACTAAACTTACGCATTTTGGCTTAGCGTTTGTGGCTGCGGAAAATAACAATTTGCCAATACAATATCATGGAAAACATCCGTTGGTTTGTCCCCTTCGTTACGAAACCAACATGGCCTGCTTTTCATTTAGTCGTTGTTGTCGTGAACAAGTGAGATTTTGAGATGGCAGAGTTGTTTCAGCTCGTCTTTATTTTGTGGTGTAGTAGGATTTTTACAAACGCACAGTCTTCAAAGGGTAAGTGCAAAGTAAAGTTGGCTATATAGCTTATCATACAATGATTAATTCCAGTAATTGTTGTCGAAAGAAACATAAAAATACCTGTTTCTTCAATTTGCTGCAGGGGTGCAGTTTATAGGAATATGCAACTTTCAAGCGTTCACAGCGATGATATGCCTCCTCCGCAGGCATCTCTTATGTATTTATATTAGGCATTTATATTTGGCTTGAGTTAGCTGTGTCGGGGAAGGCGAGGAAAAAAGTGGGAAAGATGCCTGCCATAAATCGACACAACAAATTGCACTGCGCATACCAGTTCGCGCATGCTAATTTTAATTTTGAAAAAAATGGCAAAATCATACTGCGTATAGGCGAGAGTGGAAAGGAGTGAAGGAATTTTGCTACAAATTTACGTAAAATTTTCTGGTTTATTAAAGAACGAAAAAAGTGTTTTGTAATTGTAACATGATAATCCGTAAAGTGTATAGTCTGATACTTTTGATATGGATTAATATTCATATCAAAATATTATTTCACATGTCAACATGGCTGTGCATTTAGGCGAGATCGAGCAAATGTTATCGAGAAAATTAATATCGAATTTGCCCGCGTTACGCGTATTTGTATGGTACTGTGAAGACGAAGGGTTATGCGTTTTAATTCAAGCGAAATTGTTCTCGGGAGGCTGCGATAAAAGTGGGATTGATGTTCGTCAAGTTGGATGTATTGCTAGATCATAGATATGTATACCACCTCCTGTGTCAATTCATTGCATGTAAGGTTGAGTTCCTTAATCTTTCGTTTTGCAACACACAAATCTTGCTTGGTGCTTGTAAACTGTTCTTGTAGTTCCGTTAATGAAAGTAATCCCTGAGCCGGCGCGAAGTGCCGTGCGAGGGTACTAATCCCGCCCAGAGATTAGGAATTACACCCGGGTATTCTGACAGAACATAGGCGAATCCAAAGTTGCCCAAATGTCATGGACATTCAATGGTTATGGTAGTTGTGTGCATGCGCGAAATTTGAACGAAGAAAGAACGGTCGTCTACAACTTGCTGATTAGCTAAGACAAAAAGAGGGCATGCATGAGAGCGTCAGCATTTTAACCGTCATTTTTCAAACTATTTTTTAAGAATATAAAATGAATCATGGAGTCAAATATTAAAACAGTAATAAAAGATTTAAAGCTAAGGTCATCACAGCACAGAAACAGTTGGTGAAATAGGAACGACTCGTAGTTTATAATCTAGGTGTCTATATTTTGCTTATTCAGTGTTTGCTGTAAGAATGCATTGTTATTTTGACAAGTACGAGCTGGTATGTCGTTTGACAAGGAGCTAACCGACCGTTTAAGGCTCTACATCATCGCTTAAACTTTAAAAAGAGTTCTCAAAAGTATACTTCAGAGTCTTGATAAAACAAATATCACTTTGCAGCTTATACAGTCGCTAAAATCATTGAATGAAATAAATCATCGAAAAACAACATTCGACGTTTAGTTCTTGTATGGTTATTATAATTATTTGTGCTGTTTTGATGTTTTGAAGGTTTAGCTATAGAAAAGTTTAACACTCACTTAAACTGCAACGTAATGCAGCAGGCAAACAGGTGATTTCTGTTCACCTTTACGACTGTCTTTGTTTCTGAAAAAATCTGCACGAACTCCCGTGGACAAAAAGATCTGGTTTGTCGAATAATCCGCGCTGGCTAAACCGGCAGATTTGAATAATAGATTTTCAACGCAACTTACATAATAATGTTATGTGTTTGGTCAGGTATTTCTCTGTCTAAAATCAATCATCGAAGTTGCGTGCCTTGTTGCACATCCTGTTCAATTTTTGTCTTCGTTTTTAGTCACAAAAACAATCGTCACTTCAAGTATGAATGTAAGCACTCCAACATCATTGCCGCCAAGTGAAGGTATGGCCGAATGTATGCTTATGGTCCGTTTTATTAATGCATCTATAAGGAAGCAGAAAAAAAACCAAAACTACCGTCCCTTTATCCAGTGGGATAGCTAATATAGTTCATTATATAATGTTTTCCCTCCTCATTATTCCCTGCGGTTGGAGGCTGAAATTTACAATGAACCACTTGAAAATTTGTTTTCACACCAGGTATATAAGTTCCATAAATATCACGTTCAAAGTATTTTTCTACACAACTCTATTACACCTATTTTGCACAACCCTAAATATCGCAGCATTACATTTGGCTACACCCACGTGAATAGTTTTAAACGTAAACTTTTCCATTTTATTAGATCTTAAGAAATCGAATATTGGCTTGATCATTGCTGTCTCTTTTGGGGCCGCAGGCTTGATAGTGCTAATAATTTTGACCTTTCTACTGTGTTATAAGAGGCGCCGCCAGGTAAGCAGACATTTCTGGGGGGTTAATTAACATTTAATTGTTGCATGCAGGCGCGAGGTAAAAATCGCTGTTTAGAAGATGATGTTTCAACAATATCGTGTCTTATAGTGTAATTACAAATGTGATTTTTAAGATAATCAATCTCTTGCACAAAATAATTTTAATAATGCGGGATGCTTATAGGGGATAATACGCACGGTAATAGTAGCCGGTAGTATACGGGAGTTTCGATCTTTCACGCGAGATGATGTTACACTCGTAGAGTTCTGCAATGTTCTCTTTTGCCTGTAACAAAACAAATTTCATTAACATCACTATAAGTTCTTCATTTTCAACTAATCAGTTGCCAGTAATTACGATATCAACTTTTGTCATCATACTAATTGGAAAAAATTGACAGAAGTGAAAGCGTGATAATGTATGATCTTCGCAGGACCTTCTAGAATTAAACTGTTACAATTTATTCAGTTTTTAGATGAGGCTCAAAACCCGCCTGAACTTGGACGTGACGCAGGACACTCTGATAATATGGTATTCAAATTATACCTATTTTATTAAACATTATTAAACATTATTAAACAGTATAGATGGGCGTAGTAAGCTCTATAATTTAGGTAAAGAAATTAATATGCATTAGTATATAAAATGGAGTAAGTACTTGGTTGCTAAAAGTGAAGCCAAATTAAAAACGACTGAAATTGAAAGAGCTGATGAAGGACACTCAAGTCCTCAATCGTGTGCGGCAAAGTATTTTTATTATTATTCATTCTACTTCTTCTGAATGATCTTCTGAGAATCTTCTGAGATTTTTGGTTGTTTTTTTTAAGAGGGGTGAATAAAATAAAGTGTATAGAAATAGGGTCGAAAAACTTTGCTTAAAACTCATTGTATTATTCTCTTGAAGGTGAAAAAAATTATCACCATGGACGGAGGTGTCCTAGAGATAGCTGATATTAAGCTTAGTATCGGACCAGAATGTTTGGCTAATGATACAGAAGTCACCGTGATAAAAGACGATCAAAATTTTGCCTTTCAATCGCTAATAAACATGAACCTAATTGAAGATACTCCAACAATTGTTAAATTCTTTCCAGACGGTCTAAAATTCTTGAATCCAGCGAATCTGACGGTAAAATTAAAGAAGATCGTCCCCAACTCTAAACTGCACGTCCTACATGGTTTTCGCGACCCTTATTCTAAAAGGATGGTTTGGGAACTAGTAATTAACGATATAGATGTAAACGAAAGCGAAGGATTTGTGAACATGAAAATTGAAGGTTTCTCTCTTTATAGCTTCATAGTAGCTACATGTGGTTTTGTAGGAAGACTTTTAAGTCACCTGAATCAATCTTTTGCCTGTTGTGCGTACGCTCTTTATCGCAGACAGCCTCTAACGGGACTTATTGATATTTCCGTTGTTTTTGTGAGCGATTTTGTCGAAAATACACATGGAGAAAATATTAAACAGTTACAGGATCATTTAAAGGAAGACTATGTGAAAGGAGGGAAAGGAATGATGAAGCGTATCGATACGAGTCGTTCTCTTGAAATGTCTTTAAATTTTCCACATCACAAAAGTGACTCTTACGAATTCAGAATTAACCCTTCCGAGCTGGATAAGTATGGTTTCGTGGTTGACAAATTTACAGGCACAGAAATTGAGTATCCAGCGGCTGGAAATGTAGTAATTTTGGAAGAATATGACAGCTCATGGAGTGAACTGTGGAAGTTGAAAGTTCGAGAGGGGGGAAGGGGGATTGCACAACAACCATCATGTGGGTAAAAATACTGCATGCTAGTCAAGTCCATTTTAATAACGTTGGTAATAAAATTATAGTCTACTTTGAATCCAGCATTCTCCGTCTGCGGACAGAAATTAGAATAGTGAAGATTTCAGTTTTAACCAATAAAAGTTCATAGTTATGCATGTCCTCTGTGTTAAATCCCGGTTTAACTTTCTTGGTAGGATCAGTTTTAGGCATACCACATAATAAAAGTACTAATTGACCGTTCAATATCATTTTAGCCAAAAATGGGAGCGGAATACTCAATGTTGAGGAGATAAGCGCGATGAGCACCATACTCGGGGAGGATTGGAATGGCCTAGGAGCTCTAATGAATATTCCATTTACAAAACGAGAGGAAATCAGGTTAAATCACCAGAAATATCCAGGTGCTATAGAAAAAGCCTGGGCAATGCTCATGGTTATCAATCAAGACGAAAATTCTCGTCCTCAAATGTTAGAAAAATGTTTCGAAGAGATTAATCGAGGCGATCTATTAAAAGAGATGCATTTCAGAAGTGAAAACAAGGTACCGTATGTGATTTGATGTAATGCTTTTTTATTTGAGCATGGACACTGAAAACGCTATTGTTTTAATTTTCTTGCGGAATCCGTGTCAATGTCAAATCTCAAAAACAATACGCAAGCGCTCAAAAGGGGGTTTTGGCTCTGTTTGACCCAATATATGCTTAGAAATCGGTTAAGTGCGTCTACAGGTCAATTTTTGTTCAAAAGATGTAAATTACAAAGCCTGAACTTTAGTTAAACTATGGTCCAGGGTCCGAAGTATGGGAAACAAATTTCAGGGCTCGAAATAAATATGTACTCGCTTGCGGATATTTTTTGTTCGCCATTTTGATGTAAAGGTTCCGATAAGAGTTAAGATTTGATTACTATCTACTGGGGGGGGGATATTAAATCATACATACCTTGAAATATAATATTCATTTTTACAGTGATATAAACTATCACTGTAAATGAAAATTAGAAAAATACCTAAAAGCAAAAATATAAGACAGGATTTGCGTTTTTTTGTTTGTTGTCAGGGCATGCAACAGATAATTGCAACGCCACAGACAACATCACGGATGTCGCGCGAGCATCATTGCTTTTATCACAGCGTTTCCAGTCCCTCTCTTTTAGATTGTATGATTTGAGTCACCGTTCCTATACATTAGAGCAGTAAAAAATGATAGCTATAAGGATTGGAGATTTTTCAGAATTTTAGAGTAAACACTCCTGAGGGGGGGCTTCTTATTAATTTAACATGCACCGAAAAGCGTTATTGGTCCCTTCTGACAGAGAGTATATACTAAATTCGTTCGTTGGAGTAAAATGTCTGCAATGGTTGTATTCTAGTTTACATAAGTTCTTTCAACGCAAGCTGTTTTTGAACACATTTTTGGAGAAAAAAAAATGCAATCGTCCTAAGCGTTTTACCAAATTTGTAATTCGTAATGTTTTTTTTTCTATACAGAATAAAGTTCCTCCTAAAATTGCACCTCAAAGTGAAGCCAGGCTAGAAAATAAGATTCTCAATCCTCGTGAATTGTTCAGATTAAGTGGTGCAATTTTGCGGGACTGGTACAGGCTTGCAGCTTTGATGAAAATAGACCAATCAGAGATGGACGAAGTAAACACTAGTCATTTTTACAGAGATCATCGTTCGAAAGCGGAAAAAATTCTGTCGCTGATAAACCGCCAAATAGTATTTTCCCGAACAAATTTAACTGATGGCTTAAAAAAAATAGACAGGTTGGATTTGGTTGAAATAGTCAAGAAAGGCATTTGGCGACATTTATAAAGACGATCGTGGATAGATTGATGCAATTTATAATTCAATTCGTATAATGAGAGGGCTACTTATTACGTTCCCAGAATTTTGCATCCTATATAATCGAGCTACTTCCTCCAGTAAGACGTAATTTTCTCAAAGATGACGACCAAATTATTACTTCTTTTCTCGTACCGGAGCCCATCACAAATTAAATTGATTTACAGTATTTTCCAGCATCATAGGGGTACAAAGTGGGAGGGGTGTGGGTCTGTCTGCTCCGTCAAGAAGGAAATTGTAGGCCAGCGTGAAACGACCATTGCGGCTTAAAATAGGCTCTAAAACCAGTATACTAAAAGGAGGTCCTTACAATGACCACCCCCATAATTATAGAGTTCGAAATGTCTTTAAATCTTGAACTGCAACATAGCTCACTGAGCTATGAGTCGAGTTAAGCATATAGTGCCATTAGCGCTGTTCACTGGAGTTATATTTATATAACCATATAATTTATGTCGCTATTGTAAGCTTATGTATATATGGGGCTCGAGTTATTACCTCTGTACTGTAGCTCAGGGGTGGATCCAGCACTAGCTAGTGCACTAATTTGCATGGCACAAGAAAACTGCTCGAAATAGCCATTTTGTTTTGTAATGCAAATTATCGCACTAGTGTTTATCCACCCCTGCTGTAGCTTGTTGATCACCTGAAGCGCAAAACCTCACTATCGCTCAGTCAAAACCTCGGCTTGATACCGCAAAGACCCCGCATTCATTCGGTATATTTAGCTGAACAACCCATTATCAATAGAAGTGTGCAAATCCGGTGCCAACTCAATTCGAATCCGATCCATTTTTTTTCAGATTTGAAGGTAAAAAACGTATTCTGCTAATCGGGTCTGTCAGGGAGGCCTAAGTGATAAGTTGAATTTTATCGAATTTCATTTTAAGATCATGAAGGTCATGCAATAATATGTGGGCAATTTACTACAATTGCATATGATATTTATCATTTATAGACCTTCCGCTCGGGGAATTCGACGAAATATTACCCCCAAGGGAAGATATATCCCGAGGGCTTCGCCGGATATATATTATATCGAAACAACGTGTAGGCAGCGCAAAAGCTGGGTGAAATGGCTTCTTTTGCCTTCATTTCGAAATTGTTGACAACCTCGAGTCGTGTGCGAGGCATCCACGCGTGGTACACGCAAACTCGAATACCCCGCTCAAAGTCGAATAGCGGGGTATTCGACTTTTATAGCATAATGTGAAAAAATTCGATGGAACTCCATGATTAATTTACTGATCACGTGGTACAAATCGAGCTTTCTGATTGGATGATTTACATTTGAGATATAATATTAATTTATATTATACCTCAAATTCCAATTGCCCAATCAAAAAACATTATTTGTACCTTGTGACGAGGATATTTTTCTCTGTATCGCATCCCAGTTCCCTATTTATACTTTTTCGGTATAATATATCATTTGTAGACTCTCCGCTCCGGGGATTCTGCAAAATATTTCCCTCAGTAATGATATTTTCCTCGGGGAAAGCCCTCGGAAAATATCATCACTTCGGGAAATATTTCGCGGAATCCCCCTCACTCCAGGTGTATAAATGATAAATGTAGCGCGTATACATTATTTCAATTCAGATTTTATCGGATTGGATTCGAATTCAAGTTTTTTGGAAACAATTGAAGTCGGATTTAATAATCATATACCTGCCCAGTCCCGGATATGATGCGCATGTACCATTGCCATGTAATTTATATAAGTGCCATGTAATTTACATAGATTCGTAACACGTAGACTTGCATTTCCTTTCTTGACCCATGATTGTCTTATTGTGTAATCAGCTATAATATAAGAATTAGGAAACAGAAAACCGGAGCTGAACTATAGCTTCTAATGTAATAGATTGTAAATGTTTTTCTGGAAATGATTAAGCAAAATAAATAAGCGTAGTCGCGCAGTACGTGTTCTTGGGGGGTATTGTGGAAGACAAGAGTGTTCTCATGCAGTGTTAAGGAGATGGTTCGAATTCAGTGAAAATCCTTTTTGTTATGACCTTAAAGAAAATTATGTGCCCAGACAAAGATGTTTTTCATCATGACCATGAAGAAAAGATTTAAGCAAATTAAATAAGAATTTTCGTTGAGCACAAGATTTCGTGGTCTAGTGGTTAAGCCTATCTGGAAGGTAGATCTAAGCAAACTGTTTTTCATTATTATCTTCGAGAAAAGGAGAAAAGGATAAATTAAATTAAATAAAAGTAACATTAATTCAGCTGAATTTTCATTAATAATAATACATATGGTAAGATTAGGTTGAATAAAATAAGGCAGGCTTCCAACAATCACCATTTAGCCTTGTGGTAAACCACGGACTTTCAAGTGTAAGATCGGGGGATCAGGAACAGTGTGATACGTTTCTTATCACGATGAAAGAAAACAGACATGGTAGGTATGTTGCTCGAAAGAGGTTTGTATTCGGTTAACTTTTGCAAATTAAAATTAATCTTTAGGGAAATTTGGGGGGACTAAAGGATAGCTATGGATATGTAGGTAGGGTGAATATGGGGTATAAGAGTACAAAAGTATTTCGGGGGCGCCGGAAGCTGGGCCCATGTGGGGTGGGGGCGGGTTGAGAAAACACTATATATAAAGTTTAAGTCTTTTTGTACTCATTTATACTCTTTACTCCTATCTAACCCTAGTTTTTTCTATCCTCAGATATCCCAAACTATCCCCTAACACCCCTAAATGTTTGAAAGCGGGAAAAGAACAATCCCCCTCACATATGATCCACATGCGGTTTAAGGCAAACCGCGATCTCAGGCTCTTTTTCACTCATCGCAAAATCAACTCGCAAACTCGCTGCTGTTCGTTTTTACGATGAGTATGTGAGACGCTTTAATGTTGCATAATTAGTAGCCCTTTGAAAGCTATCTCTTGCATTAGATAGTAAATATTACTATAAAAATAAATCTGGTTAGTATTAGTTGAAGCAATTGAAGACAACTTTTTGGGCAAAGAATGACCGAAACAAATTATGCTGCCTCTTAGTTAGTCTTAGAAGAAGCAAAACAAGGAAGCGAAACAAGGAAGTGTGGCGCAGTTTAAATACACAGAGTTGCATAATGTGAAACAATTAATGACAAAGTGATACTAAATGCTTAGGATTCCGGAAATTCTTTACGGATTATAATGCACACTGTCATGTCTAAACACGTTCATTAGGAAATGTAGATAAAAATATCCAAATACTTAGAAAGCAATCTGTTATATAGTTTCCATTGTTAAGTTCTGACCACACTCACACGCTCCTTGTTGATCAAGTTAGTCAACAAGTCGAATATAGCTACACTTCTTGCAAAGACCTTGCACTGTCATCAGGTAAGAAAAATTCGCGATGAAACTGAACTAATGTTTTATGCTATTAATTAACTAATTATATTATGAGGAATAAACTAGCTTCCGTTATAAAATTTGCTTTCTTGGACGATTTACTTTCGCTTACAAAGCAGATTTTTTATTTCGATATTTGTTTCAAATTGGTTTTTGAAATAAATATAATAGCTATTTATCTAGGTATATAATTTAGTTACGAGCTTGACTATATATTCGTTATATTTCTAGCTAAGTAAGTACGTACTAAACGCATAAAATCAAAATTTTACCTAATTCCTGACTTTGTAAGACGATTTTACAAAGTTTGTTCAACCCAACTCAGGCTTAAAAGTGGTTCATTTCCCAATAAGCGACAAGGATTAAGACTATATTTTTTACTCGGAAATGTCTCTGCGTCATGCAGTGGTGCTATAATAATTCTATATTATAAGAACTACATTATTTGACAAAATATACTTTAGCGTACTGACGAGATGTACCTTGATAGTAATTAAATTTTGAAACTATCAAAGTTACTTGATTGTTGAAAGCAATAGATTTTGAGGCTTTCCGTTTGCAAATTCGTTCCCCGCCTGAGAAATACGATGTGTGAAAGATGTCTTGAAATATTTAGATCAGAAATTAATGCTCTCATTCATTCGTGACTTTTGCCCATGTTTAACCAATGTAGGCTATCAGACTGGTAATATGTTTGTTTTTCTCATTCTCTTAACAACACAACAATAGCCGTCTGTAAGCACAATAAACATTATTAAGAAATCGTGCTAAAGTTTCGATTTATAAAAGCACAAGTATAAAGTGCGAAGCGGAAATTCTCAGACACCTGTGGTGTGTCAACCTTTGAAAAGAGTTTCCCGCGCACACATGCACGCAGTTCAGTTTTAGAACATAACTCCAACAAACAGATAATTTATTCGACATGAAATAGTTTATGAGCAGGATTGAAACGATTTTATTGGTAAACTGAAGAACAATCCCTGATTCATTCAAGGAATATTAAGTTACAGCCTCCATGCTATCGTGGACTAAACTACATGTTAACAACCTGGTTATACTATATCATGATAATTAATTTGTGTAAACCTATTGGTTTCCACGTTTGAATATTAAATCCATTCATCCCAGGGAAAGCCCGGAAAGGTATTAAGCCTGTATTTGGTATTACACGCATTGATTATCCAGGGTTGAACAGACTGAACTGCTCTATCTCTAAATAAATTTGCGGGAATTTATACTCGTGCAAACTTCGTTTAGCAGAAAGATATTAAAGCACACTCCGTTATTCGACGGAAACGAATATTCTACAGTCTACACCTTACTAAATTTGCATTTTGTGAATGCACCTCACCTTTGCTTTGGCAAAAGAGACTAAAATAAACATAAACACTTCAAGGAATCTATGCATGACTAAGTTAACGATGTATTTCTCTTTTTTTGACAATCACAGGTCGCAGACCTGTCGCAGGTCTTCTTACTCAATACCATGAACGAAAGAGACGAGTCATTGCTTACCAATGACCTAGACCAGGGTAACTTACAAGTTCGATCACTTTCGTATATTGCTGGTAAGAGTGAAGTCCAAAATGCCATTGCTTTGATAAATGAAAAAAGTAATGAAGTCGTGTCCCTTCATGGCGGACCTGGATTCGAGAAAAGTGCGATTGCAATCGAAGTGACGGAACAGCTTAAAGAAAACCGTGAAATTCTTGTTATTTTCTCTGATTTAACCACTGCAAAGAATGTTGATGAAATGATCCAGAGATTCTGTAATGATATTGGCGAAAAACCCGAACTTTATCATCAACACGATGACCAAAAGTCACCGTTGGTCCTTTGGTTGGAAAGTGTCAAGGCTAAAGTCATTTTTGTCATGGATGGTATTGACAACCTGCTGGAAGAAAACAATCGCCCTGATTTCCACGACATCCTGCATTCGTTAGCAAAGGCTGGAAATTGTCAAATAATTACAACATCAAGTTTGGCATATCAAATTCCTGATATCTCGATTGAACAAATCCATGTCAAGGAGATGGACGATGATGCATGCATAGAACTTTTGAGAAAACAATGGCCTGAAAATGACGATGAATTTTTGCAAAGATTAGCCTCACGGTGTGGCAATATTCCTCTTGCTATGTCTATTGCCGCATCTCAGATTGACGACTTTGAGGATCCTTATGAATTCTTACATTACTTAGAAGAATCTCCATACAATACTTTGGAACGCCCTGAAAGCAAGCTATTCGTATATAGAACCATAAATTCGTCTTTTGCCAGGCTAGATGAAGAACAAAAGGAGGTTATTGTTCGTTTGGCGACAGTTGAAGGAAGTTTCAACGAAGAAGCCGCTCACGTCATAATTGAAAAAGAAAAGCGAAAAACATGCAATATCCTACAGAATCTAGTTGGGCGAAACTTGATAAAAAGACAATCCAATTATCGATACTCCATTCATCTACTGATAAAGTTGTTTTTAAAGGATTACCAAACAGGCAATCATGAATCGGCAGAAAATGCGGTTGCTCAAGCTATGCGTGCAGAATATTTGATGGTAGAATATTACCTGAAGTTGGGACACGACTTAACTATAAAGAGTTATTCCAAAGACGGTTACAAGCCAAACAGAGAAGCCTTGAAACAAGACGCCCACAACATCCAGAATGTGCTCAAAATTTGTTGCAAGCAAGATGATCCGGCAAACTCCGACATCCCTGAATGCCTTGCGAAAAGTAAAATTTATACCACCTCGGCCGGATTCTTTTCGCTCTTCGTCAGAACAATCATTCCAGCAAATTTCGTCGACGAGTTTCTACGACGTTGCGCGCAACTTGCCAGGGAGAGGACGCAACATGCACTCGAAATCAAGTTTGAATGTTTGCTAGTAGACCAAGAACGTAGCAAAACAATTGAGGAATCTGACGAAATGTATATTTTGAAGATGGAAGAAATTATAAAAGATTTCGACGTGTACAGCGACGAATGTACGAAAGACGTATCTATTCTTGTCTACTATCATTACCAGTACGGGAGATATCTTTCCAGGAAAGCCGAAAATCTTAAACGTGAGGAACGTAAACCTTTACAGATTCAAGCAAGAAAACAATTCGAAATTTCACTGAAATTGAGGTGCAAACCGGAAAAGCCAACAGAAATAGCAGACAAGATTTTTATATTGCTAAATCTTGGTAACATTTGGAAGAAAATGTTCCGAATCCCCAAAATAAATCGTGAGAACGCGCTACGAGCAGCGCAAAAGTATCACGAAGAAGCATTTCAAATGTCAAAAACTATCCTGGGGAATCATGAACTTACATCAACGTGCCTCAAATATTTTGGTGATCTCTTTTTAACCACCAAGCATTATAAATTAGCTGAAGAAAAATTCACCTTGGCCAAAAACATGAGAGAATATCTTGGACTGCAGGCTGGTGAAAGTTATGCTTTTTTGCTAAGCAACCTTGGAATATGCTTGACAAAAGACGGGAGGCCAGAAGAAGCTCTGGATTTCCTAGGGAAAGCCCGTGAATTGACAGAGGATCTTGCTGGAATCGATAAGTTAAATTACTGCAAAGCAAAAGTGTACGCAAACTTAGCTCTTACTTACCATTCGATAGAGGAATTTTCCAAGGATGCCATTAAATATGCTAAAAAAGCAATGAAATTTAAAAATATAAGCAAAGTTCTGGGGCATGATTACGAAATGCTACAGAAATTATCATCGCACGATGCAGAAAACCACTGATTTGAATCATCAATTTGAAAAAAAGGGATTTTTCATACTAGTGCCAGTGGTGGGGAATTTATATTCAGACATCGAAGAGTATTTCTTCCTGATTCACACATTTTTTTATTGAAAAAATGCATTGTTATATCTGTCATATGCATGTCCAATTACTTGAACATTTCATCTCCAATAATCTATACAACTTAAATTTAAACCTAGAACAGCTTTTGTAACACCAATCGATCCCTTCTCTGCGGTATCTTATATTCCTCAATTGCCAAGCTGATAATGTGACATTAATATGTTACGCTGTGAAATTAAATTTAACTCACGTAATTTATAAAATATAGAAAACTGACTGACTCAGCCTTTCCCTTCGGGGAAAATAATGCCTTGCTAAATCACCTTCGTTTCTCCTTTAGCTCTAGAATAATAAATATGTATCGAATAAATTATTAAATCATTAAAAAATGACTATAATGGTTTCCATATTATTGATAATATCTATCGATGTATAAATAGTCAATATGTATATATTATATAGATTATATCGATGTATTGTTTGTTTTTCAGGTTTTTATATGCAAACGCATAAACCAACTGTGAAGGGCTATTACACCTTTGCTTTAATTTAAAAAAGTGTTTTTGAATTTTGACATCACAAATACACACTATAAGTATAAAACTATTAGCCGTCGACTCCATAACAGAATAAAATAACATTTGAGGTTTCTACTTTGTCTCTGATGATTTTGTACTGTTTTAATCGTTTGAAACTTCATTTTTAAACCTTTATTTTGTTGCTGCCATGGCATATTGTGGCAAAAAAGGCCAATGTTTACATTAGCTTTATGACTATTTTTGTATCGAATGATGGAAACATTAGCTATATATACTCGGTTATGTACTTGCTTTGAAATAGCGAGAGGTTGCTGCATGCATGTATTTCTAGTCTGATTACATAACATAATCCCCCTAGAAACAACTCAAACGCTATTCAAGCTTTCGACCATGCCATACAAACTAACAAACAAAATTGCTCGCCAAAAATAAAAGTTTCGAAATGATGCAAAATGCTGGGAATCATCTAAAGCATTCAAATCTCTATTATGTGCATTAATAACTTGTAATTATTGTTTTCACTTGACAAAACTTGGATGATTCTTTCTCCAAAGTTTTTCAATTTCCACGCTTTCCCGAGGGCCTCCATTGCACTCTTGTATACACATAAGTTCGAAATGTAAACAAAGCGTTTGTTTATACTGCATGAAACGTTACTATATAGCCAGAATGTTGTTATAGCTATATTCGTTTCATTACCTCAAAATTATTTCTAGTTTTCAAGTTTAAAGTAACGGGGACCATGTACAATACTTTCACCCCTAATTTTAATGATCTATTAGTCATTTCCCAAGGTATACATTTTCGAATTCCCAATTGTATTATTTTGATGGTGGCATTATCCCGAGCAGGTGGGCAGACATAAGCTTTATTTGCATTTTGAACAGCTATATATATATATATTCTTTATCATATCATGTCCTGTTCAAATCAGCTATAGCAGAACCGATGTGCAAACGCAACTGTGAACTAACTAAATTAAGTCTTAATTATGTATATAATTAACGCACTGCAATTCGTAATATGGATTAAGAAAAGGAAGTGTGACGCAGTTTCGTTGCACCGTGATATGTGACGTGCAATGACAAAATGAAACTGGTTGGGATTCCTGGAAGTCGTTGAGCGGATTCTCAAAACACCATGTCAGGTTTAAACACGTTCACTGAGATCAAAATACCTAATACTTGGAAAACCAATATCTTACTTGGCGTGGTTGATATCTGATCGAGGCCTGTAGAAACCGTGCACAAGTAAACCGATCATCAGGTAAACAAATACGCGATAATATAGCTTATTTAATAAATTAGATATAGCTATTGTAATATAGCTTTAATATATCTTGAAACATAACCTATATTTCCATATACTTTGTATTGTATTTTCTTTGTATCAGTTTCTAACATTTATAAAAGAATAATGGCTACTTATATACTACAGTTACATGTCGACTGTAAGAATTTTATTAATGACAAGAAATATCGCTAGGCTAAGTATAACTTTGTATGTCGCTTCAAACGTCGCCATCAAAAAAGAAATTTGTTGAACGATTAAATAACAGTAGCTTAGAACTTTTCAAACTAACAGAGAAGCCGTTTGAGCCTTTGTCGAAATGATAAATATGCTGATATTTTGTAAAAAATATGCAGTATACAGACAAGATGTGTATTGAACAAACTATAATGTAAGTGAAAGTAAAACGATAGTACCTTTCAAGTTCGCAATTTCTATTTGTCTGTAAAATGTTGACAGCGATAGATTACAAAGAAGGCAATAAACTAATACGTTCCACACCGGTAAAATAGGGTGTATAAGAGATGTATCTCTGAGTATACATTTTACATATATGATTGAATGCTTGCTCGCTGAATGCTGAAAATCAAAGTGCCCTTAAATCTTTCCGGATTTGTTGCGCTCGTTTAACTAAACACAGGCCTATTCATTTTGCTTTAACGATTTCTTTCACGACACAACTAGTATCCTGCCGAACAAAATAGCGATGATGCTTGCGATGAAGTTTCGCTTTCTCTGTGTTCAATTCTTACAGTTATTAAAACAGATTGGAACCACGCAAAGTTGCATAGCGCAAATTCCGAAACACTTGTCGCGTGCTGTGCTTTGAAAGAAGTAATTGATTTATCCTGTCTTATTGTCTACGGTTTATTAACAAGCTGTAGTTCAAACACTTAACTATTAGGAGCATATGAGATTTTGTCATCAAATTGAACTATCTGGGAAGCCTTGCAATATGATGTAACTTCATGAACTGAAAAGCAATTCCGGCTGAGTTAGTATTATTATCAAACAGCATGCACTCGTGGGAAAATCGTAAATAAAACTGTGGATTATAATATAGCTAGGAGGATAAGACTGAGCACTAGGCATGACAACCTATGGGCAAGAATACGCAGGGTCGAAATTGGAGTTTTGTTTACACTATACTATACTCGATTGCTTCCGGCAGCGGGTCAAACTTTGTAGTTATTCGAAGACAGTGCAGAACTGTGCAGCACATCACTGTCAAAGATCCTAATAGTAATAGACAAAAGTCTCTCAAACCAATACGCTTTAAAGCTCAACGAAATTTTCGCGACAAGCGAAATGTCGTGTAAGCGAAACGAAAACATGGATGACCTAAGTGGGAGGGTGCATATCCTGTCATATCATGATCAGAAATGAGATAACGTCAATATGGCATGAGGCATAAAAAGCGCATATTTAATTAGACCTAGAAGTATATAAGATAAACACGACTTACCCGTCCAGCCGTCATCCGTATTCTCTCGCCAAATTTAATTTGTATGATGTACAAATCTCGGTTTTCCAACCATCACAATGCGGTAAAATAAGACGTATTTTCAATGAGCAAACCGCTTTAAAATGTTAGTGAAACTGTACGACAACAAAGTGTTAAATCTGCCATTTGTTGACATTCTGAGAGCAGCATAACCTTAAAATATTGTCATCAGTACAACCGTTCCCTTGTCTACAAGTCTTGTTCTTCAAAGCACATACTCAACCAGACTTGTATCCAAAAATACTCGACTCTTCTGTAACTTAAACCGGTTCTAAATGCTATTATAGAGAATCGTATTTTTTTCGTGTTCAGCTTGAAAACCTATTCCTTGTTATGCTAATATATTGCTGTTTATTCACTTCGAAAGCAATCAATTCCTTCAGAAATGAATAATAATTAAGATAACTTTAAATTTGCATTAATTGTCAAAATTATCCGGCTGCACCGCTACGCTCAACAAGTATGCAATTTAACAGTTTATTTGTTGTTACGCAATGTGATTGTAATTGACATGAGTGATATCATGACTTTTCCTTAACCTAAATTTGGCATCTTGAATTCGCAGGTTTGGCGTCATTCTGGTGTGCGCCGGTGTACAAATAAAACAACCAACAAGTGTATCAAATTTCTAGCCATGTGTTAGTTCTTTTTTATCCCACCCCAATTCTTTTAATTTCTAAGCACAACAGTTTATAACAACACCAGAAACGGCAAAAAATATCACATCTATAGTTCCGGTGGAATAATATTCCTTTATTTCGCTATTTTCAGTTTTTCCTGATTCTATTCCAATTAAATATGCCTTTGCCACTATAGAGTATCTTGTTCATATATTGCTTTGCATTTTTTACTTTCTTGCCATCGCGAAAACTTTCAGTGATAAAAACGAGAATTCGAACTGTAGCCGGAAGATTAATTGGGGGGGGGGGGGGGAGCTTATTCATATATTTATATATTCCTATTCGATCCAGTGGAAATACATGTGGATCTCACAGTTGATTGGGGAGATATATTTACTTCAGTTTAAGTACATAGTGTTTCATGCATTTAAAAACCAGCGACTGACAGTGCGTTTTGGATTTTACGTACCAAAAATTTACGTACGTTGTTTCTCTTAGAGAAGAGAATTTTGATATAAGAGCCTCCCAATATCCCAACTACAGGACGCTGATCGCTTTTGCAGCTAGTTTTAACGGATGCAAGCAATTCTTTCAAAACTTGATCAACCTCACTAGTGGGAGATCTGGTATTTTTACATACTATATAGCTCATCCTTGACAAGTATATCATTGTGTTGCAGGTTGCCTTCCTCAACCTCAGAAATGGAAAGTGAAGGAGAGAACGCCATTAGCGATGATCAAGAACAAGCTAAATTGCCAGATAGATCACTAACGTTCACTGCTCGTGGAAGTGAGATCCAAAACGTCATTGCTTTGCTAACTGACGACAGACAAGCCGTCGTGTCTCTTAATGGAGGACCAGGGTTTGGAAAGACAGCAATAGCTATCGAAGTGTCGCATAAGCTCAGAGAAGACCGTACAATTCTCGTTATATTTTCTCATTTAACTACCGCCAAGAATGCGGATGAGATGGTCCGCAGACTCTGTCTTGATGTCGGAGTTAACTACGAGCACGATGACCCAAAGCCATCGCTGTTTCTCTGGTTGAAACGTGCCAAAGCCAAAGTCATTTTTGTGCTGGATGATGTCGATAACCTGCTTGAAGAAAACAACCGATCTGATTTCTACGACTTCCTCTACTTGTTAAGGAAGATTGGAAATTGCCAGATGATTACTACTTCAAGAGCGTCTTATCTGATTCCCGAGCTCATTGTTAGTCAAGTGAATGTTGAAGAGATGGACGAAGTAGCATGCATGGAATTTCTGAGAAAAAAATGCCCTGATGAGAATAATGAATGTTTGCGAAGACTAGCCACACTGTGTGGTAACATTCCCCTTGCCATGTCCATTGCTGCATCTCAAGTTGGTGACTTTGAAGATACCAATGAATTTCTGCATTACCTAAAAGAGCAACCATTAAAAACTCTGCAACGTCCTGAGAGCAATATCTTCGTCCATAAGGCAATACATTTGTCTTACGCCAGGCTGGATAAAGAACAAAAGGAAGCAGCACTACGTTGGGCCACATTTGAAGGAGATTTTAGCGAAGAAGCCGCAGGTGTCGTGATCGAGAAGGACAAGTTGGACACAAAACGGATCCTGAAAAATTTGTTTTCCCGCAGCTTGATCAAAAAGACACCGGAGAATCGATACGTCATTCATTCTTTGATCAAACATTTTTTAACCGATCACCTGAAAGGCGAACACGATATGGCTCTATCAGCGACTGCAGAGTATTTGATGGTGAAATATTACCTAAAGTTGGGACACGACCTAACTATGCAGAGTTATTCCAAAGACAGATACAAGCAAAACAGAGAAGCCTTAAAGCAAGAAGCACACAACATCCAACACGTGCTCAAAATGTGTTGCGAGCAAGCAGATCCGACAACCTCCCAAATCCCTGACTGCATGGCGGACAGTGAAATCTATACCACATCGGCCAGATTCTTTTCCCTATTCGTAAGAACAATTATTCCTGGATCTATCGTCGACGAGTTTTTAGAACGGTGTGCACAGCTGGCCCAAGGGAGGGAAGAACTTGCAAAGAAAATAGCTTTTGACTGTTTGTTAGCAGACCAAGAACGCAGCAAAACAATTGGTAAATCCGACGAAAAGTTTGTTTCGATGATGGGAGACATCAATAAAGTGTTCGTTGCGCACGAGGAAGAGTTAAAGCAAGACAAGTCACTTTGTGCTCATTACTACTACCAAAATGGCAGATATTTACTTCGTAAAGCTGAAAGTGAGACTGAGGATCGTGAGGCTCGTCTAGATCTACAGTTCAAAGCTCTCGAGGAGCTAGAAAAGTCATTGAAATTGAGAAAAGTTTTGCCCAGCGAGTCCGTGGCGAGAGCGGACGAGGTTTACTCGTTGTTACAACTTGGAAATACATGGAAAAGAATTTCTGGAAGCAGCGAGAAGTCTCTTAATTGGAGAAGGCATATCAGTTTTACAGATGGTTTGGAAAATGCCCAAATTCGTTACAAAGAAGCTTTGGAGCTGTCGCAAGATGTTTTTGGAGAACACGAACTTACCTCGGCTTGTTTGAAGAATTTTGGTGATCTGTTCCTAACCTCCAAGCGATATGAGGCCGCCGTACGAAATTACACTCGGGCTAAAAAAATGCGGGAGGATCTTGGTCTGCACGCTAGCGAAAGTCATGTTTACCTACTAAACAATCTAGGAATTTCCCTGAAGGAAATTGGGCGGCTAGAGGAAGCTATTGAAGTTCTGGAGAATGCTCGGGACTTGGCAGAGAAACGTTCGGAAAGTGAAAAGCCAAATGCTTGCAAGGCAAAGGTATATTTAAATCTAGCTGTCATTCTGCATTTGATTCAACCATATTCCGAACGTGCAGTTGCATACGCAAAAAAAGCATTGGAATTGGAAAACATAGATAAGTTTGCAAGATTTGAATATGAACAACTTCTGGATATATCAACAAATGGTGCTAATGAAAAGTAAAAGCTACAGTTTAAGAAGTATCATTTCAAAATCACGCGCATCAGTCATATCGCCTAAAGACACTATATACTGCTTTGATGAGTGTTACAAAACTGAACTAATTAAATGAATATACACGATTATTATTTGTTTAAAATAATGAATATCCAATGCACGACTTCGTCATGTCTATTAAGTGACGTCAGAACATGGAATACGACTTTTTTCTTACTTAATGTGATCAATTGTCTTATGCCATGTAATGACTTCACAACAATGGTGATGACATCATGGGAGCGGGAAATATTTAACCGATTATACCAAGCAGCAGAAATTAATACATTAAATATTTCATATATTTTCTGGTTATAGTTTATTATGGGACAGGAAAAATATAGTCAAATAGCTAGTGTAGATATAGCGCGGTCGAAAACTGAAAGTATAGTCCGTATAATACAAAAAACCATTTAATTAACACATTGCTGAAGTTGAAAGATCATTTAATGATATAACAAGATACATTTACTACCACTTGCTACAGACATATATGTATACATACTGAATCATACTGTATTTTTATTCATTGTTATCGTATTAAAATAAACACCCATGCTGCCCACAAACTCATTGGCGTGTCACTATTTCATGCAAATGATGCAATAGATACAAGCGAAATACTATTATAATTATACGAAAGCAAACAAAAAAGTTTAATGTGAGGTTTAACTGTAAAGTAAACGTGTTTTACATTAAAAAGGGCAATGTCCTCCAACAACGACGAGACTGGTATCTTGACAGCATATAAGGCTACCAGGATTGTAGTAATTGGTGCCACAACACTTGTAACCAGATTTCTTCATGTGAGGCTTTCCACAGCAGCAAATATGAGTGGCTGGGTCGTAAGCCGTTGTGCCGCAATAATCGCCTAAAATATACGTGTGCAATGTTATGAGGCGATTATTAAAAAATCGGGCGTGCCATGTGAGCCTAGTGCTAGTGCTACTGCTGTAATTTTCTATCGTAAGGCGTCTTTTTGTAGCAATCCTGACGTCTTTTTATAGCAATCTGAAAATGCAATTCTCAAGTGCACGTCAAGATATGCATTCTGTAAAATTTTCTAAGACCATTCGGTACGGAGATAATCAACAGCAGTCGTAGGCCTACCTGTGACAGCAATGTTCACGTCACATTGTATCTCAAAGCTCTGAAATTCGGTGGTGTGTGTATACTTGTAAGTGCGCGTGAATTCACCGACAGGAAACTGACCCCCGGCACGCCTCGGATTACTTGGACTTGCTGTGACTCGCGGGCAAGTGGGAACTGGTTCCGACCAACTAACAGAAGCTTTTGTCTCGCCAATTTTCACTCTTGCACTCACTGTTTGTGAACTGGGACACTCGCAAGCTAGACAAATTAAGAAAAAGAGTCACAATCAGATTGTCAACACGTTAGATAATATTCCATTCGAAAGTCTTGTGCTACTTTCATTTCAGTGCACATATGATAACTATATACCTTTAAATAACAGGGGGGGGGGTTCGCTCTAAACCAATCGGCATATTTTCTTACATTTTTTAAGCAAAGCTAATCAGAATGCCTACATTTTAATACTTCATGTAAAATGGTAAATAATGTACTTTTTACCGGAATAGTGAAAATTTATGCATTCTGATTGAGACGAAATTCACCCTTGTTCCTCTACATCAGTATTTAGTATTACCCTTTTATCTGTTACATATATATTTACTATTTTATATAACTGTGTTTATATGATACTTGTAGAGTAGATAATGTGTGCATGACCGTATCTAGGTCCGGGTATCTAAGAACGTATTCTATCGTTACGATCTGTTTTAAATATATTAACTACATAATTCTTATAAATGAATAAATTAGCTTTTAAAAAATTAATAATTAACGATAATTGTGAGCATATTTATTGTTATCATATACTTACCACCAACTTTGACTTCAAAAAAACAATCCTGGCTGACCGTCTTGCCGGTGCTATCTGTGTACGTGAATCTGTACGTTATTTCGTGGGTACCCACCCCAAACCGCTGTGGATTGCGGGTGTCAGCGGGGTGTACTGTCTTCCGTTGGTCAACTGGTTTATCGCACTTCAACTGAGGTTCCTTCCATCGCAGAGAAATGCTGTTTTCACCAGGCTTTGTGTATTGCTCTGTTGAAACCTTGCCGTCGCAAGAACAAGCCACTGCGAAGAATGAAAATTTGGATGCAAATTTATATCTTAACAGGCGCATTTTTATGCTGATATTTCCTCTTAAAAGCCATTGAATCGTGGAAAAAATGACTTATATCAGGAGAACAGATTCGGAATACGTCATGAAAGTCTGCCTGCTTACATAATTACTGAGCGAAAAAGTAAAAAAGCATCAATGGCTGTCTCTACTCAAAACTGAAGATCCAATCATGAGTATATACTCACATACAAATATGGATTGAGAGAGGAAAAGAGAAAAAGGTAATATTACAAAAAGAATAGAAATTTACATGGTTTTATGCCACAGGATTTCTTGACAATTTTATCCAGAACCTTGTCTAAATCTTTAAAGGCTGCGATGAACATGTGGTTCGACCACTTGTCAATATTTCTCTTGAATTCAGGCTTTTTTGCTTCTCTTCCCACAGCCAAGGCAGTGATATAGATACCATTTCCCATCAGCTCTGCCGAGTATCTATTAGCCATTGCATATTGTTCTCGAATCCAAGCTTTCTTTCTTGCTCTGGGTTCTCCATCGGTGAATAACAAAACAACGTCTTGTATATCTGCGCGATGATTTAATGGATTTTTTAGATGGAACTCCTTCGAAAATATAAAGATAAACAATCATCAATTAATCATATTAAAAAAAACGATGAAATATCAAGGGAGAATTTCGTTTTAGGCATATTTATCAACATTTTTAGGCAGAGCCAATCAAAATGCCTAAATTTTTAATTTTTTATGTAAAATAATGAATAAGGAAGGTACCTTTTTACGGGAAGTAGTAAACTAAATTTATGCATTCTGATTGAGTTCATAAAAATCTAAAAAGATTTTCCGATCAGGGTGTTGGGAGCCCATTGGGTTCAAAAAACTGTGTTCACATATATGTAAGCAGATAACCTTCTACCCAAAAACTACGCCAAATCCCTCATATTCATGTTTAGTTGAAGTATACGCCTCGCATTTGGCGGGCTCAGCTTTATTGTTTAAAAAATGGCGTTCAATGTGTTTTCTAGTAAACGTAAAACATTACCACAGCAAACGAAAGCAGTCAAACAAAAGGATGTATAGAGTATTTCACGGATTGTATAGTTATTTTAACCAGGATAATTATGAAGTCTGTTTACAAAATGGCCGCGCCAGAAAATGAAGAAATTGAGCCGCCATTACAACGGTGTGATGTGTTCAAATCTGTATAATTAACTAAAGGTTAAGAATGCTGAGAATGTTCATGAGCAGAGATTAGATATTGGCTTACGTACATCACTTGCAAGCTTGAATGCTTTTCCAGTGTAAGTAAATGGGCCCATCAAATCCTTTCTGTAGTCCAAACCATTCAGCCACGTTTTTAAATCACTCTTGCTAGTTTTTGACCCAATCTTCAACAGTTCACGAGTTTTATCGTCACTTGCGAATGTGATGAAACCAATATGAGTGCCTTCGTTTCCCACATTTAGCTTTGGGTCATCAATTAGATCTCTGAGAAACGGCCGCACGTTATCCATGAAGTTGCCGATGCCGACAGATTGGGAATTGTCCCAGATCACAAGGATGTCTCTTATGCATTCTAAAGTGTAATAGAAAGAAATTCTTTATGATCTAGGCCTATGGCGTATTGAAAGTGAGTATTTGTGTTAAGTGAAGAGGTTATAGCAAGCTCCTGCTTTCTATGAAGAGTATATATGTACGCGTTTATCATTAGCTTTGAGGCTTTTATAAGTTTTATTAATGCAGATATGCAAATTAGAATAGACTCTTTGACGAACCCATGTTTCCTTATACTCTTGCCACCATACATAGTCATTGTACTATAATAGACCTGTCTTATAATGACGTCAAACGCGGAAAGGCTGATGTTACATGAAATTTGATTGGCTCCACAAAACTATCGAGCCAATCAAACTTCATGTTGCCTCAGATTTTCCGCGTTTGACGTCATTATGAAAAAGGTCAATTGATTATACCTTTATCAGGGCCTTTGGATACAGACGGTCCTCCGCGACGCCAAATACGAGAATCTGTTTTGGGAGAGAAAGAAACACGACATGCAGAATTAAACGATGGAATATCGCTATGTTTTTCAAGGTATAGTTTGAACTTAATGGAATTATGTACAAATACAACGTTAGCCGCTGTAGAACCGTCGTTTTCGAATATATACTGATCATCACTCATTAGCAGTAATGCTTAGCGGCCATAATTTTCAACGAGCACTGAAGAATACAGTGTTTGGTTACTTTTACACCAACCGTTAACAGTGCATGCATGCCGACAGTTCTTGTACTAGGCCTATATATAAGGCTATATCTAAACTTACTTTTATTTTTTAACATTATTTTTACCATGCTTACCATGCCTACTATGCATGCCTACCATGCATGCCTACCATGCTTATCATGCATGCCTACCATGCCTATCATGCATGCCTACCATGCATGCCTACCATGCATGCCTACCATGCCTACCATGCATGCCTACCATGCATGCCTACCATGCCTACCATGCATGCCTACCATGCCTACCATGCATGCCTACCATGCCTACCATGCATGCCTACCATGCATGCCTACCATGCCTACCATGCATGCCTACCATGCCTACCATGCATGCCTACCATGCCTACCATGCATGCCTACCATGCCTACCATGCATGCCTATTGTGCCTACCATGCCTAACATGCATGCCTACCATGCATGCCTACCATGCATGCCTACCATGCATGCCTACCATGCCAATCACGCCTATGATATTAACGCATCAAAGTTGCGCAGGGGGCTTTTCTATTGAATTCGGAAACAAGGACATTGAAGATTGCCAGATCATAGCTACTTCCAAAACCAAGCAGTATTGATATTTTTTGTATTGTGGGAAGATTTTTAAAACAATTGGTGTTCTTCGGTGTTTTGTCGTAAATCGTAAACTCTTGATAATTTATTGAGAGTCTGAAAAAGCAAGCGCCTTTGTGGAGTCAGCATTTTTAGGAGCTCATAACCAGCCAATTAACTCTTAGATCAGCAATGTAAGGTATGCACGAAGCATGTTGAATCGGAAATATGTCACAAGCGGGGAAAACAACTAGAACACAGTTTTTGGCCTTCATATTCTCAGTTTTGATGAAGTTCTTTTGCTCGAAAATATTTTTCTTTGGCGGTGAAGTTTCTCTCGGTTAATATTTAAGTAAGATAAAAAAATAGTGAAGGATACTAAGGCATGTTGTATTTATTACACTCCATGGCATTTCTTACACTTACTAATTGAAGACTCTTCACTAATTTACATCTCTTAAAAGTAGAATTGCATTTGAAGTTGCAAGAAAATTTTAGCACCGGGTAACATGGCCTTTTATGAAGAATATCGATGGATAGCATTTGCGATCGAAACATTATTGTCGTTTTTACGCAGGGAAATGGCATTGTCTATTATAAATGGTTTAAACATTGAAAGATTTAATCAAAGGCAATTTTAATTACAAGTTATCATTAAGCAAAGTAGAAACGGAAAGGCTTAAAGAAGCTGGGCGAACAAGCAGTGTGTAAAATTTACATGTGTAGTCGAGTTTGTTTGCTCTGTTGATGTACTATTGACACTTTGGTTTAACAGCATTGACATTGGCATTGCTTTGCTGGTATATTCCGCTAAACAGTGGCGGCGCCAAGGGGGGCATATTATTTTCTGCCCCCCCCAATTTTGCCCCCCCCCTTTCTCAAATGTCTGCGGAAATTATTGCCGTAAAAGATAATATTTAATAGTAATAAATTGAAATACAAAATAGCTACAGGATAAAATGGGCGTGACTGTCAATTGTTGACACATCGTAATCTATTACACACCGGTTTATGGATTTCTGTTTGAAGGATTTTGCCCCCCCAAAATATTAATTTGCTCCTCAAATGCCACCCCAAATTTTCAGACCTGGCGCCGCCACTGCCGCTAAACCTTTTGTATACTAAGCGGCATAAGATTGATCACACCAAGTACAAACGGGAAGGGTTACAAAGAAGCTGCGATAAAAAGCATTTTGCAAAATTTACATGTGATGTCCGGTTTGTTTGTTCCTTTGATGTGCTATTGACCCTCGAGTTTGACAGCATTGACATTGGCATTGTTTGGCTGGTATTCCGCTTAACCTTTTCTATTTACTCGCATGGGATTCAATCAAAGTTGATTGCCTTTTTTGGTTGCACTTCTATTTCTTTAAGTATAAATGAGTCAATAGTTGATAATGCGATCTACGAAGCATTGTATTGGATGCAAAGTTATTTTGAAATCGTTGCAAAAGTTTTCAATATTCGCAAGTTCTAACATCCAATTTGAATATTAGAACACTGTGTGTGTGTGAACACTTATATAATGTCACTGTACAAAAATAATTATTATTTTAGGGGCTGTTTACATGAGCCCGGTTACCCGAGATTCAACGAAGCGTGAGATGATCTTGAGGTATTGAAATGAGCAGATAACATGATCCTGGCAGTCGTATAATCACTGCAACAATAGCATGTGCTTGTTTGGTATCATAAAGACTTATTTTAATACCTCAAAGTCCTCTCACGCTTCGTTGAATCTCGGGTAACCGGGCTCATGTAAACAGCCCCTTAATAGGCTAAGTCAGACTATGTAACTGTAAAATTTTTGTCTCCTGATCACTGAAGCAAATAATATTATGCGACGGTTTGAATTTGAAACCGAGCTAATTTACATGCAATTATCCCAACCGAAGTACGATACGAACTAGAGCTAACATTGCGTAAAAGAGGCTGGTCGTTTCCAACTAGTTAATTTCCCCACACTAAGGAATCTACAATGACTTTTAAGTAACTTCCGTCAGTTGAAAAGGGGAAATGCACACACAGGGGAAATGCGTGTTTATCAAGCACAAAGTGATCTTTCAGTTCATCTCGAATTTATACTCAAAATTTATTTAAGATATCATGATTTAGTCCTTTCAAAAACAATGTAATGACTTATGGTTAAAAAATTCACTCTTATCAGAACATTCAAATAAAACGCACAAAGGACTATGATGCATAAACTCGTTAAAACAGATTTGCCGAAATATTTGAATTTTTCGAGACACAAACGAGGGAAAATGTGATTGATGTGTCAACAGAAGATTGCTTAAGATTGTGATGTGTCAGCAGAAGATTGCTATAAAAGATTGCTCACAGTATTATACTTGCATGTTAATTTAATACAAAAACATGTGCCAAGCAGAAGACTTGGTTAGGCGGAAATGGCCTCTTTGGGAAGCATGTACTTGGACGCAGGATAATTTTTTGCGTTTAGCATTAATTTAACTTCCTAATAACTAAGAATTATACGTAATAATAGCCTATACCAATTTTTAACAGCGTATGCATGATCTTTAACAAACATCCTATCGCCTGAGTGTATTCCAGTGTTTAAAATAATTAATGAACGGGTATGCAATGCTGTATTATTATATTGCGGGTATGCAAAACTTAGTGAAATGGCAGCAACCAATGCAGAGAAATTTGCCCATGCAACTACGAGAATATTGGTTAAGTCTATATTAGGTATAATTCAACAATATTGAAATATTGGGTAACTCAACCGTCCAAGATACAAAAATACCTCGTGGTGAATGCAAGTTCTCGTGTCTATTTCTTTAGCAATGGATATTGTTCTTACAATCTTTTTGATTAATAACGAAATATTAGCATCGAGATACTAAGCCCGGCCCACGCTACAGCTACTGATTCCAAACTGATTCCAAAAAATTAATTTACAAAAGTAGCGAATTGTGCTCAAATCATAAGAAAATAAAAATCGCGGAAAAAATTCCTTCTCATGATCATATAATATACATAGAGTATAGTTTAATCATTAAATACCACATACCATCTATTTCATCATAAAGTCCTATAGCTAGTCCGCAGTGAACGAATGCCAATAGTACCAGCCACAGCTTCATCTTTAGTGTTGGTCTGCCACTCCAAAATTACACCTCGATATTAAAGATTTTTTCTTTTGATATAGTTCTGTCGCGAGCCCTTCCCTGAATGACAAACGGCTCTGGCGTGCGTGCCCATTTATACGCCCCGTTTGACAATGCATGACCGTTAAAATTTAAACCGTATTTCCCCTCGTTACATGCATTCCTCTATCATTGCGTGTCGCGGTGTCGAGCCCACTTGGCGCACCATCGCCAAATCACAAGGACTGCCAGAATAAAAAGCATCATGTTAATTATGACAGCGGGAAAGCCACTTAAGTTGATCAGTGACAAACCAGATTATTTGCACAAGAACATAGAAGACTAAAAAAATTTCCATATACTAGCATCACATATTGCAAATAAGAGATGATATCTCATACTCTAAAATTCTAACTTCAGAATCTTTTGACTTGATTCACTGTACAATCTTTAAACTTTAGCTATTTCTTCATAATATTGTATTATCAGAGTTACTTTCATTAATTCAAATCGTTATTAGCAAATTTGGAATTATTTCCTGATCAGCCCGAATACAAGTATTTAAATCAATCGTATACAATACTGTAGTCTTAACATGGTCCTAGTTTGGGGTTTCCGTTTTAGTTCAAATTCAAAGTCATCTTATAGACTCTGAATGTAGGCAGACAAGCTTGATAGTAATTTTTTCATCATATGTTAGAGCAATTATTAATGATAAATTACAAATGATCTTGTTTATTCGCAGCTTCCGCGTGAATAGATTATATTTGTCCTGTTTTCGATGTTGATCTGTCCGTTGATCGATGCTGTTAATTGCTGCCGGAATGAGGCATAAACGATTGTGGAAAACAATTTGAGGCTATAATGGAAGCTGCTTAGTATTCATAACGATTTTTGCCGTTGATCATTATGAATTTTATTCAAAACTTTAAAAAAAAGACGGTGACAATCAACCCTCGACCGAAGGGCTCCTTCTGGGTTTCTTCCCAATTAAATTTTGACAAGTTGATTTGAATCACTCTGGAATTCCTAATAATCATTCAATTCATACTAACTCTCCTGGCGAAGAGCCTATGGTCGAAACGTCGAGAAGTGTCTTGTCCATTTTAGGCAGTTGTTATACCACATTTGATGCTAAGTTGTTTGAAGACGCTGCCACGCTGCTCCCTGGTTATATTGGAAACGTATTTACTTAATTCGACCGTTTCTATATTTATTGTATATTATGGAAACGTTCGAAATAAAAGAAAAGCAAGATGCTTTAAGTAGCAAACTCAATTTATCAAAACACTTTTTATTTGGAAGTAATCTGATGACCGAGATATATATGAAATGTTCAGCATTTCAATTGACACTTGCGACTGACCAGACCACTGTATACATGCATGCATATTTAGGTCATCTAGGAGCCTGGCCGTGAACAAATATGTAGACCGACTGATCAGATATGTAGTCAGAGTGAGTCAGTCAGAGAGTATGAAATATGGTTTTAAATCGGAAATGTTTTTCATGCTGGCTTGAACAGTCGATATTGTGCAATCGATGAGGAAGTGGGCAGGCATGTCAAATATGTAGGGCTGTCGGAAACTTTAAAAGTTAGATACGAAAGCAAATTTTGAGCGCCATGCATGCATGAACTATAAAGAGATATAGCTACTATTTTCCCATACATATTATTAATTCACCATATATAGTGATTGCCTTCGTCAACGTAAAACCTTAATTCAGTAAATATCTCGCAATCAGAATATATTTTACTTTTACCAAATAACTGGAATATTCAAATACATCTTGAGTTATTATATTAATACACATAACTCCAATTAGGGCATTTTTTTCAACTCGCTGTATTGAATGGCAGTATGAAATGGCAAACTCGTGCGTGCTCTCAGCTCAGGGAAAACCCAAACTTTGCCAGTGTCGACTGTGTTCACGTACATTAAAATTTATTATGTTGGTAAACCAAAATTAACTTCAAATCTAACCGACAAGTCTAACTTCTATAGTTGCATGAGTTCGGTTGACACTACACGCCTGCTGGCTAAGGTGAGTTCTTGTGCCCATGTCATCCGTGTCCGGTTGCCTGAGTGCTAATAGGGGCTCCTTTCGCTGTCGCGTTTTTCATACGCATGTACACGCACGTGAAAGTCTAAATCCTTTTTATATGTCATATTTAAAAGCAATCCCAAACCAATCTGAGTCGTTCCGTGAAAGAAGAGGGACTGTTGTGTAATGGGGGCTAAAGTTAATTTTTTGTTTTATCCAATTGACAATTGGCAGTCACAGCGTTCAGACTTGGCGTGATTCCTTCCCTAACTGTAGTTAAGTGTTAACGACATTTCTTTCCAACCTGTCCCTGCATGGATTATGTTATGAATATCCCCTTAATTAAGGAGTACATACATGTCATGACTACGCATTATTCAACTGTTGGGGCCGCTTTTCATTGTTTAATCCCTCGCCTAAATTATTCTGCCGTTTGTTAATTCAAGAATTTTCTTCCAGAAAAATATTATTTTTATATAATTTTAGAACATACTAGTATCGAAAGGTTTCTAACGAAAGACATAACATCTTATAAAAACAGCCACAGAAATGATTTAATGAAATTGAGACAGTATGATGATATTGACATGAGTATTACCTACCGACTTACCGTTGAAATTTAATTGAATTGAAAACGAGCATGAGGACCCGCACAATGTGTGAAAAAATTAAGGCAAAAAGTGTTCGTTCCCATGGCATCTGTTTGGTAGGTGTTTGAGGGTTGACATGTAGAAATTGAATTAACTCGCTCCTTTATTTCGTGCAAGTGTAATTTGATACTCCGTTTTCATTCTATGTTTATATATTGATAAGCTGCGTCGATCTGGCTAATAATTTATTAATTCTTAATAGCTAAACACGATTGTCAACGCCGCATTTAGGAGTTATAAAGGCAAACGCGCGCCAACATTTGACTAAAACCGCGAAGTTGTTGAGCCGCTTGAGCGCGACTAGTCAATTCAACTTGCGAAATGTACTACCGAGTATATTCGCATTGCTTAGACTATAGCAAGAATTGGTATGCTTACAATGACTTGCTTTTTGGATATCCAAAATCTGGTAGAAAGCACGAAGGAAGCGCGACATTCTGTTTGTTCTCCAGCGAGAAGTACAAAGGTTAATATCGCTGATCTCAGAGACCGCGACGGCAAACAGCCATCGAACAACATCAACAGAAAACGACCTAGAGCCAAGTCCGTTCGAATGGAAAGACATATCAATCTTCTATGCTCGCGCTCGAGAATGCCTAAATAAACTAGGCAAATCCATACCGGTTCAATGTCGCCCCAAAATTACATGCCGCGCGCGCCTTCTAGCGCTATCATTAAATCGAATGAAATAGCACCACAAAGCGCCACATTGAGGAAATCAATGATGTATCTGTACCATCACCGGTAGGATTTACAAATGTCTCCATTGTTTATTTCAGAGAGTATGTAAACACTAAATGCATTTTTCTACCTTACTAACAATGCATATATAAATATACTAATTGAGAGGTAAACTTTTACTCTAATTTCACAATAAATTATACCATAAAAATTTTTTAGTATTCAAGGCATGAAAAATACATTGCTGTTGTACAGTATAGAAAATTTGAGAATTCTTTTAGTGGACACTCTGTGTCAGAAAGATGCAGTCATTCTTTTGCTGACAGATTAAGAAGATGTAGTCATCTTGCTTAATCAGTTGAAGCTGAAAGTTTTCTGATGATTATTACACAGCAAATTATATCTAAATGAGAGTAGCTTGAAAACTCCAATATATATATATAATTTACCATCAAGTACTGTTCAAGACATAAAAAATAATTGCTGTTGTACAGTATAAAAAGTGAGAATTCTTTTAGTGGACACTTGTGTTAGAAAGATGCAGTCATTCTTTGCTGACAGATAAGAAAGATGTAGTCATCTTTGCTTAATCAGTTGAAGCTGAAAGTTTTCTGATGATTATTACACAGCAAATTATATCTAAATGAGAGTAGCTTGAAAACTCCAATATATATATTATAATTTTACCATCAAGTACTGTTCAAGACATAAAAAATATATTGCTGTTGTACAGTATAGAAATTGTGAGAATTCCTTTAGTGGACACTCTTGTGTCAGAAAGATGCAGTCATCTTTTGCTGACAGATTAAGAAGATGTAGTCATCTTTGCTTAATCAGTTGAAGCTGAAAGTTTTCTGGTGATTATTACACAGCAAATTATATCTAAATGAAAAGTACCTAGAAAACTCCAATATATATTTTATAACTTTACCATCAACTACTGTTCAAGACATATAAAATATATTGCTGTTGTACAGTATAGAAATTGTGAGAATTCCTTTAGTGGACACTCCTGTGTCAGAAAGATGGGGTCATCTTTTGCTGACAGATTAAGAAGATGTAGTCATCTTTGCTTAATCAGTTGAAACTAAGAGTCGTATCACAACTATTGCACAGCATATCTGATCAAAGACAAACATTTATGTATAAAGTACATGTAACATATAATTTCGCACAGGGTGCACTAATTTATTAAATACTAATTATATTTGCCATCATATTCTCTTGTCCTTATAAATTAATGCTCTTTGTAAGTCTTATTCTGAACCAATTTGCAAAATTATTACAATCTTCAGGACTGATGCAATACAGTGTAAGTGATCTTATTTGTTGTTTCCTCTATCAAAGACCAGTTAATTTAATGTGATAGTTTATGGGTACTGTTATAATGCAATCAATTTATTGTGGATAATGTTTTGATAATGCAATAGTTATGTTTGCGAAACTGACCCTTGTCCTTTCCTTACACTGATCTTAGCCCTAACCATAACCCCCTCAACCTCCCAAATTTCTTTTCCCACCAATACAAATGAGCCTAAAAAATTTTAAATTCAAACAGCAGCTACTGTACTGGTCCTACTGATGTCCACTAAACTACAGTCTCATATACAGGTGATGCCAGTACATGAAAAAAGGGTATTTTTTGGCACCTCTCTTGGTTATAACAAAGTATACTGTTTAAATATATATATATATATATATATATATATATATATATATATATATATATATATAAACCTTTTATATATATAAACCTTTTATATATATAAACCTGTTAACCTTTTACTAGTGTTAAAGTGCATGTGTACGGCAAAACATTTTCAGATAAACTGTTTTCTGATTACAATGACAAGACATTGTGCGGTAGCGACTTTATACAAGACCCGAAAAATTTTTTGTCCTATACGTGATCAATAGAACTTGTTAAGGAAAAAGTGGCAAGGAAAAAAGTTCCCCCGCATGCAGCTACCGGACTTTATTGTATACAGACATTGGCCTTATTGTATGGCTGTTACAGTGGAATGACTAGGATTTTAGTAATAGCGAAAGCAGTACTGAGAAAATTGCTTTGACAGGGTAAGATATTTGACTCCCTTTCTCTATGCGTTGATACTTGTTCCGCACTGCCTTATAGCTTCACGCAGCGAGCATTTTTAAATTAATAACTTGTTAATAACAGAATTTCAACCGAGTACCTACTGCGAGTAATGAAACTAATAGTGGATTGATGACAGTTTTTGCAATTATATTTAATGAGATAATGCGCTCTGGTTTCCTGACTTTTGCGGATTCAATCCGCAAAAGTTGCTTTTTCCAGGCCGTGCGGGTCGTCATGAGTTATGATTTTCTCATATTTCTCTTTATTGCATAATAGTTTTACATTACAGCGTAGGTCGCTATGGTCTGTGCGTAAAGTATCCAAACAACGTGAAAATGGGGCATCCCTATATGCATGTCTGTGTTTTTTTAGCAAGACAGCTACTAATTTTTTAAGTCGTTCTTGTCAGACTCTGCCGGCAGTCAGAACGCAACAAAAAAGGATAGAATGGGAACGTACCAGCCAATAATTCGTCATCAGAAGTGGTCTGGATTGTTCTACCGTGATAAACTGTTAGAACACACAAAAGGCCCTATATTCATTCTGCGTATAACGCCTATGCCTTCCATGTTTGTTCATTTTTGGCAAAACTTTATTTTGGTGCATTAAATTCCTAAAATTTTATCATGGAATTTCCGTGCAACCGTATAATTATATTCGATCTTGAGAATAAACGGACACTCAAGTAGCCCAGTTTGTTCTTTGTGCCCTTTGAGCACGGTAAAGAAGCTCTTAGCTATAACCGTTTGCGAATTCGGCGAATTAAGCCTTCTGCAATTAACCCAGAGGTATTAGATGAGCTAAACAACTTGCGAGGCTCTTAAGTCAGCAAGTTTCTCTCGTGCGCGGATGGTTTTCTGTTTAAACAAACTGCTCGCAAGGTCTTACCTCAGCTGATTTGTTACCTCTTGCATTTGTGCGCTGGGCTTTAGAATTTCAGACACCTTGCGCGCAACTTGGTTAAAGCCATATTATATATATTTTTATAATTACGCTATTATTCGACGAGATCTTCAAATACTAGGCTTTAAGTTTTACATCTCTGGAAAAAACATAATGATTTAGATCAAACACACCATTTATTTTTTACCCATAATGAACCATACATAATGTATACATTTATAAAGTAGCATGCACATAATTATAACTAAAAGCTGTTTTATCTTAAAGCTTGTATGTGAATTGTACGTATACACTCGTACTGCACGAAAACGAAAAAATCTCTACAATCTCTCAAACCCCATTATTGTCTGTCACTATGTAATATAAAATACTGATAATGTAATATACGAGAACAAGGAATCAAAAGTTCAAAGCGACGTTGTGTAGTAAACTGTGCTACGCATCTAAAGTGGACAATGTCCTTCACCAGACAAGAGACTGCCATCTTGACAGCATATCATTCTAACGGGATCGTAGTATTTCGTTCCACAACACCTGTGAGCACGTTTCTCAGGATGAGCCTTCCCACAACAGCAAACATTCTTGGCTGAGTCGTAGGGTTTTGTGCCGCAGAAATTTCCTTAAATATATAAGCGTGCAACATAATGAGATGATTGGCCTAAATCTACTCACGCGATTGGTCAAAATCAATCACGTGGTTCCTTGTTGCCTGGCGACAGATCATGGGAATCATAATTTATTCGTAATAACCCATGAAAATCGTAGTTTGTTCGTAATAACCCATGATATCATGGTTTATTCAAAAATGACAGCCTGAAACGAAGCTTAGATCTTCAATGCAGCAATCACAACAGTCTCTAACCCTTAAATAACCAATTAATCGCCGCTTTGAGGCTTTGAGCAAGAGATTTAGAACAACTTGATTTAGTGTCAAATTAGCGTATTTTTGACTCGAGATTTTTTAGACAAAGTCTCTCACAACAATATTGATTTTTTTCACGAATTATCCCCAAAATGTATTACGTAGCGGATATATTATACATGTTAAGGAGTATAATTATAGAAGTGGTGTAACCCGACACAATATTTGCATTTCTGTTCCGGAAAACAATATAGTCAGTGAAAAAGTTTGGCGGAAAATCAATAGATATTAATTCAAGTTCTCTTTAAGTTCCCACAAAGAGATTTTACTGTTTATTATATTCATTTTGAAATCAATGTTGTTTCTTGCAATTGGTTAAAAATAGTGTGATTAATCGCAGCGGGAGTGCGACTTGTAAACACACGTTTGATTTCACACCAAAATTGCACTCTACTCAGTGCAATTACCATTATTTATAGAAATATTTTACTGTAGCCATTGTCCTACCTGTCACAATGATATTCACAACACATTCCATGTAAAAGGTTTGAAATTCTGTGCTGTGTTTGTACTTGTAAACGAGTTTGTGTCTACCGACTGAGAAATCTCCGCTCGTAGTGCTTGGGTTTCCTGCATCGGCCGTAGTTGGGCAACCAGGCTTAGGTTCCAACCAACTGACAGAGACTTTTGTCTTCCTGGGTTGAAGTTCAGCTTTTATCGTCTGTGTGCTTGGACATTCGCATGCTTAAATATCAAAATATTCATATTACATCAAAACGCCCATGTTCTTTGACAATTTATTATGAAAGGGAGAATAAAGTATTTATTTAATTGGGTCCTTTGATAAGCATCGATAGCATGCCTTTGTCATTTTTTAAGCAGAGAACGAAACTCCTATATGGGTCGCTGATTCGGTTCCCAGAGGACCTGAGCTCCACTTTTCGCAGTTTATCGCGTTACCAATTTTTGCGGATATTTTCTATAACTAATTATGGTTTATTTAGTTAAATTATTCGTTCTTAGAAGATATACGCCTTAACCCTGTGTTTTTCTTACTAAGTTTGGACCAATATTTTTATAATTTCAAACAGTTTTATGTACAATATCTATAAAAACTTACCACCAACGTTGACAGTAAATAGGCAATCTTGGCTGGTCCGCTTTTTATCACTATCATCGTACGCAAAAGTGTATACAATTGTGTGCTCGCCGTGACCAAACTTCTGTGGATTTTGTGTGTTAGAAGGATACACGGTCATCTCAGGTGTAACAGGCTTGTCGCACTTTAGTTCAGGTTCCAACCATGACAAAAATATTGTATTTTCACCCGGCTTGGTGTACTGTTCCGTTGAAATATCACCATCGCAAGCACACTGCACTAAAAAAGAGAAAGTCATATCGATGAAAATCTACGAGGTGTTCCAAAACATGCCGACTACATGTTGTGGAGTTGAATATTTAAATATTGTTGTCCATATTTGTAAAGTGTAAAATTAATATTGTAAATGAAATTATTCACGGCACAAAAATTTTTTCTTTTTTTCATGCATAAAAATGTTTACGTCGAACATTTATACACATGCATGCATGTTGGTTTCACGAAAGTGCTTAGGCATTCAAACTCTTTAACTATTACATTGTTACAGGTAATTTCAAAAGTTTTGGGGTTCTCGGGACACCCTGCAGTGTTAACCAACACATGGAACACGCGTGTTTAATATTTAGCAAATTCAGCTTTGTTAAAGAACACGCGATATGTTAGTCAAATGAGAATTAAGATTTTTACCAGGTTCGATTCCACATGACTCATCAACGATATTTTCGAGAAATTTGTGCATATCCTTAAACGTTGCTTTAAACATATTGTTTGACCACGAGTCAATATTTTTCAGCAATTCGGGATTTCCTTTAGCATCTCCAACTGCCAAGGCAAAGATAGACACGTTCCTTGCCATTAGCTCTCCCGAGTATCTATTCGCCATGTCATATTGTTCTTCAATCATGTAATTCTTCTGTGCTCTCGGTTCGCCATCGGTGATTAACAAAATAACGTCTTTTATATCTGGGCGATGATTAAATGGATTTCTTGAATGGAATTCCTTTAAAATATCAAACGGAAATATTTATCAAGCAAGTTGATATATCAAAATACATGACTGACTGACTAGCTGCGCGTTTTGCGGAGTACAAAAAGTGCACTGATGTATATGCCACTGAACGAGAATTTGATATATTACCCTTACGAAAAAAACACATGCAAACCATATGTGTTTCTCATGTGATCATATGTGATTCACATGTGACTATTCGTGGTTATAATATGGAGTCTACATGTGAACCATTTGCTATTTTCACATGTGGTTTTTTCGTAAGGGTAAGTTCATTCTTCATTATTATTGGTATTAATAAAATAGATATTGCGATCAGGGGCTACATTGTATCACTTAAATCATAGTTGTTTACAAGATTGGATCGTGTTCTTCTATTTTTGATCGTGCATTTTTAGCCGTACATAGTGAGAATAAAGTTCAAAAAGTAGACTTCATTTCGGTGAGATTAAAGTTTCCTATTGCATGAGGCATTCAGTTACGTGAAAAGATTATTGCATGTAAGCCAACATTGGTGTCACAATTAGAAGATCAAATATGTTTTAAGGGTCTTTATTTCAATCGAAAATCGTTAGATTTCAAACCAAGGTTTTCATCTTGTGATTCGAAATAGGTGTGCCAGCAGAACTTAAACTTATGGCTTTGGGTTTCCGGTAAAATGTTCAGCCGAACCGCAAATGTGTCAGCACAATTCTCTTTCGAAGACCTGTGCTGGACAAATTTGTTCACCTCTTTCTGGTTTTGACGTTTACGTGCGTCAAGCACGAAGTATTATCACTTTCTCTATAAACAAGTTACTGACACATAAGTCTAACGACCGGTCCACTTACATCACTGGCAAGCTTGAATGCTTTACCCGTGTAGGTATATTCACCCTTTAACTCTTTATCATAGTCTAACTTATCCAACCAAGACTGCAAATCTTCCTGCTCCGTTTTCGATCCAATCTCCAACAAAGGATAAGTCCTCTTCTCATTGGCGAAAGTGATAAAACCAATATGAGTGCCATCTTTTCCCACATCAAGTTTCGGATCTGCGACTAAGCTCTTTATGAAAGGCCGCACTTTATCCTTGAAATTGCCAATGCCAACAGATTGGGAATTATCCCAAATCACGAGTATGTCTCTTATGCATTCTAAAGTCCAAATACAAATTTTAAAAATTCCATTTTCTCCATCAAAAATTTCAGTTAAGTGGGTACAGTTCCCTTGTCGACTAATACGCGGGGAAATATTTTGTAATTATTTTTACCTTTTTCTCATAGACAAGTCGATGGGCATTATTAGCCACCCTCTTTCTGTTCATTAATACTAACTGATTTTCTAAATAGTTCTATAAATAACGTCTAACAATTTCTAATCTGTAAGCTTCAAAGTATTTTAAACGGGCAGATCGTGAGAATGCAGTTTAACCGACAAGGACATAGCCTATTATAAAATTCCCTCACAAGTTCAAAAAGGGTTTTGAATATGTCAATTTAAAAAACGGATGACACTTCAACAAAGCTTGACTAAAATCTCTACGTAAATATTTGCAAAAGGATGAAGTTTGAATTAGCTGCGATAATCCATAAACAACCTTTTTAATGCAGGAAAACCAACGGGTGATATTTACCTCATTTTCATGACTGAAATAATTTTTAAATAATAATAATACTAGCTACCCAACGACTCACATTTCCTACGTGACATATGATTTCATGGGCCTGCATAGCTCAGGAAATTACTTGCCTGGTTTAAAATGGTGAGGATGACTGCATGCATACACTCCCTTACGAAAAAAACACATGCAAACCACATGTGTTTCACATGTGTTTCACATGTGATCACATGTGCTTCACATGTGATCACATGTGCTTCACATGTGATCACATGTGATTATATGTGGTTCACATGTGGTTTTATGGAGGGTACATGTGAACCACATGTGCTTCACATGTGATCACATGTGCTTCACATGTGATCACATGTGCTTCACATGTGATCACATGTGATTATATGTGGTTCACATGTGGTTTTATGGAGGGTACATGTGAACCACATGTGCTTCACATGTGATCACATGTGCTTCACATGTGATCACATGTGATCACATGTGATCACATGTGATTATATGTAGTTCACATGTGGTTATATGGAGGGTACATGTGAACCACATGTGATGTACATGTGGTTAATTGATACACATGAGGTTCACATGTGAAAACATTCTATGAGGGCACATGTGAACACATGTGATGCAGATGTGGTTATATGAGATACACATGTGGTTCACATGAGAAATGTCTCTACAAACAAGTGGTTCATATGTGATCACATGTGGTTTATATGCGATCACACAAGGCTTACATGTGAAAATGTATAAACCTATGTGAACGAAATGTGGTTGACATGAAAATGTATTTCAAACTAATAATGAATCAGCAAACTTCTGTAATGTGAATGCATACATATACCACATACCTATTCCCCAAATACACGTGCATAATCATCTAAATAATAGTTACTGCTTTGCTCAGTTTAAGTAACACTGTATATTTAAGTTGTCTTCTTATTTACAATTAATCTCTATCTAACATATTTGGTAATCTACAAATAAAGTTATTTACATCAAAACACTGCTGATTAAGACAATCCAGAAGATGTCTTGTGGATATTCATTGGATTGTCTATATATGCCGGGTTATTTAAATTATATCAAAATTCTGCTGCTTATTAAATGCTATAGTTTACAATAAAACAATAAGATAACTCAGCCTCGTTGGCTATGAGCGAATAGTAAACTCAGCCTCGTTGTAATAATACATTCGTCCTAATATTTATAAATCTGAGGCCAATCTCCGACCGGTGTAATAACCCCAACGACCGACAAGTGTGACGCCACATTAGGCGAAAACCCTGGGAACGAGGTTGCGCATTCGTTTCAAAATTCAAATTTTTTACAACGACATTCTTGGCTGTTCTACGAGGAGATTGCAATTTTATTTGATAAAAGACATAAAAGGATAATCTTTGTCACTCTCCTAATACGATTGGAAATGAAATAGGTGCTGGTTCACTGGATTGAGTCAAATAAGACAAGCATCTTAAAGAAAGAATATATTATTTAAAGACAAAAGTGTGCATGCTAAAACATCCCGAGAAGGATCGCATGGTTTTGTTTGGATACTCAAAGATGAATTCCCCAAAGACGGCATGGAAATCGTATTTTGAAACGTTTTGGCAGAAAGTGGTAAGCATCTCAGTGACACTTAAATAATAATATAAATATAATTTAACCTAGGTCCGCATCGAATTGTATTATTGTAATCAGAAGATTGTTTATTCAACTTTATCAATCATCATTCATCTTCGTATAAATACTTCGCTCATACACACTAGTGATAGCCGGGAAATATCCTCAATAGCGGTGTAATAATGTTTTAGCAAAGAAAGAAGCAGAACATAGTGACATTATATGCGCTAGAAATATATTGTTTATAGTTTTTTCTAGATCAACATGTCCTTCCAACTGAGACTGGGATATATAGTCGTGTGGAATGTTATCTTCCAAACATGTGCACATCTCGCTCGCTCATACTTAGTTGTGTATAGCAATAAAATATTTGTGTATATATAAATTTTCTAAAGCGAGTATTTGTGTTTTTTCACAGATAGCAAGAATGAGTTACTAATGAAAACTTAGCTTGAATTGAGCAGTTGGAGGATAACAGTGATAATAACAGTGATGATAATAAAGCCAAGAAGAGGCGATTAGATGTGACCAGTGCTGACAATAAGAAACCAAAGAAGAATATAAAGGTTTGAAACATATTACCATTTGATATATACCGGTACACAATATGGTCTAAATTAGGGAATACCCCTTGCACCTTAACTTAATTCAATAACCTTTGGAGTCTTATAAACAGTAGCAATATTCTGTATACAGTATAGCAGAATTTTGTTTTTCTAAACACCTAATTTAGAAGAAATTAATGTATTTTTACATATGATATTTCAAATATTTTGTATGTTTTGGCTGGGTCTAAAAGCCTCACAGTATCAGATTGGTACTACCAACTGAGCAACATGGCCAGATGGATTTAAGACTTTAAAGAGGCAGTTTTAGCAGCACTTGCTGCAACCAAGAAACACCATCAAAGTTCCACCATCTTTTCCTAAGATTCAAGCCTCTTTCTTGCCTCAGCCATTCCTTCCCTTAGCCATTCCCTAGGTCTGCACAACCTTATTCACTGTTGACCATGAACAACAGCAGTTTCTCAGAAGAATGGATTGTTATTTTGTTAATGTTTTTGTATACAGTAGATAACATTCTCACTTTCCATTTAATGTTTTATTTTGTAGGCAATGAAATTATATTTGACTTTAAATTATTTATTGCGATGAACTGCAATTGCTATTAATTAACAATCCTGTTTATATTTTTTCCAGCTTTTGTCATCATGAAATTTCCTCAAGCAAATAATACAATTTTAAAAGCTGTTATGACACAAGAGTGCAAAGAATTTAGGCTGTCAATGGAAAACCGAAGAAAGAATCAGGAAGATCTTAGCAACAATTAAGGACAGTAGGATGACTAAATAAATTATAGTATTATAATTCATTTTTTTATATTTACAGATGTATCTTTTACTCTTTAACATAGTCAAATGTTTCACTTCATTTTGTAATATGGTTTTCAATATATGTGCATTAATTTACTTCACCTGGTAATACTGTGTCTGAGTGATTTAATGATAATTAAAGGTGTCATGCAGTAGTTTGTGTGGATCACATGTGAACCACATGTGAACGTCAAAACAGACTAACATGTGAACCACATGTGGTTGTTCCAGATCCACATGTACTGAACCACATGTGACTCACATGTGATACTACCACATGTGATACTACCACATGTGAACCACATGTGATACCACCACATGTGAACCACATGTGATATAATGGTTCCAATTTCACATGTGAGTCACATGTGATTCCACATGTGGTTTTCGCATGTGTTTTTTTCGTAAGGGCTTCTAGTCCAATTGCATGTGGATATACCGCTGTTTTTTTCAAATCAGTTTTCATCCACGGCATATACTATTTCATATGCCGTACTTCCTCAGTCGCACTCTTTTATAATATGCATCATTGCTACCATCATAAGTTGTTCAATACCAGAACTTACCTGCTCTATTGGTGGTGGATACAGACGGACGTCCGCGACGCCAAAGACGAGAATCTAAAATTTAGGCAAAAATGAGCTTAAACGCAACTTGATGAAATATCGCACGCAGTATGGTGTCATTCATCGATGCAGTATGGCGTATTTAGGTAAGAACAAATAGCAAATAAATTTATTCACAATTCCATCCAGTTGATGAATGAAATGTAGATGTGAATATGGCATTAAACTTTGCCACATGAAGCTCTGAGCTCAAAACAAGAGGTTATCAATCACCTTCCTAACTTGGGTAAACACAATTTAAACAAATAAATCAAGTATAAAATCTTATATGTTTTCATGAAATTTGTCATGAACCATGCAGGGATAAAGAGACAACCAAGCAATATTACGTAGTTTACTTCAAGTAAATACTTTTAAAATTGCTTAAAAAGTATTGGTAATGCTATTTGCATATGCCTACTAATTTTTTAGACATGCGACCCTGGTTGAAAATCAGCCTTCCGCATAACAGAGGTTTCTTTTGGAGCAGGCTAAACATATTACAAACTATACCTAGGTCTGCATGCATATACCACTCTATATAATCCCACATTTCGTCGCATAATTAATTTATTGAAAATGGTCAGTATTGACTAGGTAGCTTTATAGCTAAGGTTGAGTACGAAATTTGAGTACCTTTCGTTAGGGTAAAAGTCTAAAATAAATTAATTGGGATAGTACATGTTACATGAGAATAATATGATATCACTTACCCTCAATTTCGTCAAATAAACTGGAAGCCCAACCTTTTTGAACAAACAAAGTTAATAGAAACAACCACTGTGGCTTCATCTTCAAGGTTTCGGTCAATTCAAGTCTTTTTTCTTTAGTCTTCAAGGATAACTCTTCTCTAAGCGCTTCTCTTGTTGAATGGCAAGAAGCTCCAGCCCTAGCTGCTTTTATATAGAATCTGTAAACTTCAAAACGAATTAAAGATGATTGAAAGACGGTTAGAAATTTTTAAAAATGATTTTTCCGTTGACACGCCGAAACGTGCGCTGTGGTTTCGCATTTGACGAAGCGGTAAAGCCACTTGATCAGAGGCGTGACTATAGAGCGGCATCAGTGAACTCTATGCAACGATAAATCCTGACAAACGTCCGCCCTATGTTAGCTTGAAGCCAAAATATTTTTTTGAGTTTTGAGACGAAATACTTGATGCTAGACGTTAGAAGAATTGGATTAAAGAATAATTAAAGCTATTGAAAAGTTACACTTTGGTGTGGAAATTTAAAGACTAAGACTAAAACTACACAAAGCAAATGTTTTAAAAAATCCAATTACCAACCGGCAAAAAACTGGGAAGTTTTCAAATAGTTTTTAGATATTTCGCTTTAAGCTAAAATCTCGAAATTTCTACACCAAATATAACATTTTAATGTCTTCAATTTCATATACAGCTCAACATTTGGCGTTTTTCAGCTCAAAGCTGAAAAAGGAAACAGCACTGGCTTCAATCCCCCCCCCCCCTCCGAGTTATGGTTCCAATTCGTTGACAGTTCAATGGTAGGCATCATGATATTTTTCTCACAGTCAAAGCGGATGTTCTCTTACGAGAACATTGCAATACTGCAATTTTGATTAGCAAGTCGTTTTAAATAGTAGCAACCGTAGCCAGCGATTGCGCGCTTTCAAATCTAGGATATAAGTAGCAAAACATAGCACATCAACTTGAAAGTGCAGACTGATTGTGTAGAATAACACATATCTACCTTCCTGAGTCCAGAAACGACCCTGCCTGTTAAATAAGGATCGAAACCACGACCTATTTCTACACCTGCAGTTGTCGAATTTGCTGAATATATTAAAACAAGAAAACCGAGAAGTTATGCTTCAGACTCATCGATAAACAGTCATTTATCGAACATGAAATCTGTCCTACAAATAACGTTCCGGCAAGGTCAACTACTGGCGATATTTTAATATTATATCAATACTGATTACTGATCATTTGCAATGCGAGCGACAGTTGCTAATTGCTCAGATAAACTTGCCAATTGAACTTGCGACATTGCATCACAATATTTTGGCAATCCTAAGAGTTTAATTTCGAATTGACCCGGTTACCTCAAGCTTCACTCCTTGTTCAACGTTTTTCATAAAGAAGGACAATTCAATTTCATACAGATAAATTTAACATTTAAACTCTATTCTATAGTTTTGACGCATAATTACATCGTAAAAATGCACTTTACGTACGTCCTCTAAAAGATGAGTTTTTAGTGCTTGCATGTTGAAGTATTATTTTTTAAGTTTCAAAAAACTGCGTGTTCACTTGCGTGAATAAACTGGGCATCACCCCAAGATTTGGCTTCAAATATCCGGCCGGAGATTACCTTCCTGTTCTTTTGAGATTAATGGATTTTACAATGCAAACTATAACGATATTAAGAAAATAATGTTTTAAAGTTACTCCCTGGAGTTTTGTAAAAATTCTAGATAGCAGATTTGTTGTACCGAATTAAACAATATTGTGGACTAAAGTTCAATAATACTTTTTATTATATTGTACAGTACGTTAGAGATGAGAAACTGTTGACGGATTAACTATGAAAGCCGTTGCTATGGAAACAGTGGGTTTTCAGCATGGCCGCCAATTATAATTTTATTGAGATCATTTCGTGAATTCTTCAGTGAATTCTCTTTTTTTCTCCGAATGCTTTGCAAGTCATATAGTAAACGACCGGACAATTTCAAAAAAAGTTATCGATAGATTTTTTTTTATTTGCGTAAAACCACATTTTCACACTTTATCAGTTCTTTTGTTTGTCGATAACTTTTCTTAAAATTGTCCTGTCAATTACTAACCATCTGGTATAACGTTCAGTGGAAAAAAAAGATATTTGACCGAGGAGTTTGTGAAATAATTGTAATTTAATGATAATTGGTGGGCAAATTGAAACGTAATTGACAATAGACAATAGATTACAGTTATAGCTCCCTGCTTGTGGAGGATCGTGGGCTCGGGGAAGAGATTGTACTAGCAAGAGAAAGCAAAAGTTTTTGAGCACGTTTTCTGGCTTGAAATGCTTCCACATAATCCTCAAAACGAAAGCCTGAACAGCACGTATGTAACAGTAGACTAGCAATATTATTAATGACGTGTTAAAGAAATTTACATTGAAGAAGCAATATCAGAACAATCAAACTAAATGCATCTTGTAGCGATATTAAGGCCGTCTTCCACTTCAACCGTATCGTAGCGAAACGTAGCGAATATCATTGTTTTATACGATTGAAGTGGAAAACAGGCCTTAGTGACAATGCGAAAGTATTTTGCGTAAGCTCTCATGGACTTATCCAAACGTATGACGTATGGCAATATCAGAGATAGGGAACAAAAACATCGCATTTTGGTCGCGTCTAATGCAATTTTGCAACTTCAATTTGCATGTTCATGTTATGAGTCATGTTTCATATTGAAATATCTTTAACGAAGACACTTAATGCACGTGCTCAGTTACTCAGTAGGAATAAACTTATGCGAGTATTAAATTTGAATTAAACTCGATATCAGGGAAATGCACTCAAGTTCACAGTAAAAGCTGAAACCTATAATTTTTTAACTAATCAAGATTTACTAATCAGGAAAAATGCTTATTTTCCTTCCTATAAATGGGCCGCGCCATTGTCCTATTATATAGAGAGACCTTACGATTTAAACGCCAACTGCAAGTAACGCCAATTTTACTGTACTGAGATCGTGTGAACAGCTCCTTAAAGACTGCGACGTTCTGCATAAAACGACAAATCACACCTCGTGATGTCCCTCTGAAATACGTTGACGTTTCGAGAGGACCTCAAGTGTTCAGTCTACCTACGTCCGAGGGTAGCGCTAGACAGGCGTATATAACAAAGTCTGTCAGGAAACTTAATAAATTGGTGTTAAGTCGGTCTATTTGCGCTGGACTGTTGGGCAATTTTTTGCTGAGATCAGTTATTGGTACCATCTGAGAAATCTTGCGGCAATAGTTCCAAAGCATTTATAAATAATGTAATTTGATAGAATCTGATGAGAATCACTTGCTCTGAGGGGCGGATCTAGATTTTCTATGCATGCTAGTCAAAATTTTCCCATGTCAATACTAGGGAGTATGAAGAATTTTTGCGCCGCCCTCCCGCCTTTAAATTTATGAGTATTGTTGCGGTGTCTCGAAAATTGAATGTTTAATAAAAAGGGACATTTTGTGAATATAAATTGCTTTGTTTTCACAACAATCCTTGTCAAGTGTCAACTGTAGAAATTTCCCCCTTCCCACAGACTTGTCAAGAAATTTTCAACATATATTGTCGATTGTCATGTGAAATTTTACGGCATACTTTATCATGCTGAACTTGGTGAAAGCAAAATTGCATCATAGCTGAAACACGCGGTCCACATTACAAGCATTAATATATATACTTAGTTGACTCGACATAATGTCTATTATTTCTATGGTGTATAATACTCAGACATAACATGATTTTACATTTTACAAATATATAAAACTTTCTAAATCTATTACACTGTTAAATAGTACAGAAATATTGTACAGCAGCTCACGCTCAGCCAATACGAATAAACAATATGAAATGAGAATACGAACGGCTCGAAATTCTAAATAATTTTGACCGTTTTGACCGACGGCGGGCGAATGTAAATAAATGCTATTATCATTCAAGTTATTGTTTTCTCAATTTTGATTGGTTAATTTACCTGCACGATCTTCGCCGTCAGATCGCAAAACAACGTCAAGCTAGGAGGAACTCGTTGCCTCTACGAACTTGTTGAGATCGAGCATGAGTGAAGAGCAGATTCGAGCAAATGACCTCGCCCAGTTGAAAGGATTCTCAGCTTGGCTAACAGCTCTGCCATGCACTTGATGAGAGTTACATCCTGACCAAGCGTGAGTTCTTTGATGCAATCTACAAGCGTTGTCGATGGCCTTTTAGACGCCTTCCATCTTTCTGTGCCTGTGGAAAAGGTGGATCATGGCCTGTCGTGCCTGAAAGTCATCATCTGTCGAAGACATGATGAGATTCGTGATATACTTGCTGCTGCTATCGATGACCTGGCTTACCACGTTTCAATTGAACCTGCTTTTGCTCCTTTGACAGGTTCTTCCATCCAGTGCTAATTTAGCCGATGACGCCAGAGTGGACATTGCTGCGAGAGGTATTTGGCAGAGATGTGAAAAGGCATCGACGCCAGGTAATTACCATCGGCATTATGTCAGCTGCCTCTGTAGCTCAGTGCAAAGAGAATTGCACCGGCATCGATCGCAAAAGCGTATAATTGACTCCTTTTTTTAACTGTTCTTGAATTTGAAGTGTGTATAATTCCACTCGAAATTAAGACCCTTTAATTAAACCACTAGAATTTATCTGCATTGAGTGAAGAGCCAAAAATCATAATTAGTTTTAATGCATGATCGATTATTAATTATAGTTATATTAAAATAATTGATTTAATTATGAGCATTTTTTCATTTACTGCAGTTGAATAACTGCGTAAAGATAATAGTCTCATTATGCATGCTTTTGTTAAAAACGTTGCTCAGCTAGAAATACTACTCTGAGCATGCACATTGGCTTCAATTTTGTAAACAATGGCGACTGGCTTTGCTAAATTTTCAGACGAAGAGAAAAGAGAAAAAACGATCTAGTGAGCTCAAAAGAAACTTTGCCAATGTCCTTCGCAAGTTTTATGGTGAAGCAAGAAAGAAAGACAGCGAACTTTACTGTAAATCTTCATGATCGGAATTCGCTTTAGTTACAATGTGATAATAATGATATTAATGATAAAACGAAGCTTGATAAGTGAATGATAAAACAATTATTGAACTCGGTTCTCGCAAAATATCGTCTGCTTGCCACCGACAAATCACGTTATTTTGCTTGACCTCGTCCAATATTCGATTATTATTATGTATTGTAGTAAATAAATAAAATAATAGTTGTCAGTTAAATCGCGTAATAAGGCAAAATTCAGTTATCTGCTAGCAGATGCTTTACACAAATACAATGCTTTAGATCAATCACAATTAATTTATTGTTTACCTATAATGGACCATACATAAAGTATACATTTATAAAGAAGCGCACATAATTGTTATAACTATAATAGCTGTTTTATGTCAAAGAATGCATGCGTATATTAGCTAAATACACGCGTACTGTACGAACTGAAAATCTTTACAAGGCGTTAGTCTGTCACTAGTCATACCAAAAGTGGACAATGTTCTTCAACAGACACGAGACTGTCATCTTGACAGCATATCATGCTACCAGTATCGTAGTATTTTGTGCCACAACACATGTGATCAGGTTTCTTAAGATAAGCCTCGCCACAACAGCAAATGTAAGTGGCTGGATCATAGGCAGTTCTGCCGCAATAATGTCCTAAAAATATAAACGTGAAAATTACTGAGATTTGTATAACTATTTAGCATGCACGTGAGTGTTTGTTTCCACTTCCATACTGCAGTACAAAACGTTTGGCGCAAAATCAATGGATATATCAATTCAAGTTCTTTTCAAGTCCCCCACACAGAGCTTGCACTCTTTATAGAAATATTATATGGCGTAGCCATTGTCCTATACCTGTCACAATAATGTTCACAACACATTCCATGTAAAAGGTTTGAAATTTGGTGCTGTGTTTGTACTTGTAAACGAGGTCGTGTCTACCGACCGAGAAATCTCCACTCGTAGTGTTTGGGTTGTCTGTATCACCTGTAGTTGGGCAACTAGGCTTAGGTTCCAACCAACTGACAGAGGCTTTTTTCTGCCCGGGTTGTACTTGAGCTTTTTCCGGCGGTGTGCTTGGACATTCGCATGCTAAAGAAAACAAAATATTCTTATTACATCAAAAGGTCTATGTTCCTTAACAATTTATTATTAAATAACCGAAAGTAAAGAGTATTTAGTAAAGTAACAAATGAGAAACCTTCCGTAAAAAAACGAAGAGTTTTCCTATGATAACCCAATAACTTAAAGGTTTTCAAATATTGGTACGACTTGAGATAGAATGTGTTTCTCATTCCCTTCCTCTCTGGTTATGCATGCTCTATAGCTGGAGATGATTTTGAGGTATTAAAATGGGGCTTTCATTTCGGGCAGAGCACATCATTTCCTCGCGATGACTTTTCCGCAAGTTTCCCGTTTTAGTCTTGAGATCTGTAATTTGGCTTTTCTGTTGCCTTTTTTGAGATTTGTAATTTGGCTTTCCTGTTAAATTGCCTAATGACATATCTGCAACTAATTCATCTGCATGGTTTATTTGTGAAAATATTCGTTCTTCAAATATTTACGCGTTATTCCTGCGTTTTTCTCATCATTTTAGGCCGATTTATATTACTATGATTTTAACTTGTTTTATGTGACAGTATACATTATAGCTATAAAAACTTACCACCAACATTGACTCTAAATAGACATTCCACGCTTTCCCACTTTTTATCATTATCTTTGTACTTAAAATTGAAAGTAATGTTCTGCTTTCCGCGGCCAAACCGATGTGGATTTTTAATGTTAGGTGGTCTCACGGTAGTCTCATTTTCAACTCTCTGGTCACACCTCAATCGAGGTTTATCCCATGGCAATAGTATTGTATCTTCACCCGGCCTGGTGTACTGCTCCGTTGAAATCTCACCTTCGCATGAACAACCCACTGACAAATCGAATTAAGATAATCACAATTTAGTATTAACCTATATAACGAAGGCGTATTGTGCGTTCTGCTAGACCACCTAGCTTATTATAATGATTGTCCACTAGCACTTAGTTAACTATAAAATACTATATTTAAAAATTCAACTCAAGTATAATTCAGTCTTTGTCTCGAGGCCGAAGGCCGGGGGACGTTTTTGAGACCGAGGGAAATATTTCCGACTAAACTGGTAAATAATAGATTTTTTTGTGGCGGTCCGAATTCATATTTTAGCGTTGGCTCTGTGCTTTTAAATCTCGCGCGGTCCGTACGGCCTCATACGTTCCGCTCGCGTAGCCAATCAGATTGCATGCAGGAAAGTCAAAACTATGAATTCGCGGACCGCAAGAAAAAAAAAACTGCTTTATGCAGTATGGTCATCAGACCATTGGCCGCCTTCGTCTAAAACATAACGGGGTCGTAAGAATACAAAAGAACACTGTGCGCAAAAGTTAAAAACATTACATGGCAAATAGGTTTGATTAAGGAATTAGGAGAGGTGGTCAACAAAATAATGATGTGATATTATTAAAAGTAAGTAAGGCTTTTTACCAGGATCGTTACATGACTCATTGACGATTCGTGTAAGAACTTTTTCCAATTCGTTAAACGCTGAAGTAAACATATGGTTCGACCAAGAAGCAATATTTTTCGCGAATTCGGGCTTATCCGCTTCTCTCCCCACTGCCAAAGCAACGATAGTCACGTTCCTTGCCATCAGCTCTGCCGAGTATTTATTGGCCATTTCATATTGTTCTCTAGTCCCAGCCTTCTTGTTTGCTCTCGGTTCTCCATCGGTGAATAACAAAGCAACGTCTTTTATATCTTTGCGATGATTTAGTGGACTTCGTAAACGAAACTCCTTTAATTAAAGATTTAGAAGGTAATTTCGGTTCTCCGTAACAACATATTGTACACTTAATGTATGCTCCCGAGGGAAATAGTGAGTTTTGTTTTCCCAAGAGTCTAAATGTTGAGAAACACTGAGACTCGAGGGAAAACAAAACTCGCTATTTCCCGAAGTAGTGTACATTAAGTGTTTTGTTATATTGGAACAGAAACATACATGTTACATGCACGACAATTTCATTTAAAAGAACACTTTACTTTGTTGTGACAAGAAGCAGGCAAAAAATTTTCCACTTGTTTCCCTCAAATTTCTCTCGTGTGCGGATAGTTTTTGGGCTGAGCTAACTGCATCGCGAGGTCATCAGCTCAGCTGATAGCTCTCGTGTGCGGCGGGCTATAGGGCCTGTTAACATGGAGCGAGATATCAAGGCTAGGCGAGGTGAAAACTGCATTGTAATGAAAGACTAATCAGGTTAAGCCTTTGATGTTATGCCCTTTTTACCTCGCCTAGCCGGGATAACTCGCTCCCTGTAAGAAGGCCCTTAAAAAGACGGGGAATACAATTTATCTTCGATGTTCGGTTTGAAGAAACTTCATTGAGCCAAAAAGGAGTTCACCTAATTAAACGTTGAAATTGGTCCTTAATTGCCCCCAACCTTCGGGACCGCATCTTTAGTTAATAGCATATAAACACTTGCTATAACACATTTAAGTCCATCAGTCCTGAAGTATATTAATGATGTTTTTAAGCGCGTTTTTAGGTTAATTGAATTCTACAGGTTCGGTTTTACTTACAGTACTTGCAAGTTCGAATGCTTTACCCGTGTAGGTATAGTCGCCAATCAAATCTCTTTCATAATTTAGCCCATTCAGCCAAGATAACAAATCTTTCTTGTCCGTTTTCGACCCAATCTTCAACAAATTCTCAGTCTTCTCCTCACTGGCGAAAGTTATAAAACCCATATGCGTGCCATCTTCTCCCACATTGAGTTTTTCATTTTGAATTAACTTTCTTAGGAAAGGCCGTACATTATCCAAGAAGTTATTGGTGCCAACAGATGCGGAATTATCCCAGATCACTAGCATGTCTCTTATGCATTCTGAAGTCAAAATATGGTCACAAGTTCATAAAGTAATGCAAGATATGTATCCATGTAAATCTAAGTCGTGTTATAACGAACATGAGGTAAATAGGAAAACAAAAGGTTAATGAGTTATGTATGAAAATTTATCCATGAGCGTAGAAGAAACGCTAGTATCGACTTATTTCTAGCCTTAAATTGATATATTCAACTATAAGAATTGGACATTATATCAAAATTTTCAGCTTTCTTGCAGTAAATTTAAATAACTTCATTTGAGTTCAGTATTACCGGCAACCGTGTCATTTGATGTGCGAGGAAAAATTTTCACCTGTTATTATTAACTGATAACAGACAAGTAGATGTGCATTATTAGCCATTATTTCCTGTACATTTACCATCTACCATTTTTGTTCAAAAAACCTGAGATCTCATTGATGAGCACTGGGTTTCTTATCATTAGTTCTCAAACACGCACATGCATGCATCCCCTTAAATTTTCCTGTGCAATTACTGCCAGTTCAGTAACAATTACTGATTATACATACCTTTTTTAGTTGAAGGGGTGGTGGGAACAGACGGAGTCCCTCGACGCCAGAGACGAGAATCTGTTTTAGGAGAGAAAGATCATAGAACATAGAACAACTGGATAAATATCGTAATTTGTTCTTCGTTAAGGTAAAGTGCATTCAGGTAAGTGCAAATTGCACATTTTTTTCTTTACCATGACATCCAGTTTATGAATGAAATATAAAATTGCAGATTTTCTACATACGAGGTGTTCCAATAAAGAAATGAAACCCGCATAAGTTAATTATATTTTCGCTATGATTATATTCATATTCACGTATTATTTTTTATTGTAGTTTAAAATTTTGCATGCTATGCCTCCGGGAGTCAAAATTTTTAAACTGGTGTAAAAATAATTACGACAATGAGAATATGATTATCGCGAATATAATGCATATAATTAATATACGCGGGCTCAGGTTTCACTGGGGCACCCAATAGTATATTCATGCGTCGAACTTTAGTACCAAAGATGGGAGCCCAAAACAAGCAGTGTTACTTGTTATCCATCATGCAGCTTCCCAAATTGGGAAAACACAATTTGAACAAATAAATCAAATATAAAATCTGCTGTGTTCATAATATTAGTCATGAACCAGGGCTTAAGAAATAAAGCAAGCACCATAACGTAGCTTGCTTGCTGAATAATATACTTAAAAATGGCTCTAAAATAATAAAGGCATGGTTATGTGCGTTCGTCCGGGCATAAGGGTGGAGAAGTATTCCATTATATAAACATATAAGCACCATTTTAGAGTTTTCTTTTAACAAAAAGAAATTCGTATTAGCAAAACATGCTTGCGAGCATGCATCTTCTCAAAATATCTTACGATTATACACTCAGACTTTCGGAATGACTGAAGCTTATATAGAGAATAATACATGGCTGCGAGGAAATATGGTATTTATTTCAAGTGTTGAGAATGATATCGAACGAGTGGGTGCAGCGAACGAATGAAATATCTTTCTCAACACGAGGAATAGATTCCATATTTCCAAGCATTCATGTATTATTCTGCATGCTTATTAAACCACCCTTGAACGCAGTTGATTACAGGGATTTCACAAAAAAAATGTTTGCTGTAGGCTATTTTACCCCTATTTATTGCAGTTAATAACACATGTGCGATTATCGTGTTTGATCCACTGATCTGGGATCAGGAAGGGGGATAAAAACTTAAAAAAACCCCAGTTTTTTATTATATAATGTGCGGATATCGGAGCTAGGGCTTTTGTACACTTGAGCAGTTATGTACTTCTGAGTTTGTATTTCATGCCAGCCTTAGATTACGTTGCGTCAAGGCCCTATATATGGTGACATATCATTCAATACTACATACCATCCAGTTCATCATATAGCCCCATAGCAAAACCATTGTGAACAAAATTGAGAAGTATCAGCCAAAGCTTCATCTTCAGTACGGATTCAAAATTTTAGAGAATCTTCTTTTGAAAGAGTTCTGTTCCTCGCTCTTCTTTGAATAGCACATTTCGTTAGCAGGCCAGCATATTTATACTCCTCTATGGCATCACAATCGACCGTTACTAAAATTTGAACCATATTTCGTATTGAAACCACACCCCATTATTGTGTGAAGCAGTCCACTTGCCCGATCCTTGTGGCTTCTCAAAGACAGTTAAGTATCGGATCGCGTCGTTGGATAAAAAGAATTGCAGCGGAAAAGCTACTCGAATTGTGTGTGAAAGATTATTGTACCTTTTTGGAAAAATCTACTAAAATAGTAGCGGCACAATTCTTGTATAAAGTTTCATCTTAATACCATGGCGACGTATCCTATATCCATGAATTTTGATTCCAGAATATTGTCAATTTTACAATACCTTTGTTATAAATAATTAAATATTTTCGCTCTCCGTGATATGAACTATGTTTGTATAAGTGTGAAGAGGGATCTAGAAGATTTGTAGTGATTTTATTTTAGAATGAAGATCCTTTCAAAACGTTCTAATTAAAGGGAAAGCACAATATGATGGCTTCAAATCCCTAAATGCATGGAGATTACATGAAGGTTTGCATGTTTTAAACCTGTGTCAGGGCCACCATCGCGTGCTGGGAATCATGATCGTATTGATTCATTCATTTCCCCTGAATGAATTACACGCATCGTGATTGTCCGTTGGTGTTGCTATAATTGACGCAAAGAAGAGGCATAAATGTGTCGTGGGAAAAATAAGCTAAATTTCACAGCAGTTATAAAATGATCTCAATTCTGTAAAATTATTTGGGAATTAAAGCAGTAAGTGAACGTGCACTTATTCATATTTTCAATAATATAATTTACTAAACAGAATCCTGTATTTCGGAGTTAACATTGATTCAGACGTAGGCGTAACTTTTTTTCTAATGCAATTTGAGAAGAGTTCGTTGATATATTAGCCTAATATTGAATAATTCAGGTTCTTTGATCGGTTGAGAAGGCACCCCAACTGTATATGCATGTGCCAAGGTTTCAACATTCAAGTTCAATAGGACGTGCGTTCTTTATATCATTCTTTTAAGGGTATTTCACTTGTAGTTATCGATTCATTTGAATTATTTCGACACGGTGTATGAAAGAGTGCGAAACATCCGGAAATGGCGCTTCTCAAACTTTGGTATTTCGGGCGATAGAATCAGTGATGAAGTGGTTCATGTTAGAACGCAAAACAACAAAGATTAGCATGAGAACTGTCGCTGGGAAAGTAGCTGCTCACGTCTTGTTCTAGTAGGGAGTTTATGATCTGCGCCGCGGTTATCTCGACGTCGCTAGTCAATTATTTTGCTAGAAATAGTCGAAATAGGCTTACGGGAATCAATTATGCTGTCAGGATCTTTGAAATTATACAAACGTTTCAATTGTGTGCCAAGAACCTCGGAAGTCTAGCTGATATTGCATTTCATATAAGCTGTAAAACAGGCTGTGAAAATGACTCATTTGGAGGCGTCGTAAGAATAACAACGCTGTCGTGGGATCAGAAATTATGTATACCTATATTGTCTCGCGTGTGATCGAGTTCTTTATTTTGCAAGCACGTCATCCAGCTGACCGCGCATAGGACGTGAATCGTAAGTTCCCTAGTATCAGTTAAGCCACGCAATAACTTACACAACAAACTTGACTTATATTCATTCGTACAATGACCCCTCCGTCATCAACCTCGTACCAAGGATCTCTTACCTTCAAGCTATTTGAGTTTTCGGCAAACCCTTGCATACTTGTTGCATCAATTTCGTTAAAAGTATTCGCGCAATAATGATGCTCAGTTAAAAATCGCTTTACTCGTGTTAACGAATTTTCGAGTACCCTAATTTCCTCTTATAGAGCAAGGTAAACATTCTCTTAGTGACGGTTCTTGTTATTGAAAAGTTGAGACGTTGAACATTATGCATGCTCTGGTAAAACGTCGCTGTTCTCACGCGCCAATTCTTGTACAATAGGGGGACCTTTGGGCGATGAATCCCAGTCAGTATTGTCCACAAACACAATATTTCTTAAAATGATATGATATCTGCGATGATTTCTGATTTGTGGTTCTTTAATACATTGCTATGAGCAGAACCGATGCGCTGTTAATTTCTCTTTAAGCACGATAAATGACCTACAACGACGGTTATCATTTCTCCCCATATCATTTATTCCCATGCTTCCTACATGATCGATCCTTTTAGCTTCGTTTGTGACGGTCAAGGATCGATCGTGTCGTTGAATAAATCAGTGACGCTCCGGCTCGTTCCCACAAAGGGAACGAATCTGTAAACGTTTGTGTATGAAAGATTGTTGCGCCGTTTTTTACTCACGGATACTCTGTAGGAGTATCAGGGAATAATTGCCAACGGTCTCGCATTCTTTAGTGCCATTAATTCGACCAACCTGCTTTGCGCGCTTAGTATTAAAAACTTATTTATCTGGTTAGTCTACTATAGCCCACAATTAATCGGCTATTCGTGCGTCCGTGATCATGAGCCGTCTCATTGAGACCTTTGATTTGAATAATCCTATAAAATATCTCTGAATTTTGCCTTTTTATCTATTTTACAATATCATCTAGTTCTCCCGGGAATGAACTATGCAGTGAACTCTGTCGGAATTTTGAAGCCAAGATGGCGGACACTGAAGCCTTTCTTGTAGGTATGATCCAGTCCTCCACGCCGAAATTTCGGAGGTAAAATGGTGGCAATTATGATTTTTCCTTTGAAATTTCCGCGCTAGAGGCTTGGATCATACCAACAAAAAAGGCTTCATGATCTGCCATCTTGGCTTTACTCATTAATGAGTAAAAACCAGAGAGTGAGCGTTAGTGCGTAGAGTGACCAGTCCGGCTTATTTGAGTTCACTGGGACTATATTATACTAATTGAATTTCTGCGAAGTATTTTCGTGGAAAGAAGTCCTTAATTGTGAACAGAGGGAAACATGCATGATCGTATTGATTCATTCATTTCCCCTGAATGAATTACATGCATCGTGGTTGTCCGTTGGTTTTGCTAATTGACGCAAAGAAGGGGCATAAATATGTCGTGGGAAAATAAACTGCGTGTCTTTATTTCAAATGTCGTAAAAAAGATTGCACGCTAGGCAACCTTTGAAAGGTGTTTGACTTGTGGTTATCGATCATGCGATTGATGTGAATATATTAATTATTTCGGCACGGTGTATTAAAGAGTGCGAAACACACGAAAATGGCGCTTCCCAAACTGAGATATTTCTGGTAATAAAATCGGTAATGAAGTGGTTCATGTTAGAACGCTAAACAACAAAGGTTAGCATCAGAACTAGCTAAGCAAGAAGCAATATATGTTAATGATGAATGTCGGTGATTTGCAGTTGGTATAGTTAAGTGGTTTATGTTAGAGAGCAATGAGGAAGGATATCTTGGAAACTTGTCGACGTTTTATAACAAGACGTGTGTCATAAGAAGCGAAGACCGTACATTAATGTAATGCTTCCCTTCTGCCTTCCCTGATTGTTTTAAAATGTTTACAGCAAAACATTTTGGTAAACTTCTTTAATTCCGTCAAGGCCATGAACAGAGAATTCGTGCAACTATATATGTTCAGTTATGGATCGTGTATATTCTGTCAACGTATTTTGAAGTAGTCTAGTTTGCTCTTAGACTGGACAGTGAACATGCTCTTAACAAACCGTTGGCATATTTTGATGAGTTAAGAAACCCAGACGTCTTGCATCACGCAAGCTTTGGCCATGCAACCCAAACGTCCCAAAACTTCAGATCTGCGGAGCTTGATCTCCAATTTCATAATTTGCATACAAGATATCCCGCCCTCGTCTAATAGTGTTCATCAAACGATAGGCTTAAAGTTTTGTTTTTTAATTTCAGTCGAATAAAAACGTAATGCTCTATTTCAAAGAATAACAAGACGTGTGTCATAAGAAGAGAAGGTCTGGATTGTTCTACCACAATACAAAAGACCGTACATTAATGTAATGCTTCTGCCTTCTCAGATTATTTTAAAATGCTTACAGCAAAACGTTTTGGTAAACTTCTTTAATTCCGTTAAGGCCATGCTCAGAGAATTCGTGCAACTATATGTTCAGTTATGGATCGTGTATATCATGTCAACGAATTATGTCAACGTATTTTGAAGTAGTCTAGTTTGCTCTTAGACTGGACAGTAAACATGCTCTTAACAAACCGTTGGCATATTTTGATGAGTTAAGAAACCCAGACGTCTTGCATCACGCGAGCTTTGGCCATGCAACCCAAACGTCCCAAAACTTCAGATCTGCGGAGCTTGTCAGCTTGATCTCCAATTTCATAATCTGCGTACAAGATATCCCGCTCTCGAAAGTAACGAGTAGGGAGTGTGCGATTCACTCGCGAGTAACGAGTAAAGAGTGTCTGAGTCACTCGCAAGTAAGGAGTAGCGATTTACAAATGATAATTTATACAATTACATACTAAGTATTTGCTCACACTCGCATATATATGTATATGATTGTGTTTACAAATTTTGGGTATTTCAATTCTTACCTTTACTTTTGTAACTGACAATAAAACGTCGTATTGAGCCGATACACAACCACGGGATAAACGAATCACCGCGCGGTTTTTAACATCATGATTAAAGTCCTTCTAAATACGTAAGTTATTACATTCCAGAGTTAGCAAATGGTTGATGTTCATTATAAACCTTCCATGAACCTGCTTAGTCAAGTTTATAATAATTTACACAGGAAGAAACCAAGATTTTACCAAACACAATATTTCACAAACTACATATATGTAGAGTTTGTAGATCAAAACAATATGTATAACGCGGGGGCGATCCCTACTATCAACGGGTCCTACTAAAAACCGCCCGAGACCGCCCGGGACCGCCCGAGACTATAGAAAAACCGCCCGAGACCGCCCGAGAGTAATCAGAGTATAGAAAAACCGCCCGAGACTTTAAAAAAGCGGCTGACAGAAATCTGAAGTTATTTTGTGTTTTTAAATTAAATATCAGTAAATATGAAATGTCCTAAGAACCCGTATGCTTAAACAAGAACATTTGACACTAACTAGCACAGATTAGCGGGCTGAATTGTAATTGTGCATGGAAATTCTCCTGGCTCTGTTGTTTTACTCAACATGATCCTTATTGTTTTACTTTGCCAGGCCTGCATTTAAAACAGTGTCTTAATCAGGATACCAGATGTCAGGACTCTCGGGCGGTTTACTATACTCTCGGGCGGTTTACTATACTCTCGGGCGGTTTACTATACTCTCGGGCGGTCTCGGGCGGTTTTTCTATACCCTCGGGCGGTCTCGGGCGGTTTTTAGTAGGACCGCTATCAACTGGTAATTTATTGCCTTCACAAGTTGGATTGCATAAATTAACAGTCTTGTTTTGATCAAACGGCTACACTATAGTTTGTCTAATTGTGTGTTTGGTAAATACTTGGGTTCTTCTTTTGTAAATTCTCATAAACTTGACTAAAATCGTTCATGGAAACTTCAGATTGATAATGAACCCCAACTATTTGCTAACTGTGGGATGAAATATCCAGGAAGGACTCGAGAATCTTGATGTCAAATACCGCGTGCATGGTCATTCCTTTATCCCGTGGTTGTGTATCGCCTCAAAGAAATGTTTTTATGCCAGTTGCCGAAGTCTTTGCCAAAGGTAAGTTCTTATCTTCTAAGTACTCATAACTTACATACAGTTTGGGTATGTGATTTATAAAGTTAGAGTTTAGACTTCACAACAACAACACCATGCTTGTGGTTTATCGCTCAATCAACAAAATCAATCGTCTGACTAGAAAGCCTACAGACACAACGAGAGTCGAAAAAGGCGTGAAGAGCCGATTGCAATAAAAATATAGCTACAACTAATAATACTACTAAATGTACAACAACTAATAATAATGCAGGTTGTCAAAATTGCATAGTTTAAAATTGGAATACCACAAATTGTAAACACAATTCACAAATATGCGAGTGTGAGCAAATAATTTATGCAATCGTATAAATTATCATTTGAAAAGTGCGTACACGTACGGAAAATTTTAAATGCTTTTAAATTTCTACTATTTAACATCTAGGTCAACTAATACATACTAAAATATGCAGAAAACTAAGTTCCTTCGATTTATTCACTTAGTTTTTTCAAAGGTAACATGTGTAAGGATTCAGTTAGACTTTTACGTGCGTGTACGTGCGTATGAAAAACGCGTAAGTGGAAAGTAGCCTTAACAAGTGGCGTCAAGTTACTCGCGGGCGGTTCTGCATGTATACTGCTTACCTGTCCCGGCAACATTTACATGGCAAAATTATGAAATGAGGTGCTGTGTGTAATTGTAAAGTTTTCTGTGTTTATACCGACTGGAGACGCTCCGAAAGTTTGACATTGTTACCTGAAATGCATATTTCGCAACCTTCCCGGTTTCGTCCTTTACAATTTATAATTTTGGCTATTTGATCGCTTAAGCGAATAAAATATCTATTACTAAAGGCCCTGTAACACGGCGCCATTTTTCTTGCATGTAACTTGTGGTGCTGTTGATGGACTTGTAATGATGATTATCACTGAGTTATACCGCTAACATTGAGTGTAAATGCACATTCCAGGCTTTTCCACTTTTTATCATTATCTTAATTTGTATTCATTGAAATTGAACGTAATGCTGTGCTTTGCACTGCCAAACGGCTGTGGATGTTTAATTTTTAGGTAGTCTCACGGTAGTCTCGTTTTCAACTGCTTGCATGGTCGCACCTTAAATCAGGTCCTTTCCATGCATGGTAAGAGAATTGTGTTTTCGCAAGCCCTGGTGTACTGCTCTGTTGAAATCTCACCTTTGCATGAACAAGTCATTGAATATATCACTGAATCTGCACTAATTTACATTATTTAAAAGTAGGTTTGCATTGCATGCAAGTTGCAAGAAAAATTGCACCATGTAATAGCGCCTTTAGCTCAGCAAGTTCAATCTCTTGTGCATATATAAGGATAGTTTTGTTAAGGAATTCGCTTTGAAATGCACGTTTTTTGCATTTCTGTTACTCGAGGAAAAACACATTGCTTTAGATCCAAACCCAATTTATTGTTTACCATTAATGAACCATGCATACATAATGTATACATTTATAGCTATATATTATAGCTATAATAGCCATTTTATGTCAAAGATTGCATGCGTATTAAATACACTCGTACTGTGCAAACTGAAAATCTCTACAAGGCATTATTCTGCCGCTATTTATACGGTGGACATAATATAAAATAATCATCAAGTAATATATGAAAACGAGAGATCAAAAGTTCAACGCGACGTTATTTGCATCTGAAATGGACAATGTCCTTCAACAGACACGAGACTCTCATCTTGACAGCATACCATGCTAGCAGTATCGTAGTATTTCGTGCCACAACACCTATGACCAGATTTCTTAGGATAAGCCTTGCCACAACAGCAAATATATGTGCCTGGATCATAGGCTGTTGTGCCGCAGTAATCTCCTAAAAATATAAACGTGGAAATTAATCAGACTTCTTTAACTATTTATTACGTGCATGAGCGTTTGTATGCAGTACCATAAGACTATGACGAAGTGATTTTATGTAACCACTTTCGAAAACGCCGCTTTGGACGAGAGGTTCCGGGGGAAAACGTTGTTTGACTCTGTCTGTCTGTCTGTCCAGCAGGTATATCTGCCTGTCCTTTGCGATTGTTTGGGCATTGTTTGTGCATTTTCTCACAACAATAATGAAATATTTTATAACCTATATCCCGAAAATGTAGTTTTCTACATGATAGCTGGTAGTAGGCTGACGCTGAATCTTTCCCGGACATCTCACTGCACTGCAAAAAGTTTGGCAGAAAATCAATGGATTTTAAGTCAAGTTCTTGATGTTTATGAAGTATAAATAATTGGTGTGTATGAAGTTTTAACCCGAAAATCTAATCATTTGTTTACATTTGTGCATTTCTGTATGGCTATCAAAGAGAAAACTACTGAATAAGTTAAAAAAATTCCATTTTGCTTGTGAGTATTCCCAGAATTCTGCGATCTTTTGACAGCTCATCATGAACATCTGACAGCTGTGAAATGGCCATTTCGAGGCTTACATTATTCTTACAGAAGGTTATTAATTCAGAGCGATTCGTTTTTACCGAATCTGCGGTATAGATTGCATGCACTCTTTACAGAAATATTGGACTGTAGCCATTGTCCTACCTGTCACAATGATATTCACAACACATTGCATGTAAAAGGTTTGAAATTCGGTGCTGTGTTTGTAGTCGTAAACAAGTTTGTGTTTACCGACCGGAAAATCTCCACTCGTAGTGCTTGGGTTGTTTCCATTGCCCCTAGCTGGGCAACTAGGCTCAGGTTCCAACCAATTGACTGTGGCTTTTGTCTCGCCGAGTTTAACTTGAGCTCTTATCGTCTGTGTGCTTGGACATTCGCATGCTTAAAATATCAAAATATTCTTATTATATCAAAACAGGCATGCATGTTTCTTAACAATTTTTTCATAAATAACGGAGTGAAGAGTATCGTTAAGTAAAAGAACGAAATACTTTTTCTATGATAACCCAAGACCTTATAGGTTTTCAACCTGGTACGACTTTAATTACATAGAAAGTGGTTCTGATTCTTTTCCTCTCTGCATAGTTATGCGCTCTATAGATGATTTGAAGGTTTTGAAATGAGTCCCATGTATGAAACCCAACTTTCCTGTATTAGTCATGAGATTTGTTATTTGGCTTTTCTATCACCTAATCACATGTCTGAAACTGCATGATTATTTTAGTGAAAATAATAGTTATGCTAGTATAGTCAAATATGTATGCGTTATTCCTGCGTTTTTTTTTGCCAGTGTAGACCAATACTATTATCATGTGTAATGTACATTTAGCTATAAAAACTTACCACCGACATTGACAGTAAATAAACAATCTTGGCTGGCCCACTTTTTGTCACTATCTTTGTACGCAAAAGTGTATTTAATTTTGTGCTCGCCGATTCCAAACTCCTGTGGATTTTGTGTGTTAGAAGGATCCACGGTCATATCAGGTTCAACAGACTTGTCGCACTTCAGTTCAGGTTCTAACCATGACAAGAAAATGGTATTTTCGCCAGGCTTGGTGTACTGTTCCGTTGAAATTTCACCATCGCAAGCACACTGCACTAAAAAAGAAAAAGCCATATCGATAAAATCCACGGGGTGTCCCAAAAAACGCCAAAAATATTGAAGTGAAAATAAAAAGAAAATTGAGATTTTTACGCGGTTTGACTCCACATGACTCATCAACGATTTTTGCGAGAACGTCGTCCAATTTATCAAACGCTGAGGTAAACATATGGTTCGACCACGATTTAATATTTTTCCGGAATTCGGGCTTTTCTGCTTCCTTTCCCACTGCCAAGGCAATGATAGACACGTTCCTTGCCATTAGGCTGGCCGAGTATTCATCAGCCATTTCGTATTGTTCTTTTATCAATGCATTAGTTCTTGCTCTCGGCTCGCCATCGGTGAATAACAAAATAACGTCGTCAATTTCTGTACGATGATTTAATGGATTTCTTGAATGGTATTCCTTTAAAATGTCAAACGTAAATATTCATCAAATAAGTTGATCATAACGAGATTAGTAATAATATTTAAAAATCCTCTTTGACTGACTGACTCGTTGCGCATTTTGCGGAATACGACAAGTTTTCCTTTATTTCAGTCAAATGCATGTGCGCTGATTTATGCCACTCAACGAGAATTTGATATATTAACTCCATGGGGAATATAAATATTAAAGCCCAACATAGCACTTTTAGTAAAGCCATAAAAGACTATTTCCACAATTTATGCATAATAAAAATATGTCGTAAGTTAAGACGAAACGTTACTTTGAAATATTACTTATATATATATATATATATATATATATATATATATATATATATATATATATATATATTTTTTTTTTTTTTTTTTTTTTTCGCTTGAATGGACCAAGCCTTTAGGCGAGCCTTTAGCTTTACATTGTATCACTTAAATCATATAATTGTTTTGCCCGTTCACATGATCCAATTTCATCGGGTCCAATTCACTTCTGACGTATGGAATGTAGTCTGCTATTGATAAAGCAGTACGGCACCGGCATTAGACTGATTAGTTGATTTGCTGCGCTATAATTAAGGGAATCGGATTGGACAAAATTTGATCGTGTTAACAGACCTTAAAGATAAAGGAACTGCAGATATTTTTCGCTGTAAACAGTGAGAGTAAAGTATGACAAATAGACTGCTGGCCATATTATAGAGTTTCATAGAGGGGCATTCGTGACGTGAAGATATTATTGTAAGCAAACATTGGTGTCGCAATAAATCGAGTATGTTTTAAGGGTTGAAGGACTACATTTCAATTAGAATCATCGTTAGATTTCAAACCTAAGAGTTCAAATTTGTGATCCAATGCTTTAGGATCCGGTAAAATATTCACGCGTTGACATGCACGTGCAATTCCTTTCCGAGGATCTGTGGTCGACAAATTTGCTCAACTCTCTGGCATTGACGTTTACGTGGGTCTAACATGAATTATCATCGCTTTTTCTAAACAAGCTATTGACACATTATAAATCTAAAGGACGCGCGGTGCACTCACATCACTTGCAAGTTTGAATGCTAAACCCGTGTACGTATAAGGACCCATTAAATCTTCTACATAGTTTAAGCCATCCAACCAAGACTGCAAATCTTCCTGCTCCATTATGGATCCAATCTTCAACAAACGCCTTGTCTTCTCCTCACTGGCGAAAGTGATAAAACCAATATGAGTGCCATCTTTTCCCACATCAAGTTTCGGATCTGCAACTAACTTCTTTAGGAAAGGCCGCACATTATCCAGGAAATTGCCAATGCCAACAGATTGGGAATTATCCCAAATCACGAGCATGTCTCTTGTGCATTCTAAAGTCAATAGAAATTCTAAACAGTCTACTTTTCCACTCTATTCCATTTTACTCTCAATCTATAATCGCCTATTACCCTTTCTTGGCCCGCTAAATGTTTAAAGCATGAATTTCAAACATTTCAGTTAATATATTTATTTATTTATTTAACTTTGCAAATACAAATGACAGGACGTCGAACAGGCGTCTGGACAAAACAAGGACAAGAATGGCTGGGACACGACAACAGCGAAAATAAAGTGCATGTGCAGTACCCTTGTACTAATAAGCGGGGAAATAACGTTATTTTGCATTATTTTCACCTTTTACTCACAGACGAGTGGATTATCATTAAAATTACCCACTCTAGCTCTTTCTGTGAATTAATATACTGCAATTTATAAAAAATTCGAGAAAACCTATAACAATTCCTAATGTGTAAGCTTCAAAGTATTTTAAACGGTACATTCACGTGTAGACATGACTGTCCATCATTTTTTATTCCCTATTGAATGTAAGAATGCAGTTAAACTGGCAAAGACATAACCGAGTGTGAAATCCTCGCACACGTTCAAAAAGAGTTTTGGATGTGTAAATTGAAATTTTGATGAAAGCAGATGTCACTTCAACAAGGCTTGTGGAGTTAACTACAAACTAACTCTACATAAATATTTGCGAAAGAATGAAGATTGAACTTAATTAGCCGCGATAATCCATAACCAACCTATTTAATGCAACAATGGATGATATTTACCTCATTTCGATGACTAAAATTGTTTTTAAATATTATAAATATTAGCCATCGAATCAATTGGGTTATTTCCTATGTGACATACGATTTGGTCTGCCTATGTCAGGAAACTACTTGCTTGATTTAAAATGGCGAGGAGGACTGCATGCATGTTTACACTTCTATATAGCTCAATTGTTCTACCGCCATGTTTTTTTAAATTAATAGCTTTCATGCACGGTCTATACCCTTTCAAATGCCATCCTACCTAGGTCTAAACACCCTTTTATATGCATTTTTGCAACCGTCAGTTGTTTGATAATTGAACTTACCTTCTCTAGGGGCCGTGAATACAGACGGACTTCCGCGACGCCAAAGACGAGAATCTATTTAGAAAAAAAAGATCGAAAAACATACGAGTTTAAACCCAACTTGATGAAATATGGTAATGTGTTCATTGTTGCAGTGTAGTGTATTTAGGTAAGTACAAATTGGAAATTAATTTCTTCACAATGCCATCCAGTTGATGAATGAAATATAGACTATGCATGTTTTCTAGTCCATGCATGCAGTCATCAACCAGAGAATTCGAATTATAGCACATGAATTAAGCCAGGGGGCTCAAAGCAAAGCGGTATTATCTGTTGTCAATCAGCTTCCCAACTTGGGTTAACACAATTTAAACAAATAAATAAAATATAAAATCTTATATTTTCATGAAATTAGTCATAAACCAGGGATAAAGAGATAACGCGAGCAATATTTGGTTTGCTTCAAGGAGAATACTTATATAAAACTTCTTAAATTTTTTTTGAAATCCTGGAGTAAATGTTCGAGTCCTGGTAGTGCTATTTCATTAGTCTACTCTCTTTTTGGACGTGCGTCCCTGATTGAAAATCAGCTTTCCGCATAATAGAGGTTTCTTTTGGAGCAAGCTAAACATATTACAGACTATACCGAGGTCTACAAGCACATACCACTCTAATCCCACAATCTCATCGCATAATTAATTTATTGCAAATGATCAGTTTTGACTACGTAGCTAATAAGGTACGAAATTTGAGTACCTTTAGTTGGTGTAAAATCTTAAAATATATTATTATGAATATTTACATGTCACATAGAGATAATATGATATCACTTACCCTCAAGTTCGTCAGATAAACTGGAAGCCCAACCTTTTTGAAAAAACAAAGTTAATAGAAACAACCACTGTAACATCATCTTGAAGGTTTCAGTCACTTCAAGTCTTTATCTTTAGTCTTCCAGGATAAGTCTTCTTTATGCACGTCTCTTGTTGAATGGCAAGAAACTGCATGCAGCCATAGCTACTTTTATACTATCTGCAAACTTCAAAACGAAAGATTATTGATAGACCGTTGGAATTTTTATCAATGATTTTTCCTTTGACACACTAAAACGTGCGCCGTGGTTTCGCTTTTGACGATGCGAGACGGCCACTTGATCAGGGTAATAGTAAAGCCACTTGATCAAAGCAAGCATCATATCTATTTCAGTAAGGAGACAATCCTACCATTAGAATAATATCTACCTTCCTCAGTAAGGAAACAATCCTGCCTGTTAATTCAGAATGGAAACCACGACCTATTTCTACACCTGCTGCATTTGTCGAGTATTTTAAAAAATCAACACCCAGAAGTTATTCTTTAGACTCGTTAATAATCAGTTATTGATCGAACATGAAATCTTTACTCGAAATAACGTTCTCCCAAGGTCAACAACTGGCGATATTCTTATATGATATATATCAATACTGATCGTTTGTAATGTGGCGAGCGATCGACTGTTCTAATCACTTAGATCAACTTGCCAATGAAAATTGCAACATCGCATTACAATATTGCAGTCTTGTTCATAAGAGAACATCCAGCACGAGTTAACTTTCTTTCTTGTTGGTAAACACTTCAGTGAAACATATCGTGATCTTAAACGAAAACGAAATATTATAAAATATGCACTATAGTTCAATTATGAATTATGTCGATAAACACGATAACATATTGATTCAGTCAATAGGTTCAAATATTTTGTTTAAATTTCATTACATGCTTACCTCGTATGCCCCTTCAAATATAGCTATCTTTAGAAGCTTAGTATTCACTCAAGGAAAGCAAATTCTTACCTAATGCTGTGGCGGAGTCAGAGCAATTCAGAATAAATTATGCGGTCCAATTCTAAATTCAAAATACTTTAATGACGACGCTATTAACATTGGTTATTCATTTCTATAAAAACATTATTACACAAATATCTACGAATTTGATTGCAAGTTAGAGCTTTGGAACTATATTCTGACCTAGCATGGATCTCTAAAGCTCCAATGTTGCAAAAGATGAACCACATTGTATGCAGTCCATTTTTAATAAGAAAATAATAGAATCCCAGTTAACGAAGGAATAGACAACAATGTAAATGACAAGAAAGCAACAGTCCATACACCATAGTCCAAAAATACTCAGAAACGTATACCATATAATTATTATAACGATCTTCAGCTATGAGACGAACTGGCTGTGTTTTAAAACACTTCGAGTATACAGGGTGAGTCAAAAAAAAGTCCCCCCTATTGAAATGAAGCCTTTAATTTGTTGATTTGAATGCATGATCAACGCAGTAGTGTGTAAATAGCATAGTTATTAGGTTGAGGCATTCAAATAAAGCGTCTTGCTTTCAAATGGGTTTATCATAATATTAAGGCAATCAGATTCTAACAAAGGCTTGATTTCAATAGAGGGGACTTTTTTCTGACTCACCCTGTATAATAGGCTAAGTCAATACAGAAGTGTCCTATATAATTTCAAAATTCTACCGTATTCTAAGAAATCTTTGACCACTTAACTTTTGCTCAATCATATACTTGCTTTCTTATAACTCAGCATATTACATATTATATATACAAGACACATAAAGAACGCCCGATCAACTCGCAGTATAATGAAATTCCGGAAAGGTCTTTCTAAAAAATATTTTCGTTTCAATAATCACTACGACATTAGTTCATGTTTCCCATAAAGCACTTCAATCTCAATCTTCAATATTGTTAGCTACTTCATCACTAAGGGTCTAGACTAAGTTCAAGCAGGAAGGAATACTCGAAATCATCATGATATGAAAAAATATTCTGAATTTGTTCCAAGCACAAAAACATGTTTCAAATGTTTTTGCTTCTTTGCTATATTCAACAACATGTTGTACCTGCAAATGCGTCATGCGCTGGTATTGTACTTATGTCTGGTAATATTGGATTTGTTTATTTTAGAGAGATTAATTATAATCAAAAAGTCACTTTCAATCAAAAGACAAGTTCAATTTTGTCGAATTTAATTAACATGGGAGACAATTAAATCATATAAAGCCAATGCAGTACATGTTTAAGATAATAATATTATTATACCCTTTTACGGTGAAAATATACAATGGGTTACATAAGTTATTAAGCTAAATTAAAATTCGATATTTGCAAAGTAAACTATATAGTAATATGAAGAATATAATGTTTTCAATACAATAGACAATTATGATATATAGATAAAATAGAATTATGATATAACACGATGTTATGATACAGATATAAATTACGATATAGATAAAATACAATTCAAGTATCATGTAATACAATTATATGATGTAACACAGTTATGACATAGATAAAATACAATTATGATATAATACAATATCTGAAATATAGCGACATCTGAAATCCGGTGCCGGATGTTTTTTAGTTGCGGCGAAAGTAGAATCGCTCCCTACTTTTATCTGTTCGACGAATAATTTCGTCTACAGGAAAACGGGCTTGAATTGCATTCGACGCCACCAAAATGCGACGTTTAACCGAGGCCTCATTCCTGTGCATCGAAATTACTATGATTTGCATGTTCATGTTATGAGTAGTGTTTCATATTGAAATATCATTAACAAAGACACTTTAAGGTCGACACAGACCGGACGCGATGCGGCAACGCGACGCGAATTTTGAGTTTTCAGAAGCATATAAATTAAATTCTGGAAGCCAAATTTGAAAACTATGGATGCTAGAGCAGTCAAAGTGTTTTATTGTTATTTAATCTGCAAGAATATTATGATAATTTAAAATTTATTTGATTTTGAAAAATTAAAAACGTTGAAAATTCTCAGTAGCAATGAAACTCTCGGGAGTATTAAATTTGTATTAAACTCGATATTGCAGGGAAAATGCACTCAAGTTCACAGTAAGACCTCAAACCTATAATTTTTTAACCAATCAAGATTTAATGCTTCTTAGAATTAACTTAGTATAATGCCAAAGATGGTGTATGAGAAAAAGGCTTATTTTCCTTCCCATAAATGGCCAGCTAATGTCCTATATTAGAGACGATTTTAACGTTACTGCATGCATGTAACGCCAATTTTACTGAACTGAGATCATATAAACAGCTCTTCAAGGACTACGACGTTCTGCAAGCAACGGCAATTTTGATCAAATCTTAATTGTGATGTCCTTCTGAAACACGTTGACGTTTCGAGAGGACCTCAAGTGTTCAGTCTACCACATTCGAGGGTAGCGCTAGACAGGCGTATATAGCAAAGTCTTTCAGGACATTCAACAAATTCGTGTTAAGTCGAACTGTTGGGCAATTTTTTCGGAAATCAGTAATTGGTCGGAAATCAGAGAAAGCTTGCAGCATGCGATAGTTCTAAAACATGTACCTAAATGATGTAATTTGGTAGAATCTGATGGGAAACACTTGATCTCAGGGGCGGTCTGGGTTTTTTTATGGCAGTCAAAATTTTGGCATGTCAATGAAGAATTTTCAGGCAATGACAAGAAGTGTCATGCAATTGTAGCAATTTACCCCTTCCCACAGATTTATCAAATTTTCAATACGTTATATAATTATTGTCTATATTGTCTAGGGCAAAGTAAAATTGCTTTATAGCTGAAACCCGCGGTACACATGACAAGCATTAATATATACTCAGATGACTCGACATAACGTCTATTATTTCTATGGTGCATAATACTCAGACATAACATGATTTTACATTTTAGAAATATATAAAACTTTATAAATCTATTATACACTGCTAAATAATACAGAAATATTGTACAGCAGCTCACGTTCAGCTAAAACGAATAAACAATTTGAAAAATGAGAATACGAAGTACGAACGGCTCGAAATTCCAAATATTTTTGACCGTTTGAGCGACGGCGGGCGAATGCAAATAAATGCTATTATCATTCACGTCATTGTTTTCTCAATCTTGATTGGTTAATTTACCTGCACGATCTTCGCCGTCAGATTGCAAAACAACGTCAAGCTAGGAAATATCGTTGCTGCTACAGAACTTGAGATCGAGCATGAGTGAGGAGCAGATTCGAGCAAATGACCTCGCCTAGTTGAAAGGATCCTCAGCTTGGCTAACAACTCTGCCACTCGCTGATGAAGCCACTTGGCTAACAGCTTTGCCACTTGCTGATGGCCGTTTTATCTCAAAGCATGCATGCGTATTAGCTAAATACACGTATACTGTACGAACTGAAAATCTTTACAAGGCGTTAGTCTGTTACTAGTCATACTTTGGATACAATATAAAATATTAAGTGGACAATGTCTTTTAACAGATATAATAGTATTTCGTGCCACAACACATGTGATCAGGTTTCTTAAGATAGATAAGCCTTGCTACAACAGCATGCAAATATGAGTTGCTGGTTTATAGGCTGTTGTGCCGCAGTAATCTCCTAAAAATATAAACGTGCATGAAATTAATCAGATTTAAACATTAAACGTGGAAATTAGACTATTTAGAACTTGAGTGTTTGTTTCCACTTTGCAGTACCATATAACAATGACGATGTGATTTGATTTAACGAATTTCGAAATGGGCGCTTTGAGTGAGAGATTCAGAAAAGAACGTTGTTTGACGTTTTCTGTTTGTCCATTGTATTTCTTATAGCGTTTTACAATTTGATTTAGTGTGAAAAAAGTCGAAATATCACCTTAAAATTCTAGTCTTGCTGTCTATAGCTCATATCTTGAGTTTACAAGATGTCATTTTTCGGAGTATGTTTTTTCTTGTATTATGTTCAGTTATGGATGATCGTGTATATTCTGTGAACGGATTTTCAAGTGGTCTAGTTTGCTCTCACGCCTGTATTCAAAAAGCTCACTCACACTCATACTCATCGAGTGTTAGGCTACATGTAAATTTCGTTAATGCTGATCAATGAGAAAGTTTTTTCTGAATAGATGGAAAGATATAAAGTAAATCACTGAAAATCAAGCCCCTGTTCGACTGGAAATACCGCCATTGAAACGTTATGAGAAGATTAAGATCTCCCACTCAATGAGTTTGAGTGTGAGTGAGCTTTCAGAATACAGGCGTCAGACTGGAGAGTAAACATGCTCTTAATAAACCGTTGGTATATTTTGATGAGTTAAGAAACCCAGACGTCTTGCGTCACGCGAGCTTAGGCCAGTTCAAACGTCCCAAAATTACAGAACAGCGCGATGTCTTGTTTCAGATCAAGTTGTTAATTTGCGCCGGAGCAGTGTTTATGTGACACAATAATTTGCTATTATTATTCACCCTAAGTAAGTATTACACGATGCCAACTTTCCCTGCAATTTAATTGCAATGCAAATTCTAATGTTGAGGGATCTTAATTTGTAAAAAGTGTTCGAAATGCTAAGAAAACGAAGAAAACGTTAGCAGATCGTAAGAAATGTTCGTATTTGACAACTTTAGATGCATCATGCAGGGTAGAACTGCATTGCACGTTGCACAGTGTACCATCGCTTTTAGCAACGACGGAGCTTGATCTTCCAATTTCATAATCTGCATGCAAGTCACATAAACATGCATATAAATTCCGCTCTCATTCGACAGTGTTCATGAAACGATAGGCTAAAATTTTTGCTTTTTCATTTCACAAGTCTAATAAAAAGGCAGTGCTCTGCTGCTCTAATTTCAGGAAAGTTTATTGATATTCCAAAATGAAATCGTATACATAATGTGTATTTATAAACAAACACATAATTATAGCCCCTATATCTCAAAGTTGGAACATCCGTACTGTAGCGAAAAATACTGTCCACGGACGCATTAGTTGACACCATAATTATTTAGTGCACAAGAATTTTCTTTCATGCATATTTTTTACTACTAGAGTTTACTAAAGAGGACCCCGCATGTATTTATAGAAGTTAACATTGATTCAAGACGCAAGTGTCATATTTTTATTCTCTCCTAATGCAATTTGAGAAGGGTTCGCGGATATATTATCCTAATATTGAATATTTCGGACACTTTGATCTGTTCAGTTAAGAAAAAACTGAAAACACCCCAACTGTATGTATATTATATATATGCGCCAAGATTTCGACATTCAAGTTCGAATAGGAAGTGTGCTGCTTTATTTCAAATGACGTAAAAAAGATCGCTACGCAACCTTTGAAAGGTGTTTGACTATAGTGGTTATGAATCATGTGATTGATGGGAATTATTTCGACACAGTGTATGAAAATTTAAAGTCTGAGAGCAAAACACCCGAAAATGGCACATCTCAAATTTATGTTTCGGACAATAAAATCAGTAATAAAGTGGTAGCTACATGTTACAACGCGAAACAACAAAGGTTAGGAAAGGAATTGGGAACTTTGCTAGGCAAGTAGCTGCTCAAGTCTTAATGAGATCGACGAAGGCTTTATTGTTCTAGTCTCGGTTAAGCCACGAAGTAACCAACACTGCAAACTCGACTTATTTATTCGTCCAATGACCCCTCCGTCATGAGCCTTTTTCAGGCTAAGTAAGTTTTCGCCAAAATCGTGCATACTTGTATCGTTGGCATCCAAATAAGAACTAAAGTTACAACAACAAATAATTCATTTGGAATTATGGACATTTTTTATTATTGATATATTGCGCTAAGCACGGTAAACAACAATACAACGACGGCTATATAATAATGACTATTTATTCACATATCATTCATTCCCAGGCTTCACTTCTCGTTTTCAACTTCTCCATGCATTTCAGGATGGGGTGGCTTTCGAAATCTTTCGACATGTAGTTTTCGTATTAGGTGGTATAACCCATAATAGGCTGGTCAACCCTTGAACCCGTAACAGTATATATAAAAACGAAATGCGTCTGAAATAATGACGTCTTATAGACGCCTTGACTTAAGCTACAAATCCCACAATAGTCTACAGTCAGCATCGTACAAGATTGAATTTAGCTAATAACAACATGTAACACACGCCTATGAACTAATGTTACAATCAATGTTATGGCATATATTACTATAAAAAAGTCGCATTATCTACAAGTGTAGTCTTATTACAGCAATATACTACATTATTACAGTATAGTCGAACAAAGACATGCAAAGGTTCGATGCCATATTTCAAAAGTTAATATCTTTTTAAGAAGGACATTGTTTTCCAACAGATACGATACTGGTGTCTCCGCAGCATAAAAGACCAGCAGGGTTGTAGTAATTTTTGCCACAACACTTGTAACCAAATTTCTTAGGATGAGTCTTATCACGGCAGCAAATATGAGAGGCTGGATCATAGGCTGTTTTGCCGCAATACCTCCCTAAAAAAGGCATGGGACTTAGAAAACGATAACAATCGCAGAAATTGTGCAATTATATTTAGTGCTTACAATCCTCTAAAGTAAGGCTCCTCTGGCATCTCTAAAACATGCATGTGTTTTCTTTAGATCAATTTGAATATTTCAAATTCCAATTCACGTAAAAGCAGGGATAAAAATCATGTTGGACGCGCTTCAGGCAAGCGTCACTGGCCGTGTGAGAATTTTAATAAATGATTTAAACCTTTCTCTTTTAGCCTTTAAGCTCGCAATACGTGACGATATTTGATTATCAAGCAATTTTGAGTTGTGATATCGGTCAACTTGCGATTTTGTTTGTAAGAAAACCTTGCCGATTCTTTTTGCATATTTGTTGAACTAAATCGCTCCTAAACATGGCGAAATCGCAACACAAATTGACCTTGATAATCAACTACCGTCACGCATTGCGCGCTTGAAAGCTAAAAGGGAAAATGTCTATTTTATTCCTCGTGATACATATAGATGGTGTTATCACTGGTTGAATTTTCACCATGCACCCATCAAACATAATTTCATTTACGCAACCTGCCTAGCCTCACAGCCAAAGGGCGCTACGTTTTCTTAAAGTCTGACTGACCGAACAACAGTCCAAAATACAGCATTGCATGCGTATGAGTAGTGATATGCGCCTGCATTCTATAACATTGTGAAATAATCTAAAGCCATTCGTAATAATTATTCTGTAGTCATACCTGTGACAACAATTTTCACATCACATTGTATCTTAAAACTTTTAGATTCGGTGGTGTGGGTGTATTGATAAACGATCGTGTAGTTACCGACAGGGAACTGTCCACGTGTGTGCCTCGTATTGTTTGGGTTTGGCGTTGTCGGGCAAGTAGGTTTAGGCTCCAACCAACTGACGGAAGCATTTGTTTGGCCGATATTCACTTTAACTTTTACTCTTTGTGCACCAGAACACTCACAAGCTTAACAAATTAAAAAATTCCTGATTCACTAAGCGGTTGAGTTGCTTGCACGCTTGTGATTTTATTCAATTTTGACAATATATTAGCGGGCGCATATTTTTATGCCAAACTTAATTAGTGTGGATCCGGGCAATTATTTCACGCGAAAATTTTCTTACTCCATTTTGCCTGTGAAATAAGACTCTTAGTGAAGTAATATTATTCTTTTTCTCAATTAGCTACAATATTCGGAAAAATAATTCATAGACATGCATACCTGTACTTAAATTTGTGAAACTAGTATTAGACTGAAAAATGTCAAATGGAAGTCTTCAATAAGCAAAATTTGTGGGCCTCGTAAGCGTTTTTCTCGGTACATACTTAATATTTATAACTTACAATATTCGCTGCTCTCTAAGATGCCAATTTATTCTCTTAACATAGATTTGAACGAGTGTGTGTTAACTTTAAACTAATGTCCAAATTAAATTATGGCACTTCGTCAGATATACACCAGAGCTAGCTGTTTCCTCATTCACATCAAACAAGAGAGAAAAATGGCAAGTGTTGACGAGCCCTTAGAATACATGACAGGATATTATAGGTATAATAAAAGTTCAATTAATGCTTTAATGGCATAGTTTGAAGTCAATCATTTCTATTTTGGCGACCCACACACCAGCCCCCTCGAAAAAGAAATTGAAAAAGCCATTTCTAAGGTTGTCACATGCCTTGCAGTTAGCAGAATCTATAAAAGTCCAAGTTTAAATATATAAGCTATATAACTCCCCCCATGCATTGTAGCTAAAATCGTGTCCTGATCTGCAAATCAAGAGATAACAATATTCCTACATGAACTGATGAAAATGAATAAAAAGAGATCTTACGATTATGGGGATAATGTGATTCGTGTAAGATTTATAACTATTTAAAGAGCTATGCCTGGTGGTGACATGCGGAATGAATCACGTACCAAAACATGTCTTTCCATCTCCAATGTATCCTTTGTGGCATCTGCACTCATACTTCCCTAGCTCTATGTCAGTGCAAGTTGCTAATGTTGGATGGCAGTCTTCTCTTTTCGTTCCACAAACTGAAAGTACAGAAAACATATGAATTTATCTGTTATTGAAACGAATAAATCAACCAGCGGCGCAGATTTGTATGGATTGAGCACATTTCTGTAACTTTCAACACACAATTGTCACGGCATTATTTTTTCCCATGATGGCATCAAAAAGATATTCCTGCATGGAAAGCTAAATAACTCCCCTTTCTTGCTATGTAAAAATTAAACCTTTAGATTCATGGCAAGTGAATTTCGCGTTTCAATTTTTTTTTATACCCTCTATATCCATAAACAAATATCTCGGCTAAATACTATTTCTTTATAGGAGGAATGCCAGTCATTATCCCCGTGTATTTATTTATATACCCGGTTCTAACATCTTTATATTCATTCTATTCCTACGTTGAAATTAGTTTTTACATGTTAATTTCTTTAGTGCTTAGCTATTTTTGCAACGTTTAAACACGAAATCACAATACCTGAACAAAATCTAAGGGGGCTGTCATTCACTTGAATTACTAAATCAGTATAACTTGTGGGGAAGATTGCATTTGCGTCAGACCTGACCATGTCTCGGATTTCTTGTTTAGCTTCATCTATATGCAATCCTACACCGACTGCAAATACTTCCATATTTCTGTCAAAGAAGGGTTTTATAGCCTCTTTCACGGGAACATAATCCCTTCCTTTTGTTTGCTCTCCATCTGTTATCACCATAAGTATATGTTTTACGTCATCGTCATCTCGATATCCACCAGTTTTTTGAACCACGTATCTGTCAGCTAACTCTAGGCCTAAATGTGTATTTGTACGCCCGCCTGGTAAAGGTCCTTCCATAGCGTCCACCGCTTTATCGAATGCTCCTGGTGTTGCGCTTTCACTTAGTAAGATCTCAATTTCTGCAATTTCGCTAAAGGTAACTATAGCGCCTTGACCTATTACGTCACCTGCATCATTTCTTACACCGATATTTAGTTTACTTGCCACATATTTTACGAATCTTTGCATTTGTCGATAATCACCATCGGCAATGCTCCCAGATCTGTCCAGCACAAAAACTATGTCAATTTTTTCTTGACATTTCGATGCATCTAAAATAAAGCTGACTATCATTGAAGAATGTAAGGCTGGAATTTCACTCGCAGAGCAATAGTTCGCAGAGCTATTTCTTCAGAATTTTAACAGCATAAATAAGTCATTTCAACATGACTGTTCTCAATTCAAAAGACTTCCGCTTTTATTAACTCCCGGTCAAACTGGTTCAGTTTTGAAAAATTCCATCGTTCATCACATTGACACGTTCAAACAACGCATTTTTACGTCAAAAATGATTAATGGCAAAAACAATTAATGGCAAAGATAATTATCGAAAAAAATATCATTTTTGCATTTTTCAAAAATGTGGCATTGTAGAATTTTTTTATATTTTGCTAATTGTTAGTTTTTCTTCCAAGTAAAGTAATGCACGAAAAAAAATTGGAGGTCACCTTGCTTTTTTTCCAACTGTCCGAAGCAATTGGTCATTTTGGAGTGTATTCTGTACACGTATGTCGTCATAGCAACGGACGATCTGTTACTAAAACTAATACGATTCAAAAGTAGAGACATCGAAAGATATAAAAACCTCGATATCTCTGGAATAAATCATGAAAATGCGTGGTTTGAACGTGTCAAAGTGACGAATGATGGGATTTTTGAAAACTGTCTCGAGCCACCTTAATTACCTTGAATTTCTAAATTCTATAGTATCATGGAATGGGTATGAAAAATGGGTAGCTATCTTAAGTTTCGTGCGTCTGCCTTAACTGATCAAAGATTTACTGACTGAACTCTTATATGAATTTTTCATGTTATGTCACCCTAGCTTGAAAACAAGTTGTTAAACATACATTCAATTAATTAGACTGACAAAACAACCACAACCACATACCTCCCACAAAAATTCTTACATGACATTGGACACTAAATGCTTGGTTTTCGCTGCTGTGTGTATAGTTGTAGTATAGCGTGTAATTACCAACAGAGAGCAAATCAGCATTTCTTTTCGGATTTTCTGGACTTGGCGTCGTCGGACATCTTGGCTTAGGTTCTGACCAACTGACTAATGCTCTGTCCGGCGAATCTCCTTGAACTTGAGCATAAACTGTTTGATTGCATGGACAATGACAACCTAATACACAACGAATTGACTTTATAAGTTCACGGCAACAAGGTATAATAATAATCCATTGCAATTATCGCTACTCTGGTTTGATTAATGAAATTAATCACCACACAAATATTACATTCACGACCCATCGTTTAATTTCGACACTCTGGATGGTCTATTCTCTTCATCAGGGGATAAAAATACTAGCGTGCAGTGGTAAAAGAAAAAAATGCACATGGAGCTGAACGCTCTTCTTATGGAATTTGCTAACTTTCAAACAATTTTGTCATATATTTTAAAACGTAATATTTTGTATATAAATTTTGTCGTTTCGCACATTCCTCACACTGTGGAAACGACCCCCGTTGAAACGGGTGACGTTTGACGGGTCAACTGTGGTTGACGGAATATATATGAATTATTATAGTTAATGCAATCAAAGGTCTCAATGCGACGACTCACGGATGCACGAATAGCCGATTAATTGTTGGCTAGTAAACTAACCAGATAAACAATTTTTTAATACTGAGCGCGCAAAGCGGGTTGGTCGAGTTAATGACACTAAAGAATGCGAGACCGTTAGCAATGACTCCCTGATACTCCTAGGGAGTATCCGTGTGTCAAAAATGACAGATAGTTACTGTAAACTTCACTTACGGGCAACAGTGAAATTGACAAAACATTTGAATTCAACAATCTGGCCATTGCGTTTATGCGAGAATAAAAATGTGATCACGTGCTCGCCCAGCGAGAAAATCGCAGGGGAACTGACGTCAGGTGGATCGATCTGGCCACCTGCATATTCAGAGCACGTGACTTCGGGTACTGGCCAATGCACCAACCCATTGTTTTCGTTGCGCCCGACGTATGTAGTAAACTTGTAAATGTCGCCATCTCTACACTTACATTCTCCTGAAGAAATAATGTGTGTTTCATTTCACGAAAAAAGGGAGCAGTTATAAACACTGCGATACACAGAGTGGTTGTATAAAACTCGTTAACTACATTTTGGATGGTTAAAACCCATGCTGTTAATTTCAGGGGGTTAAATTAGCACCAAGACTGTAGTTGAATAAGCCCCAAATGGTGGCGTTAAATTAAAACTACTATTTTAATACCTAATATGGAGATTGTTTGACTCTAACATTTGGTAAAGGAGTCAATTCAGCACTACGATTATCTAACACAACTTTGGGGTAATTGAATTAGCACCCACACCAGGAAAACAGCACCAGAAAAAGTTTTACAATTTTAAGTGCTAAAACAGCACTATTCTGGAGTAAGTACACGAGGAGTGCTGGTGCGAAAACAGCAACAGAAAAAGTGTTTAAATTACAAGTGCTGAATAAGCACCATTTTTGAGTTAGAATATGAGGAGTGCTGCTTATAATTTGGTTCATTTTGATGAATCCTTTCAATATGGTTCAATAATCTTTGCATGGATTCGGCAACAAATTCGAAACAAATACCACAACGACATAGAAATCCATTTCAACTCCTTTTATGTTATCATGCTTATTGGGTGACAGGGTTGTGGGTTGTCAATGGTGAATTTTGACAAGAGAAACAATGGAAACAGACACTAGAGCCATTTATGCGAGGTCGCATCTTATGTTCTTACATTTTTTTATTGCTTTTGTTTTTTTATTAATAGAAATTCATTTAAAATAATTATAGTTCTCTTTAGCCTGTGGCACCGAAAAAAATGGCTTGTTTTGCCACTCCGCATGTTTTGTGTATAACTAACGTCTTATTTTTACTTACCTGGTGTCTCACACAAAGCATTAACTATTTGATTCACAACTTTGTCCAACTCTTCAAAGTTTGACTCAAACAGAAGCTCTGGTGACGACCAGCGCTCGACATACGGTTTCAACATTTTGATCTCATCTTCACTCCCGACCACTAAGCCAACAATAGTGATATTCCTCTTCTTTAGGATTCTGGTGTATTCATCTACTAGCTTTGTTTGATTTTCCGAGGCATTGTGAGATCCACCGATTAACAACAAAATAACATCCTCCACCTCTGGACGGAAATTTTTGGGACTGCTCACGTTAAAAACCTTTGAGAAAAAAGTTCAATACGTTAGATATAATATAATTTTGTCTGTGATTGAATTCGCAATAATATTACATTTTTTTATCCAGGTAAAAATACCAGATCTGACTTCGTGCGAGATACCATTGCTAACATCAAATGAACTTTATAGGAAGTTTGTGTTAATGAGATGTGTGATCGCTTGCATGTGAACTAATTTGGCACTGAAAAAATTTCATTCTTCGTTTGTAATCTTTAGTAACTCATTGCAAATTTTTTATTGCACATATGCTGTGTATTAACTAAACTTTGTTTCTTTAATATAACTCGATAAAAAGATTTTTTCTTTGAGCAATATAGATCACCATGCATGTTGTTTGAAGCGAACCCATTAAGCGATAATCTTTGACCCAAAAGTTATATCTTTCAAAATTTGATCCAAGATGACCGCTGTTTAGTTCATTTTTTCATATTTTAGCGTTTATTTACAAGAGAACGAAAAATAATGTAAGAAATTTGGTATTTTTCATACTACTTTAATCATGGTAACAGTATAGCAGTACTTCCCATCATCACTCTTTATTTACAAAGCTGATGATCATGAGCGGTCTTTAAAGGTCATTTTTTGGTAAAGCGCTGGCGCAAAATGGGAAAACTCATACACGTTATGCACCTAGCGCTAACGTGACTAGCCTAAAACATACAGGCAACGTCCTTTTTAATGGTCTTCATATCTTGTGAAAAACGTACCCTAATTTCAATGGCCCAATTTATAACCACACCAATTTTTCTAACACGCAGAGATAGGATTAACTTACATTCTTTGCAAGCTCAAGTTTTGTGAAAGAGTCATTCTCATAGTCAAAACTATCAAACCACTGGGTCAGCAATGTTTTGTTCTTGATTTCCCCAACTTTTAATAATTTTCTTGTTTGGTTGTCGTTGGAGAGGGTGATGAAACCAATTTGAGTGCCTTGTTCTTCCACGCACAGCTTTTCACTTCCGACAAAAGTCTTCAGGACTTTTTTAACAACGGAAAGGAATTCAGAGCTAGCAGGTATCGAATTGTACCAAAGAACCAGGATATCTTTTTTGCAGCCTGAAACATTGCGGCTATTTAGTGTGATGTGTGGCGTGATTAGAGTCAGTTTCATTTATCAATTTGGCGCATTTCTGGTTCCGAGTTTTAATTTCTGGTACGAAATTTTGAACAAAAATTTTCCCACATAGTATTTTGGCAACAAAATATTTTCGCGACAATGCAATGACTTTGGGAAAGAGAGTTATTTGTCTCTGCATAATAATATTATTCATTATAAGGTTGGTAGCAGTACTGTTATTGTCAAGTAACCATATCGAAGAAACAGGCCTTTTATATGGGAAAGGTTTTAGGGGAAATGTTTGCAAAGCAGCATCGAGTAAATTCAAATAACTAACTGCAATAATTATTGTCGAGTGGCTGATTACTGGCACACTGGACACTGTGGACAGTGTTATTTTTTCAGTATTACCTAAGGTTAAGATTGACCTTAAGGTTTCACACGATCAGAAACATACACACATCAGGAAAGTCTGGGGGATGTCCTATGCCCCGGGGCGAACTTTTGTATAGTGTTTGTATTTGATAGAAAAGCCAAAATACAAATGATACTATGAAGAGTATTCGCTATTCTGGAGGTAACAAAAAAAGGGAAGTAGTCCACGTTATACGACATTTTACTTTTGAAATTACTTTTGTTCATAGTCATAAGTTCATAACAGTTTTACCTGGTTCGTGGCCATTTTCCTCATCCATTTCTTCCGTCTCTAAACATGAAGAATAGAACTTGTCTACAATTAACATTAACCTAATACGATTTTTGAAACAAATAATGCATAAGTTAAGATTTTAAATCCACGACCGTGCATATAAATTACGACTAATACGTAATTAGAAATACGTGCATGCAGCCCCCCTGGCCATTTTCAACCATGAAAATTATCTCCCGGGCCTAGATTAGCTATAACTATAAGTTTATTTGATGGAATGACTCAATAGTTTTATCATTTGGTACAAAATATAGTCACAACATTGAAGGGGATGTCACCCGTTTTCTACAGGCATGATAGAGCCTATCCAACTTAGGTAACTGTTAAAATTTCAACATTTTGGGCTTCAGAAAAACATCAAAATAGTACAAAAGCTTTGATGTTGCAGCGACAGTTCACATTAAAATATACATTTACATTTTAAAAACCTTTTTGAATTTAAGGCGATTGTGTAAAAGCCTTTAATAGCCCAATAAAAATGACGGAACTTTGAAAATAACGTATCAAGCTCATATATACAGTACGGGGCAAAAGTTTGAGTCCAGTCGTTGTAGAATTCCAGTATTAAATCCTGGCAACGTATTCGAGTTAAGACATGCGTGCTAGTGTTTCAGTACTGTAAACCATATCAATTGAACACTGTTTTGGTCCTAATGATCTAAATTATAACAAAGTAAATTCTCATTCCTTTACACTGCCCAAGATGGGTGGGAAAAGGTGCAAAGTGATGGTACACAAGGACTAATAGTTGCATTAAGTATTGAAGGATTCTTTCCTCGTAAGATCGCAGAAAAAGTGAGAATTTGAAAAGCTGGTATGAAACTAACCTTGGAGAGGTTCGAAGAAACTAAATCCTACACAAGCAAACTTTTAGCTGCTTCGGTCATGCTGGGTTTGGCAATATTGAAAGATATAATGGGATCCTAATTAAAGAAAAGTATCATCCAATTCTTCAAGGACATGAAATTTCATCTGGTACAAAGATGATCGCGCGTCTAATTACATGATAATCACCTTAAACACATGCCCATATTTTATGTGCCATAAATCTGTTGGAAGCAAACTCGTTCTGGTGATCTCGTTCTCATGGTTTCTACCTCAAGTTCCAGATCTAAAACTTATGGAGCACTTGTTGGACCGTTTTAACCGGAAAAAGGCGAGGCACAGACCCACCAGCGAGGACGACTTGACGCAAGTGGTCAACGAATACTGGCAAGGTATTGAACGTGCGACATTAAAAAACCTATGGAATCTATGCCAGCGAGAATAAAGGCCGTTTCAAGAGCAAAAAAGAGGGATACTAAGCATTGACAGGTAATGCATGTTTGCACATTAACATACGTTAAATGAATATCATAACATCTCATAGTTGTTGTGCACCAAGTATTTTTCAGTTTACTTATTTACTTTTTTCTATTTCACTTATCGGTAAGGTTTTCTGTAGAAAATTAACATATGCTGCTAAAGCAATGAAATACAGTTACTGGACTCAAACTTTAGCCTCCTACTGTAAATAAACTGCATCCTTCTTCATATACAGTATAGCAAACACAGAATATTATAAACAACTATGTATATATGCTATAAATAGACACGTGCACATTAAAAAAAATTTCAAAGCTTTATATTAAGCATAAATCGTTCCTTTTTTAATCTTGAAGAGCAACCCTTTTTGTTTTTAGTAAATATTTCTTGATAATTTTCATTGGATTTGCTTTTATTTTTCCCATTTTATTTGGTGTAATTTTTAAAAGCATTTATATGAAAAAGCTCGCAAATTACCGGGTGTAATTCCTAATCTCCGGGCGGAATTAATACCCTCGCACTGTGCTCCGCACCGGCTGGAGGGAAATTGTAAATTTGTTATTGAGTAAACCAAGCTTACCATTATCACAAGAGCGAACATAGATTAATATGCTGCACGTCAGATTTTCCCCTCCATACAGTTTAAAGATATTCTTGATTTTAGTCAAACCAATAGGAAATCTGTGCGGTGATTTTACATTTGGTTCAACTTGCTGATGATTGATTTGAAACTTTTGCGAACATGAAATATTTGGTTTGGTCCACGACAATGAGTCTGACGTGTTACTGTACGTAATGCGGTCTATTTCTCTCTCTCGGAAATTACAAACACACTCACGCCCTAACAAGAAAATGAATTCTTTTAGGTGTTTGATGCTCCACGAGAACTAGAACTGTGGATCGTATGTCTTGGTATCATGCATGCACAGACGACCAACACAGGCATGCAGCAACCAACCATGACAGCTAGGGCACACATGGTACTGTGCTGTGGAGAGGGGTAAAAACTTCTTTAAAAGTTTGGTCTATTTTGTCAATTCTGTCGTCTGACGTAACAGTCATGTATATTTTATTTCCGTTTTCTAAATTGAACTTGTTTAACTGGCACCATAGCTGCGTTTCATGACCACTTTAAGAAATTTTGAAATAATCCGCCTAATTCAATCCACCCCGTACAGGTAGTGCAAAGTAATTCCGCTTAATTTACACTGATTCGAAAAATCAAAGATCAAGTTAAACCAGATTAACTGTGACCGTGTAAACGGGGGTAAATTATTGATAAAACGCGACTTGAAATGCATTGTTAGCATGCACTCTCTTTATTGGGCTTATCGTTCTATTGTGCTATAGGCGAATACAAATTCCGAAAAGTCTTATACGACTCAGTGAGTGTCAATTATATTTCGCCAAATTGATGTCAGATTGTCATTCATTTTTGAATGGAAAAATCTATCCAACTGAAAATAATATGAACGAAAAGAGAGGTTTTTTGTTGCCAAAAAACTCTGCCTTTACCTCTTCTACTCAGACTGTTTCTGGAGTTTGTGCATTTATATAGCTAGCTAAACCATGTAGTTTATGATGATTGATGGGAAACTGTATGGTTAATCTAAATAAATGGGCACGTTCTAGTTCACATAGTTAAGGTGGTTTAATCGTATCCATCAATGAAAATGTTCTAGAACAAAAATGGTAACTTCAACACAGTAGTATAGTAATAATAAAAGTCGATAGTGTATATATATATATATATAAAAGTCAATCAGCAGCACCTAAAGTCTTGCCATTTAATACCAAAAGCGATAGAAATCTTACCAATGATAGGGCACACATTTATGTAATTTTCATATCTGTCTTCGAGATAGTCAGCTGTCTCCTTACAACACGGAGATATGTTTATAGTGTCTTCCTGTAAACATTCTTTCTCCCATTCCTTTCTATCTTTGACGAATTCCGACCATCCTGTTCTACAAAACTCAGATTCCTCTTCTTTCTCTCCGAAAACAAGGTTTGCAGCAAAGTAAAACATTATTAAGGTCTGCAGAACTTCTTTACAATTGCCAAATATAATTGGTTTCTGTTGCCTTAGCTCGGCCCTCATCCTAATAAAGTATTATACTGAAGTGCAAATAGCTGGTATAATAATCAAACCGTCTAGTCTAATTACTGACTAATCTCAAGCAAAAATGTCCGCACGCACGGAAAATTTAAACTACAAAAATTAATGCTCTTCTCAAAGAAGCAATTTGAGTATGGACAACAAACAAAGCACTTGATAAGGACTGCCTTTCATGCACTTAGACGTTTTTCATACGCACGTAGCTATATACACCCACGCTAAAGTCTGAATCCTACATTATATATAATATAATAATTATTTGAAAAAGCTAGGTAAAAAAATCGAAAGAACTAGCATGTTTAGTATGCATAAAACAACCGACCTGGTGCAGCCGTCCTTCGATTCTATTGTATAGTGGAAAACAAGCGCACACTTTCCAGTTATATGATGACCACAAACTTTTGAGTATTTTTTTACATCATTTTACATAAAAACAATGCTACATGCATGCAGCATAATAATAAGTTTAATTCCTGCCTTAAGTAACAGCGAAGGTGCTTTTTATATATGACCGCTTAGTCTAATCGGTTCTAATCTTCAAACGGCGGGGAGCGGTGTCCGCGTTTACCAAGTGGCACTGAAGTTTATCACACCACTGCATGATTTTAAATTAAATGCATGCGCGCGTAAATGAGTTGTAAAATGTAAAATGAATTTAAATTCTCTGATGAACTATACTCATTTAGAAGCCTCGCAGTCAAATTAGTGCGACTAGTGCGGTGTGCAAACTCCAAAAGCCCTGGGCAACTCAAAGAGACGATTGTACGATCATCGTATTTGGATGCCACAGACTCAATATATATATTTACACACTATCAGAAACAACATAAGCCACAACCAGTAAAGGTAGATTTTACGAAATTTGCAAAGATCACCCTTTCTATAAACTTTTTTTCAATTTTTCTATCTCCCCGTGTTGGGTTGATATTCAAAAAGGGGGCGTTGAGGTACTGGGAATTAAATTCTGCAGACTATCCTTGGATAAAAACTGCGAATTATAAATTGCCTAGAAAATTTCGAAATCAAAATTATGATTGTCTAATACTATACTTCGTGCTATACTACACAGCATGCACACTACCGTACTTACCTGTAAATGGCCGGGAACAACGATTATCTTTGACGAAAAAAGGATCAACAATCTTCAGCTTTCTGGGTGGAACGACGGACTAACATTCAAAGCGTTTTCGTTGACTGAGTTTCCCAGCTGACTTCTCAAGGTTTTTGTCTATTGTGGACTATATAGGTTGCGATTGACATATACTCGATAGTCGATATTGTGACGACACCTCGTTTTGAAAGCTCTTCCGTGGACTGAGCTGCCCAGCTGATTTCTCAGTCGGTTTGCCTATTGTTGTCTAAGTTGTGACTTTTTTAAACTATAACTCAACTATCCTCATTGTATGTTGCTCCTGTGCATGCGCCATTCCAAAAAATACTGTTTTATTTAGCTAATTCTGACACTAATTTTATATAGTTGTAAAGCCATCTCCCACTTTTTTATTATGTGATCGGCTACATGCATGCCGTTCTTCTGCTTTAATACATAACAAACGCAAATTACAAACAGTCCTGATCAGTTGTCTACGTTGCAACGATGCATCGTAGTATATACATATATTTATATATATATAAATATATGTATATACTATATGTATATACATATATTTATATATATATATATATATATATATATATATATATATATATATATATATATATATATATATATATATATATATATATATATATATATATATATATATTATATCATATCATTAGTATATATATACAGTCGTTCATTAAGTCCATGTCAATGTATATACAAATATATAAATATCAATCACGTGACCATTAAACATGGCTTATTTTGCTCACTCACCTCTTGTTTCTTTATTATTATTAATATAATTTACCTTACTATGACATTTAAGAATTTTTCACGATAGATTTCCAACGATTTCCCACAAAATTAACGTATGCAGTACAATCACGTGATCGATATTTAGGTATTTGTATATATTTTCAGCTGACAACCTTATTGATAACGACAGATATATATATATATATATATATATATAATATATTATATATATTATATATATATTATACATATATATATATATATATATATATATATATATATATATATATATATACTGCGCCATTCCAAAATGTTCTATTTAGCTCATTCTGATACTAATTTTAGTTGTAAGCCATCTCCCCCGTTTATATTATGTGATCGCCTATATACATGCAGTTCTTCTGCTTTAATGCAAAACAAATGCCGATTACCAACAGCCCTGTTCAGAGAGTTTTGTAATCGATGCAGAAAGAATAGAAAGTATAGACTAAGTACTTGAGTCATGCAAGGGGTGGTCAATATTGGTGTAAGGATAACTTTTCATTAGATGAATAAATGCCTACTTATAGAATTTAGAGGGAGACATGACAGCTAATGTCAAGAGAAATGAAAATTAAAATATACATTTAATGCATGTATGCTCCCGTGGGATATAGTGAGTTTTGTTTTCCCAAGATTCTGATTGTGACTCAAGGGGAAACAAAACTCACTGTTTCCCGAGGTAGTGTACATTAAGTATTTTGTTATATAGGAACAAAAACATACATGTTACACAACTATTATATGACAATATGTAGGCAACAGTTTTTACTCCGCCTGCGTATGCGCAGCGGAGTCTTAAAATGCCATGGTCTTTTTTCCTTTTCGTCGTAGTCGTAGTTTTGGGCGACAGAAGTTGGCATTTCTACAGGTAACCCAAAACATTTTGACCGAGAAGCCCTAGGTTACACGGATGAATTATGTACATCAGTTGGCATTTAGGGAGGTTTTGGGTTGATTTTGTGCAATGTTTATTTTTCTTCGTGGCCTTGTGCCTCGTGTTTGAATCGACGTTCTTCCCTTGTGAAAAATTGAAAAATATGAATGTCGAATTGAAAGAGCTTTCAGAACCATGTTCAACAACTACAAAGGTAAGTTGTTAAGATTTAGATCGTATTCATATCCTGTGGCGGTAATTGCATATTAGTAAACCCAAGATTTTCTGTTTTATAGTTGATTTAGTGATTCACGTTGACGTAGTGTTTTAATACAAACTAGGTATATACAAAGTACTGTTTGCTCTCAGAAATTATACATACTACAAGTTTAGCGACCCTGCATGCAAAGAATTCGATATTTGTATTTACCCGAGTCTATTTTAAATGTATAAATGATTACAAAGCCTGGTCGAATTGTAATCAGGACCCAACATTTTGACAATCCAGTCTTTGGCAGGTGACATCATCCCTTGGGTATCTAAGAAGCTTTGATTCCAGCTTTAGATCACCCCTGATGAAGACAGTAGACTGGACTGTCGAAACATTAGGTCCTGATTACAATTTGACCAGGCTTTGTGATCATTTATATAAACCAGAGTAGCGAGCGATAACAGGGTTAAAAGGGGTATTAAAACTGTTCCTATTACCGGATTGATTTGCCAAACTTATAAAACTATTTTTGTTCTAATTTCCAGGTTTTGGTACTCATTTGCAGGAAGTTGCAAAAAAAAATTAATGTCCCTGAGTGTGAATTCCATGAATGCACATTAGAATACCAAGTCACATTTGAATACCAAGTCACATTTGAACTTTGAATGCCAACTTGCCTTTGAATGCCAACAATGAAGTTACAATGAGTAAAGTTATATTAATTAATGAAGTTACATCAGTAAACAAAGTTAAGCAACTGAATGAAGTTATATCATTAAATAAAGTTACATCAATGAATAAAGATGCATTAATAAATAATTTCATATTAATTAATACAAAATGTATAACAAAAAATCCCAAAAGTATGACAGACAACAGTTTGACTGGCAACAGTACAAAAAGCACCTCATTTTGTCACCTGTAGTGTTTCCTCACCTGCAGGCGGAGTAACGCCTTGAGCAGGCGTCTTGTTCACATTGCATTCATTTAAAGTCACGTGACTACGAATGAACCAGTCACATTTAAAATACACAGCACCTATAAAACAATAATTTCTTATTAACCGAGCGTGAGGTCTTTATCGAGAAATATCGTCTTTTTAAACAGACCGCGAGCGAGGTTTTTACAAAAGATCAAGGTCCGATATTTCTCGGTAAAGACCGAGCAAGCGAGGTTAATAAAAAGTTTATTATAGCTCATTGAGACAAACGCATGAATTCGCATTAGTAGCCTGGTAGGCATTTGATATAAAAATAAAATATTGATATAGTTTAGTTTACCTTACCCCCGCCCCCAAATGGCTTCTTTTTACCAAAGTATTAAACAAAAACCTGTTTCTCTACAGACTCTACTATTGTACATTTCTTCGCATTCTTGCTCGCACTATTTTGTCAATTTGTTCCACTGAAAAGAAAGCAAATAGCGCCAACGGAAGCCATTGATTTTCTTTACAAAAGATGTTTACAAATTTCTTTTGCATTTCACGCGAAGTGCCGCTGAAAAGTTTACGGACACGTACAGCTAGGATGCATGACTATTTCTCATGTGCATAAACAAATACGATATTTAGTATATACATATACAGTACACTCATACTACGTACATTTAAAGCAGTTAACTCAATTATACTAGTAAAATGGAAAAAAATCCTAGCGAATACAAAGCATTAATGTGCTCTAATCATGCATATGTATATTATCACAAATATTACGACTGATATCGTCCCCACGTGTATTATATTAGCAAGCGAAAGTTAAAAATAACTTATTAATTAATAAAACTTCGATTAAGGACAATGTCCTCTCTAATCGACACGAGGCTGATATTGCAGCATAAATTGTAATGAAGATTGTAGTATTTCCTGCCACAACATTTGTAACCAGGTTTCTTCATAGGAATCTTATCCTAGCAGCATTCGTGATTAGCTGGATCGCCTTGTCGGCTATTGCATATTACATGTATGTCTAGATTACCACAATCAAATTGTTAAATGCTTGTTTCAAATGTTTGAAATACTTGTGAAACGTTTTAAAAAATTTGCAAAAAGTTGTTAAAAATTTCAACAGAAATTCATTCTTAAGGTAATTTTAGTTACAGTATAGGAAAAAATTGAACAGAGCTAAAGCACCCTAAACTCGAATGACTAAATTTACGTTTTCCTAAAGAGCAGGATATGCTTTCTACGAAGTTCATACTATACAATATTCTTTGTGATTTAACCTTTGTGAATTTTTTAATTTCTTCAAACGGATTTTAATTTAACTTTTTCGTTATATAATATTATTGCAGAACGGTATAATATAAGTGGAAAAAATTACCGCTACATAATTCATCGACGATTTTTCTGCGAACTTCGTCCAATTCATGAAACGGTGAGATAAACATTTGGTTTGACCACGAGGCAATATTTTTCTGCACGTCATGCTTTTTCGCTTCATTTCCCACTGCCAAGGCGACGATAAACACATTCCTTGCCATCATCTCTGCCGAGCATTTATTAGCCCTTTCATATTCTTCTTTAATCAAATATTTCTTCGCTGCTCTCGGTTTTCCATCGGTGAATAACAATACGACATCGTCCACATCTTTACGGTGGTTTAATGGGTTTTTTGAACGGAACTCCTTAGGAATAACGAAAAGTAAATAAATTATGGCCGTAACAAAGTATATACAGCAAAACATAACCAGTTTGATTTAGTGTAACTTCAAAACAATATTAGCCGCTGCTTGTCAACTACTCACAGCGCTAACAAGTTATTGAATACAATTTTTTTGTTTTATGTTTTTTATGATGATGAAAAGTATATATTTACTGCTTATGAGGATTTAAGGAACATTCCAATGGTAGAACATTCACCGTTGCAACGTCGTACCCAGGGTCTTTTAGACGTTGGACGAACAAAAACAGGGAAAGGTTTCTTTTAATATACCAACTGCCATACATGTTGCGACGCCTGGAAATTTGCTTAAGGCTTTTTAGCGCGTTTGAACTCGCACGTAACAGCCTTTTAGGTTGTTGAGTAAATCAATAAAATCCGAGCCTATGCATCTTCTATCAATCGTTAAATGCATGCATAAGATCATTTAAACTTTTACGTGCGTATAAGTATGTACAAAAAATGCAACAGTTGAAGTAGTCCTATTATGAGCAGAAATTGCTTGCACCGCCTAGATAATTGTCGCGGGATCTTCACTTAAACTCAGAAATTATTCCTTCGTTTAAATAGCACAGCCTTAATTCTAAAGGTCGGTTTACTTACATCACTTGCAAACTTGAATGCTTTACCCGTGAAGGTGTATGCACCCATTAAATCTCTTTGGTAGTCTAAGTCATCCAACCAAGACTGCAAATTTTCTTGGTCAACTTTCGACCCAATCTTCAACAAATGCCTGGTCTTGTCCTCACTGGCGAAAGTGATAAAACCAATATGAGTGCCATCTTCTCCCACATCAAGTTTCGGATTTGCGACTAACTTCTTTAGGAAAGGCAGCACATTATCCAGGAAATTGCCAATGCCAACAGATGCGGAATTATCCCAAATCACGAGCATGTCTCTTGCATGCATTCTAAAGTCCAAGTACAGTGTATACAGTTAACATTAACCCAATTAATGTATGTATCCATGCAAATCTGCCCAAAATGTAATTTTAAGATGGCTGTAAAAACAATAAAGATTTACAAATAATTTTATTTGGAACGTTTTGTCTTTAACTTCTTCAGACTAAATGATATAAAATAATATAAGATTTGAATATAATCCATTTACAAGGTGTTAAAAAACTAGACCCGGGGGAGGAGATGGGATAGATGCATGGGTTTACGATAGTACATGACAAGATATTACAGGCAAAGGGGCATAACAGACACAAGACAACTGGAAAAATGTATTAAAGAACTGATCTTAATTAATTTAGTATACGTGGAATTGAGCTTCCCTGAATGTCAAGGAACGGCTTTAACTTTGATATAAAAACTCAAATGAGTCGATAGCATTTCTATTTTTCGGAAACAAAAATATAGTAATATTTTCATAATATTATGTAATATTTACATCAACCTAAGCTTTCCTGTCAACATTTTTATCTAACAAACCAGTTTAGCACACAGACTTACAAATTTCTTTGTTGGAACATGAAAGTCGAAGTTTAAAGCTTATAAAAGCATAGTTTGTCGTATAGTGAGGTGTAATATGATCGGTATTATGCCCATGAATATTTGTGAAAAATTTTGTGAAGTTTTTGTATTATGATTAATTTTCTTTTAAAAAATAAAATGTGCACCATCCCCTTAATCGTTACGCAAAGAACGTAACTTCGGGTACTGGCCAATGGACCAACCCTTGATTTTCATAAGGCTTAGCATATGTAGCAAAATTATTAGTACCGCCATCTCTACATCTGCATTCACCTGGAGAGAAAAATGTTAATCGTATTGCTTTTACGAAACAAAGAGTACGTACGCGATTCAAGAAACAAATTTGAGAGTACTCAAAGACTGCGTAAACCTACTGTATATACCTCAGCCAGCGACAGTTATTAGCTAGGTAAAGTATTTTATATACAGAAATCATCAACGAACAACAAAAAATGATAAAATGTATTTTTTTAACAAACCCTTTGTTTTTTACTTACCCGGTGTCTCACAAGAAGCATTAATTAACTAATTGATTCACAACTTTGTCCAACTCTTCCAAATTTGACTCAGTCTCAAATATTAGTTTTTGTGACGCCCCGCGCTCCAGATAAGTTTTGAACACTTTGACCTTATCTTCATTGCCGATAGCCAAGCCAACAATGCTAATGTTGATATTTTTCTTCTTTACTATTCTGGTATATTCATCTACAAGCTTTGTTTGATTTTCTGAAGCATTGAGTGCTCCGCTAAAACATGTAAATGATGTAATTTGATAGAATCTGATGAGAATCACTAGGAGCGAATCTGGTTTTTATGTCAGTCAAAATTTTGGCATGTCAAGGAAGAATTTTCATGAAATGACAAGAAGTGTCATGCAATTGTAGCAATTCACCCCTTCCCACAGACTTGTCAAATTTTTCAGTGTATTATATGATGAGTGTCCATTGTCTTGTGAAATGTGTTGCGCTGAACTTGGGCAAAGCAAAATTGCATCATAGCTGAGACACGCGGTCCACATGACAAGCATTAATATATACTTAGATGACTCGACATGATGTCTATTATTTCTATGGTGCATAATACTCAGACATAACATGATTTTTCATTTAATAAATATATAAAACTTTCTAATCTATAACATAATAAATACAGATATTCTGTTCAGCAGCTCACGCTCAGCTAATTACGAATAAACAATATAGTACTAATAAACGTATTTATATATTTTATTATATTCATTTGAAATCAATGGTGTTTCTTGGATTAATCACATCATTTATAAGCTAATAAGATTGAAGCTCTGCACCACAATAACCAATCAGATTTTGTATTTCAGTGTAACTATCCAATCAAATTACGGGGGGAAATGGAACAAAATAAAATTACTCATATTTTACACCGTTTACAGTTCTTTTGACCAATAAATCGTTTTGAATTTGTTTAATTTTTTGTATGATTTCAAAATGAATATAATAAAGTGGAAATTGCACTCTGTGTCGTGCAATTTTGATGTGAAATCAAACTTTTTATTGAAAATTGTAATCACGCGTTTGATTTCAAATCAAATTGCACTCTGCTCAGTGCAATTACCATTATTAATTAATTAGTTATATTAAATTGATTTAATTATGAGCATTTTTTCATTTACCTGCAAATAACTGCGTGAAAATAATAGTCTGAGCATGCGCATTTTTTGAAGATGTTGCTCTGCTAGAAATAATACTCTGAACATGCACATTGGCTTCAATTTTGTACACAATGCATGGTGACTCTTTTCTCTAAACTTTCGGAAAATGAGCTGTCTGGCTTACTCGAAGAAAAAAACGCGGAAAATACCAAAAAAGCGACTAAAACCGCTGTCAATGTCTTTCGCCAGTATTTAAAAGCAGAACAAATCGAAAGCAAAAGATGATCTAGTTGGCTCAAAAGAACTTTTACCAACGTCCTTTGCAAGTTTTATGCAGGAGCAAGAAAGAAAGACGGCGATGGAACTTTACTGTAAATCTTCACTGCTCGGAATTCGCTTTAGTCACAATGTCTTATAATAAAAGATAAAACGAAGCTTGATAAGTGAATCATAAAACGATCATTGAACTCGGTTCTCGTTAAATATCGTCTGCTTGCCACCGACAAATCGACCTCGTCCAATAATTGACTATCATCATACATTTAGTTGGTAAAAGCAATTTGATTAGCATAATCTGAATGTCACAAGTTTCTTGCTCAGTTGGCGCAGAAATTAGCAGAGAGAGATCACGAACAATATGCAGTTGTCATAACGTTTCTTCAATCTTTCAATCTCTTCTGGGATCCTATATGATCGATACATGTGAGTGTAAGGGGGTCTAGATCAGCTTTTTATAGAAAAGAACCTGAAGTAGTAGACGATTTTGCGCTAAATGCTAAGGTTGCTGGGGTTTTTAGATTTTAATTCTATTTGAGAGTTTTAATTAAACTGTCACATTGAAAATGTATTTTAGTTAGAATAGTTAATTAGTTTTAATTAGTTTTAATTAAAGTGTCAAAAAATTATTCAAATAAAAAAATTGATCATATTAGCGAATATTTGTCAGTTAAATCGCATAATCAGGCAAAACTCAGTTATCCGCCAGCAGATGCTTTACACAAACGCAATGCTTTAGATCAAATACAATTAATTTATTGCTTACTCATAATGAACCATACAGTCATAATGGAAACATTTAAAAGGAAGCGCAAATAATTTTTAACTATAATGGCCGTTTTATCTCAAAGCTTGCAGCGTATTAGCTTAATACTAGCGTACTGAACGAACTGAAAATCTCTGCAAGGCATTAGTCTGTCACTAGTCATACCTTTGATATAATATAAAATACTAATCATTTAATATACGAAAACGAAGGATCAAAAATTCGACGCGACGTTATGTAGTATGTTTCGCATCTAAAGTGGACAATGTCCTTCAACAGACACGAGACTGTCATCTTGACAGCATATCATGCTAGCAGTATCGTAGTATTTTGTGCCACAACACATGTGATCAGGTTTCTTAAGGTAAGCCTTGCCACAACAGCAAATATAAGTGGCTGGATCATAGGCTGTTGTGCCGCAGTAATCTCCTAAAAATATAAACGTGGAAATTAATCAGATTTAAACTATTAAACGTGGAAATTAAAGTTTTTAGAACTTTAGTGTTTGTTTCCACTAGCGTATTTTTGTTTTGAGATTTTTTGGGCAAAGTTTCTCACAACAATCAAGTTCCCACACAGAGGTTGCTCTTTTTATATAAATATTATACCGTAGCCACTGTCCTACCTGTCACAATAATGTTCACATCACATTGCATATAAAAGGTTTGAAAATCGGTGCTGTGTTTGTACTTGTAAACGAGTTTGTGTTTACCGACCGAAAAATTTCCACTCGTATTGCTTGGGTTGCCTGCATCGGCCGTAGTTGGGCAACTAGGCTTAGGTTCCAACCAACTGACATTGGCTTTTGTCTGGCCGAGTTTAACTTCAGCTCTTATCGTCTGTGTGCTTGGACATTCGCATGCTTAAAATATAAATATTCTTATTACATAAAACGCCCATGTGCTTAACAATTCATTAATGAATAATGGAAGTAAAGAGTATTACTTTAAGTGACAAATGGGAAACGTTCCGTAAAAGAACGAAAGACTTTTTCGATGATAACCTAAGACCTTCAAGGTTTTCAACCTGGTACGACTTTAAATACATATAGAATGTGCATGCTTTGCATTCTCTTCCTCTCTGGTTATGCTCTGGAGATGATTTTAAAATGAGTCTTTATGAAACCGAAAAAAGGACATTCTATTCTCGCGATGACTTTTCCGCAACTGTCCTATATTGGTCATGAGATTTGTATTTTGGCTTTTCTATCGCCTAATCACATGTCTGAAACTTATTCATCTGCATGATTATTTAGTGAAAATAATAGTTTTTCAAATATGTATGCGTTATTCCTGCGTTTTTTTTGCCAGTGTAGACCAATACTATTACCATTTTAACCTGTTTTATCATTTTAACCTGTTTTATGCGCTATAAAAACTTACCACCGACATTGACAGTAAATAGACAATCGTCGCTGGTCCATATTTTATCACTATTTTCGTACGCAAAAGTGTATTTAATTTTGTGCTCTCCGAAGCCAAACTCCTGTGGATTTTTTGTGTTAGGAGGATACACGGTCATCTCAGTTTCAACAGGCTTGTAGCAGTTCAGTTCAGGTTCCAACCATGACAAGAAAATGGTGTTTTCCCCTGGCTTGGTGTACTGTTCCGTTGAAATATCACCATCGCAAGCACACCACCCTAAAAAGAAAAAGCCATATCGATAAAATCCACGGCGTTGTTCCAAAAAACACCAAAACCATTGAAGTGTAAATAAAGAGAAAAATAATATTTTTACGCAGTTTAACAGCCGTTGTTTAAAAATTCAACCTTCAATACATCAAAACAGTATATACAAATCTTCATGGACTAAACGTCAAATTTTATTTTATATACTTACTCTTCGAATACTTATGCAGGGAATATTGCATGGCATTTTGCAGCTGCGACTTTAACGTTTTTCAGTGGCGTAGCCAGCCTGACGATTTTGTCCCGCTATGCATATGTAAATTTCATGTTATTATAATTATTCATTTCCCTAGAAATTTATTGTTTTCACTGTCAATGCATGAACACCAAAATATTAGCATATTGGGAAAATCGTCAGGCTGGCTACGCTACTGACGTTTTTAGGTGACATTTGTTTCATCAAAGTACAAATTTACACTTTCAAAAACCATTTTGAATGTTGTGACAGCTTTGTACGAGATAATGTAGCAAAATGACATATTAAGCCCGTGTACAAGTAAACTGTATCTTTTAATGACAGCATGCAAATACGGAATAAATGAAAACAGGCACCTAGCTACTTGCTTCAAACACCTAGAAGCTTATAGATTATATACCATTTCTCATCTGTATCTGTATCCCTGCATGTTATTAATATTATTTATCGATATGCTTTCTCACAAAGAAAAATTGTTTGCGAGTTATTGTTTGCTGACGTTCTCGATGAAATACAAAAATTCCGTCTGAGGCAGAAAATTGTAAAATTCGGATAAAATTAGTGCTGCAAGCCCCTGATTCATTTCACTCGCAACGGCCCAGAAAGTAAAGTAAAACAGAGTGCACTATACTACTTTATGAAAGTAATCCCAATTAACAACATTATTATACCTGTGACAACAATTTTTACATGACATTGGATACCAAATGTTTGATGTTTGCCGTTGTACGTGTAGTTGTAGTACAGCGTGTAGTTACCAATAGAAAACAGATCACTGGTTTTGTCCGGATTGGCTGGACTTGGTGTGGTCGGACATCTAGGCTTAGGTTGTGACCAACTGACTAAGATATATTTCTGTTCTTTTTTAACTCGAGAAGTCACCGTTTGGGTGCATGGACAATCACAACCTAAATGAAAAATTCAAACAATTGTGGAACGTTGATATAACATAAAACCAGCGATTTGGTTTTCATCCTTCCGTTATTTGCTACCTTACTGCATGAAGTTGTATTTTAATGTTTTCCTTAATGAAAATACATGCATGCTATGTTAGGTGGATAGAAAAACATCAAAACGTCTCGGGATACCGTCACTTACGGACAACTGTGAATTTGGCAAAACATTTAAATTCGAGAATCTGTCCATATTGTTTATACGAGTACAAGTAGGTGATCACGTGCTTGCCCAGCGAGAAATTCGCAGGGGACGTGACGCCAGGTGGATGGATCTGACTGATTTTAAAATCAGAGCACGTAACTTCGGGTACTGGCCAATGGACCAACCCTTGATATTCATAAGGTTTAACATATGCAGTAAACTGATTAGTACCGCCATCTCTACATCTGCATTGACCTGTAGAGAAAAATGTCAAAAATGCATTGCTTTCACGAAACAAAGAGCACATAGCGATTCAAGAAGCAAATTTAGGAGTACTCAAAGACTGCGTAAAACCTACCTCCGCCAGCGACAGTTATTAGCTAGGTAAAGTATTTTATACACAGAAATCATCAACGAACAGAAAAAGATGAAAAAATATATTTTTTAACAAACCCTTTGTTTTTACTTACCCGGTGTCTCACAAGAAGCATTAACTGATTGATTCACAACTTTGTCCAACTCTTCCAAATTTGACTCAAATATTAGTTTTTGTGACGCCCCGCGCTCCACATAAGTTTTGAACACTTTGACCTTATCTTTATTGCCGATAGCCAAGCCAACAATGCTAATGTTGATGTTTTTCTTCTTTACTATTCTGGTATATTCATCTACAAGCTTTGTTTCATTTTCTGAAGCATTGAGTGCTCCGCTGATTAACAGCAGAATAACATCCTCCACCTCCGGACGGACATTCTTTGGACTACTGTCGTTAAAAATCTTTAAAAAAATTTGAAAACTTTGAATGGAATTCTATACTTTTGTCTTCAATTGAATTTTAAAAATAAATGTTTTTTGTGGAAGTAAAACATATTATGATCTCACTTTGTGGAGAATTCTGCTGCTAACATCAGAATAAATTAACTTTACCATAAGTTATAGTGATGAGATGTGTGTCCCATGAGAACATAAGGGTATATTATATATGTTTTTAAGGGTAAAAATTCCAATAGCCCTATTTGCAACCGCACTAGTTTTCTGGCTCCAGGAGCCGGTTGTTCAAAAGCGGGTTACATTAACCCTATCGGTTAACTTAAATTTGTGCATCAGTTTTTTTAATTGCTCGGTTATGCAGTTGAACATGTTTTCCCATAAATATTTTGTGGGTAAATAGAAGTCTTATTTTGCTAAGTCTTGAAACGAAAAGCAGTCCAGAAGCATATAAACCAAAACAACTGAGTCAAATGTAACCCAGGGTTAGCGCTAACCTAGCTTTGGACAACCGGCCCTTGAGCTATATAGGATTAACTTACATTGTAGGCAAGTTCAAATTCTCTGTTTATGAAAGTCGTATTGACGACGGAGCCATTTTCATACTCAAAACTATTCAACCACTGGATCAACTCTGTTTTCTTCTTGATTTCCCCAACTTTTAATGACTTCACAGTTCGGTTGTCGTTGGAGAGGATGATGAAACCAAGATAAGTGCCTTGTTCTTTCACGCCCAGCTTTTTATTCCCGACAAACGTCTTAAGGAATTCTTTCACAACCGAGGTGAATTTAGAGTTAACAGAATTCGAGTTGTCCCAAAGAACGAGGATATCTTTTTTGCAATCTGAAACTATGTATACGTAGCTGCTATTCATTGTTATGGGTGGCACAAGCAGAGTCAGTTTCTCAAGCATAACTTTGACGCGCATTCTTTCGACATTTATACTCTGCAAATTAAGGTTGTTTTAAAAGAAGACCTTTCTCGAAAGAAATTTCAGGCGAAAAAATCCCCCACGCAGTATTTTGATAACAAATTCTCGTTGTAAGAAAACATCGGCTGTACTATTAATTGTACTATTATTAGGTAACCATGCATATATGCGCAAAAGTATGATTAATATTGTAATATTAAAAGAGTAGGTAAAGAAACAATCATTGAGTAGTACGAGCTCAAAATTTGCGAAGCAGCTGTCGCATATTGCTCGTTGAAATTTTAAGCCTGGCATAGAGTGGCTTGTGAATGCCACAGAAGTCATTGCTTTTTATCAATGTAATTTATTAGTTATACCTAAGTTGAAATTAAGTTTTCAAAGCGAATGCACGATGAAGACTAACCGCGGATGTACCTGCATGCACTGAATTTTTTTTAATCAACTAAACATTTTGGAGTTTAATTTACAATGAAAAAGAAATAGTCGATTACTTTTTTATATTTGTTGATGGTCATAGTAGTTTTACCTCGTTCGTTGCCATTTTCCTGATCCATTTCTTCAATTTCTAAACATGCAGTAGAGAACTTGTTTACAATTAACGTAAACTTTATAATTATTTTACAAAAAAATATTGCAAGATAAGATTCAAAATCCAGAACCATGCATATCAAATATTCGTAAGGATTGTAAATGTATTATAAGTAAACCAAGCTTACCATTGTCATTACAAGACTTAACATAGACTGTAATGGTACACGTCATGTTCATCCCTCCATACAGTTCAAAGACATTCTTGATTTCATTCAAACCGACAGGAAATTTGTGCGGTGACTTTATGTTTTGTTCAACGAACTGATGACTGATTTGGAACTTTTTCATGCATATAATTATTTGGTTTGGTCCACGACAATGGTTCTGACGTGTTACTGTACGTAATGCGCTCAATTTGTTTCTCTTCGAAATTGCAAAAACACTTACGCCCTAAGAAAAAAATTATGCTTTTAGCTGCCCTGGTCATTCCTAATCAGTTGCGTTGCCAGCTTGGTAAGTGGGGTGGACTTATTTATTTATTCGTATTTTACATGATTCATTTCTTTTCGAATTGATTGTTTTAACGGTTTGTTAACATGAATATATGAATATGTCCACCCCACTTATCGATGCAAGCGACGCCACTGCTCCTAATTAATGCTCTACGAGATCTGATACGGCGCAACGCACATCTTGGTATGATGCACGAACGACCAGCAGAGACAACAACCAACCATGAGGAGGTACACATTGTACCGTGCTTAGGGGAGGGGTTAAAATTCCTTTAAAAGTTTCTCCCATTCCTTTGCTCCCATTTTGCAACCGTCCCGTCCAGCATAACCATGCAAATGCACTAAACTCTTACCACTTAATACGAAAAGTGATAGAAATCTTACCAATGATAGGGCACACATTTACGTAATTTTCATATCTGTCTTCGAGATAGTCAGCTGTCTCCTTACAACACGGAGATATTTTTATAGTGTCTTCCTGTAAACATTCTTTCTCCCATTCCTTTCTATCTTTGACGAATTCCAACCATCCCGTTTTACAAAATTCGGATTCCTCTTCTTTCTCTCCAAAAACGAGGTTTGCAGCAAAGTAAAATATTATTAAGGTCTGAAAAACTTCTTTACAGTTTCCAAATATAATTGGTTTCTGTTGCCTCTGTTTAGGGCTCATCCTATGAAAATATTGTTCTGCTGATAATTGTCAAGCTGCAGTCGTGCGTAAGATAATAAAAAATGTTATTTTAACAAATAACAGACCTTTTTTCTTTTAGCTTTCAAGCGTGCAGTGCGTGACGGTAGTTGATTATCAAGCAACTTTGAGTTGCGATACCGCTCCGGCTAGAAGCGATTTTCTTTGTAAGAACCTTCCCAATTCTTTTTGCTTCTTTTTTTAACTGAATCGCTCCTGAACATAGCGAAATCACAACTCAAATTGCTTTGATAATCAAATGCCATCACGCATTGCACGCTTGAAATCTAAAAGGGGAAAGGAGGTCTATTAAAAAGGCTATATAAGGCAACGTTTGAGAAATGTTTAAACTGTAGCATTGTTTTGAGAGCAAAGCATTTCCCGATTATAACCTGACCGCGATTAGGCAATCAGAAACATCCCAAACCGCCAATTTAAACGACATCATTACATAGAAATTTAATAATATTGGTCTGTAATATATAATGATATTTAAATAGTAGAGAACTGTTTGGAAAACATTAGAAAGGGACTGGCACTGGTACTTATTTCGGCTTCAAATTGGCTTCAAACTTGCTGTCTGAGTTATCGTCCCAGATCACATATATAGTTCACTGTCGTACTCCGGAGATAGCTTAAAGGCCGATGTGGGTTCAGTAAAGGGTCCTTACTGAATTTACGTCCATGGACTAGGTCACCCAGCTGATTGTGCTAAGTTGTGTCAGTTAAACTTGAATGATAGATATTGCGCACTTGCCTGGGCTCGAAAGCATGGCCTATGGGTTCATAACACTAAATTACACTTTTCGTGCTGATTATTATTTTGTATATTTGCAATGTTCCACTATCTATAGTTAAACCTGGCTTTCATCATGAAACAACGGGCCTCATGCATGAATTGTAATTGGATTTCATTGCAGTAGAAAAATTAGCGCACAAATTCACAGAATTACAGAATACACATCGTTATCATGACGGAAAAACCTTTCGAGGAACATCGTGAAAATGTTTTGTTACTTTTCGTTGCATAGAAGAAGCATGAGAGGAAAGTCTACTAGCTGTTACTCAGTTACTCACCTTAAGCGGAAAATATATTTCACGAAGAATATAAATAACTGACACACATTAAAAATTTAAATTACAATATGCCCTTGTCAAAGAAGCCTCACAATTATAACATTTGGAAAGAGAACAAACAAAGTACTTCGTAAAGACCGCTTTCCACTTACGCGTTTTTCATACGCACGTATGCACACGTAGAAGTGTGAATCCTAATATATGTCATATTTGAAAAAGCTAGGTGAGTAGCAAAATCGAAAGAGCTAGTTTTCCCATATTTTAGTATTCATTTGGTGGCCCACGTGTTAAATAATAAAAATATGCAAGCATTTAAAGTTTTTCCAGCGAATAAAAGAAGTGTAATGGCGTAACGATAATTTATTCGATGCAACATTACAACTAATCGTATAATAGCAAGCATTTTTATCATACCAGAAGTGTGAGTATATGCAATTGATCTGAAATGTTGACAGCGCGACAAAGATTAGATTGTGACTGTACTGCACAGACGATTTTGATTCTGGTTTTAGAAATTAACCTATATATCATAATTTATACAGTTACAGTCAGCTATTCCAAAATTTGGCATTCATTTCTTCGACTATCTAAAAGTAAACGTCAACTGCATTTCGCTTGAAACAGCCGGCCTCGTGCAGCACTCCTTCGCGATTCTATTGCGCTCACTTTCCAGTCCTGTGATGAAAACCAACATTTGAGAAATGTTTAATTCCTGCCATAAGCGCGGAGGTGCGTTTTTTCGAAGTTTCCTGCTTAGTGTAAAGTCTAAAAGGTTCTAATCTTTGGTCGACAAGACGGCGTGAAGCCGTGCCCACGTTAACCAAGTGTGTAAATGATGTAATGTGTAACCATATTGATGTAAATGAGCCTTTTCCAGCTTTATTTAATGGACGTTTGGGTTGGTACTATAAATTAAGTACATGCGCGTGCGTTCAAACTAGATTAAGGCCTACGAAATAAAATATACGTCGCATCCTGATCGCGTCAAATGCGATTCGAGCAATGGATAATGTGATAACAGGCAAGCTGATTATTGAAGTAAATATTAAATAGTACTAGAACAACATAAGCCACGAACAGTAAAGACACTTATTTTTTTATAAAATTTGCAAATAAAAACTTTTCTATATACGTGATTTTATGTTTTCTAAATTCATTGTTATTATTCGCCACCCAGAACTATGCTCGCTAAACCGTCGCTCTGCCTAAAGCCCGTTCGATCTCCACTAGAAAATTTATTCGCGCGAACAGATAAAAAGTAGGAAGCGTTTCTACTTTATATATATATATATATATATATATATATATATATATATATATACACGGCAGTGTATTATAACATATAAGTAGCTTCATTAATCGTAAATAATATCATTATTTTGAATCGTACCTATAAATTAACAAACTTCTATGCACTCAACTAATATCATGCCAGGTTGTTACCAGGATGATTTAGCGAAATAATATTTTCTTCATGCATTTATTTTTAATGACCCTATTTGCAAGCTTTTTTCCCGTGTTTAGTTTGTGAATGTGAATGTCTAAGATATGTTTTAAAGAAATGAATTCCGCTCAAATACCGTATTTTCACACAATGCACTCGCTTGTGAAACATGTAAACATGGAAATAAGGTCTACATTATGTAATTCTACCGTATACTTCTCACTTGTTAATACTGCGTATACCACGATTATCTTTGATGTTCGGGTGAGGAAAAAGGATCAACAATCTTCAGCTTTCTGTAACGACGAAATAGCATTCAAAGCGTGAGTTTCCCAGCTGACTTCTCAAGGATTTTGTCTATTGTGGACTAGGTTGCGATTGACATATACTCGCGGTAGTCGTTATTGTGACGACACCTCGTTTTGAAAGCTCTTCTGTGGACTGAGCTGCCCAGCTGACTTCTCAGTCAGTTTGTCTATTGTTGTCTAAGTTTTGACGTTTTTTAACTATATCTTGACTACCCTCATTGTATATTGCTCCTGTGCATGCGCCATTCCAAAAAATACTGTTCTATTTAGCTAATTCTGACACTACTTTTAGTTGTAAGCAATCTCCCACTTTTTTATTACGTGATCGGCTACATGCATGCAGTTCTTCTGCTAATACAAAACAAACGCTAATTACGAACAGTCTGATCAGAAACTCTTTTAATCAAACCGGCACGTGCAGAAAGAATCTAGTAGACAAAATATTACTCGAGAAAGAAAGAGATCAATATTGGTGTATGGTAACCTTTCATTAGATTGATAAATGCCTATTCATAGAATTTAGAGGGGGACATATAACAGCTATAATGTCAAGAGAAATGAAGAAATAAAATAATTTCAGTATACAGGGAGGTGGTGCATTTCAATTTGAGTCCCATTCCGCACTACAATCCACCGAAGATATAATTAATATACGTTCGTTATTTTTTCTACTTTTTCTATATATATATATATATATATATATATATATATATATATATATATATATATATATATGAAAATATGAAAAATTAACAAACTGTCATAACATTTATACGTCGCATCGACACTACGGACAACTAAATTTGAAATTCGAACATTGTCACCATTGAAGTTTGATATTGGATCCTAAGTTCTAATAGCGCTTGAAACTGCAATAATGTGCTGTGATGTATTGTTTTACGTTTGTCTATTATTTCACCCCAGGGCAGTGTATTACAACATATATGTAGCTTTATTAATCGTAAATGATATAATTATTTTGAAATCGTACTTATATATTAACAAACTTGTATGCACTCGACTAGTTTCATGCCAAGTTGTTACCAGGATGATTTAGCGAAATAGTTAATATTTTCTTCATGCATTTATTTCTTTAACGACCCTATTTGCAAGCTTTTTGTCCGTGTTTAGTTCGATTGATATTCAAAAAGGTGAAGGTGAGGTAAGTTCTGCAGCTTATCGGGAAATCAAAACTGCGAATATTATTAATTGCCTTGGAAATTTCGAAGTCAAAATTGTGATTGTCTAAGATATGTTTTAAAAAAATAAATTCCGGTCAAGTACCGTATTTTCACACTATGCCATGCATATAGCTTGTACAACATGTAAACATGGAAATAAGGTCTACATTATGTATTTCTATCCTATACTTTTTACCTGTTAATATTGCGTACCACGATTATTTTTGATGTTCTGTTATAATTAGGAAAAAGGATCAACAGTGTTCAGCTTTCAGGCTGGAACGACGGAATAACATTCAAAGCGTTTTTGTTAACTGAATGAGTTTCCCAGCTGACAAGGTTTTTGTCTGTTGTAGACAGTGGCGTCGACAGCATCGATATAAGTTGGGTGGACATATTCATATATTCATGTTTACAGACCGTTAAAACAATCAATTTCAAAAGAAATTAATAATGTAAAACACGAATATATAATCCCCCCCCCCTACTTATCAAGCTGGCGACGCCATTGATTGTAGGCTAGGTTGCGATTGACATATACTCGCGGTAGTCGATATTGTGACGACACCTCGTTTTGAAAGCTCTTTCGTCGACTGAGCTGCCCAGCTAACTTCTCAGTCGGTTTGCCTATTGTTGTCTAAGTTGTGACGTTTTTAAACTATATCTCGACTATCCTCATTGTATATTGCTCCTGTGCATGCGCCATTCCAAAAAATACTGTTTTATTTAGCTAATTCTGACACTAATGCATGTTATATAGTTGTAAAGCCATCTCCCACTTTTTTATTATGTGATTGGCTACATGCATGCCGTTCTTCTGCTTTAATACATAACAAACGCAAATTACAAACAGTCCTGATCAGAAAGTCTTGTAATCGAACAGATGCAGAAAGAATAGGTAGTAGACAAACTACTCGAGAATAGAAGTGATCAATATTGGTGTAGGGTAACTTTTCATTAGATGAGTAAATGCCTATTCATAGAATTTAGAGGGGGACATATAACAGCTATAATGTCAAGAGAAATGAAGAATTAAAATAATTTCAGTATACAGGGAGGTGGTGCATTTCATTTTGAGTCCCATTCCACGTCCGTTAAAATCAAAATTGGACTTCTTATGAACGCCTGCCCGGAGTTAACTCTCCGGCGTGCCGGGCACGTGCCAGTCTTAAATATAAAGCCTCTGAACCATAAACACTACAGTTCATACTCATTGATTCAGAAGCCTTGCGAATCTAAATGCTGTTCGATATTCAAACAGCACATCGTGCTTTAAAAGTACAAAAGCGTTGTGAACCTATAAATGTTATTCGACGTTCAGAAGCACATCGTACATGTCTACATGATATGTCTACATAGGAACATATATATGACTGTTACTTGGTCTTATATTTAGAATTTGGGCTTACATTAAAAGCTTTCGTTCATGATAACCTTAGAGCTTATATTAGCCGTTAATATGTGTAATGTGTTCGCGAATTAGTTCGTGTTGTGTTTGATCGTATTCCTTAATCGTGTGCAACGTGTCAGCGCGATACATGACCACATCTTTAAACGGCAAAATAGCAACGACATTATTAAAATAGAACCAGAATCTACATGTACTAAATATATTCTGACCCAATTTACACCTAAACTTAATCAAATAGCATCAAAAGAACGGTTTATTCCAGGAATTTCCGTGTCATGCGAGCGAAATCAAATCGCGCATCGGAAAATTCGCCAAAGATTTCGAGCAGTGCACGACAACTCTTGCGAGACAAAACTTTGACGTAGATAAATACGGTCACGTAGGCTCTTTAACGAGCGTTGCATCCAGTCAATTCCTGGGTACAAATGAGCATTTCACTTTTCAAATACTAGTATATTTCGCGCCAAAACACAATTGCGACGAATTTATGCATTCTGATTGCATGGGTTAATGAAAATGTGAACAAACTTGCTGATTTGTCTAAAACGAAATTTCCCCTTAGTTCCCCTTGTTTATACTCCGTCGCTCACGCCGGAATAATTACTAATCCTGCATGGCGACAACGGCGAGAGACCGATTGCCGGGTTTGGCTATGTATTTTAGAATACCCGTCCACTGGTAAGTTGCGTTCGCTCCGCTCTTCTAAAACTAAATAATAAATTTATCCCTTCAGAAAATATGTTTTAGCCGTTCTATTTACTAACTACTATAGTTATACGTGTAAGAAAATATTGGCAAATATATAAATATAAAAGCTGAACGTAGGAACGTTCTAGTTATTTTATCTTCACGCTGTATTACTGTACAGGAGATCAAGCAAATAGCCGAAATGCTTTCGATGGAGACGTTTCACAAGTCGCCAAGTCTCTACTGCAAAATATTTGTGCGATCGCAGATTCTGCATACGTATTTACATTGAAAATTTCTATCATCTATTGAGGCTTTAGGATTTTCATATACTATTAATTTTTCGATGCAAGGCAAATTCTCTGGGGAAGAAGAAGTACCGATATACTCACATACTGTGTATTTATAAATATGTAAATAATATATGATGTACGAATTCTCCAACGATATATTATATATATACATGACAGAGTCAGACATCTATTCTGTCGCCTTACATACAAAAACGACAGTGACTTTATATTTTCTGCGCTGGCTCTTCTACCTCTTGTCCTGGTTTAAACGTTCTTTGGTGTTTCTTTTAAAATCTTATTTTTTAAAATAATATATGACAAAACCAATGCCTGAATACGTCCTTATTTGTAAACTGATTTACGTTTCATCACAGAAGGTTGACTCTAATGTAGCGGAATAGCCACTGTAAATCGCATTAATAAATTATTTTACCACATTATCAACTGAGAATAATTGAAAGAGGCCGAGAGGATATCAGAATTATTCAAGCTATGTCAGAGTTGTCGAAGAGAACGCTGGCAAATTATTAATAATTTGCTTCGTAAGAAAAACACTCATCCGCGCAAACATTAAGACACCCCACCCCTGTTAAATGGCTTCTTTTTAACAAAATAGTCCACGAAACTACTTTTGTACTTTTCTTTGCACTTTTCTTCTACAACTGCTGTGTTATTTAGCACGCAAGGTGTGCTATGAATAATGAGAAATTAATTTTAGCACGTCTGAACACACCAAGGTGCGCATGCTGTACAGCACATGTTTCTGTGTTATATAACACACCTTTTCACATGCATAAGCACATCTTTTGCCCTTAGATTTTAACACACCTTTCTTCATAAAGGTGTGCTAATTTCGCACACCTTTTAAATTAAACCACACACCTGAGCCAACACACCTGTTAAAAAACACACACCAATTTTTTAATACCCACTCTCACACACACTGGACCTTATATAAGAACACACCTTTCTATAAAACACACTTTTGCAAAAACACACCTTTTTGTAATTAAGGGAATAGCACACCTTTGCAAACTTTATTCCTAATAACACACCTTTTTATAAAACGTTTCTATAATAGCACACTTTCAGATTTGTGCACAAACACACATTTACTCATTAAGGATTAGCGCACCAGGTTATAATCCGACATCAGCATTTTAAAAGAGTATTGACACGACATGGCGGAGTGCCAGGAGATTTTGCGCTCTTCGATTAACTCGAATGCCAACAGTAATTCCCAACCATCGGATGGAGATATCGATTCTACACAATCAAACAACGATAACAACGTCATTTGTGGTGAACTAAACTCCCACTTGAAACTCTCCTGGTCAGGAGATTTCGAATCTCTCAAACGATTTGTAGATTTGAATATTGATCTTAACGGTACTTGGAAATCACCGGGAGACGAGCGAAAATCCTACAGCAATGGCCAAACGACAATAATGTGGTGGAGAAAACAGAAGAAGCTCCAACTCAGTGGCAGAGAAGCCAATAGAATCAAAAAGCAGTTTTGTAACATCCTAATGGGCGAAGCAACGCTTGGCCTTGGCCTACCACGCTTGAATGACGAGAGCGGAGCAAGTAGCGAGCCACCCAAAAAACTTTCTGATCAGTGTTCATGTACTCAAATCACAACTGATCTCGACGGTATTAGACTCGATATCGAGATATTACAATCAAAAACCGATGCCCTACAATCTTTAGCAAACGTACAAGAAGGTCGTTCATTCCCTGGCCACAACATTAACAAATTTGAATTGCAAATGCAAGAATTCTCAAAGGAAACAGGAAAAATAAAACAGATGGAAAGAGACCTAATTGAAATCAAACGTATGGTCAATAAAGGAACAGGCGAACGACAGCTAAATCCGGATAAAGATCAAATTCCTAACATCATATTACTCGAAGATACGATACCCTCAACTTGCAAGCCTAACGAGGCCGAGGAAAATCCGGCAATTACCGCCCCCACAAATCCAAATGTCAAACAGGCTAATGATAACGACCATATGCACAAAGAACCCACCCCTCTTTCATATAAAAACAAAGGCAATACTCGAGCGATTAAAGATCAAAAGATGCAAATCAGGTCATATAGACAACAACAAAGCAAAGAATACACCCACTACCATCTGAACGAACAGCTACGTTCATATAAAGCGAAACACAGAGATATACATAAGAACACATATCCAAAAGAAACCAAAGTATCCAGTAACTACACTCAAACCAATCGGCCCCACATTTCTACAAAAAACCCAAAATCCCAAAAGTCCTCCTTTGGCTCGAGTAGACAGGACAACCGGCGGACTTTCCACCAAAAGCCAACACTAATAACAGCGCTAACCGCCGGAAATCTGATCGCAGAAACAGGCCTCCTTTTCACCGGAGATTGACAAACCATACACCGGCCAAATATCGGACACGTGTAAACAGCCCACCACCATATCAGGTAAAACACCTAAGGAAGTTACCATCGTACCAATCACATTGCCTAAACAAACCACTTACCTACCAGTCATTGGGCCAGAACCAATTCCCGCCTTTCCATGTACACCACCCACAGCAGTCAACTCTGAGCCAACGTCCCCAATCACCCATTTACAAACAATACTTCCGCCAAGCCTACCAACCCATCAATCGTACTGTAGACCAGAATGGAACATGGGTCTAGATAACGATGCATGCCACGTCGATCCCTCACGAAATCCTGATAAAGTCTATCCGATACCTGTGAGGATTACGAATCACAATGTTAAATTAATTAACAAACGAAATACCAAGCAAAACAAGCTTTTACGAAATCCCAATATGATCGACATTCCTACCACTGAAGGCAGGTCTTGGAATGAACACTCGACCCTGAAAGACCTTAGTATAGAACGGGACACTCCGCAAAATTATAACATTTCAAAGTCCCCCCATTTCCGTCTGGTACACTTAAATATAAGGTCTCTACGAAATACCTCCCATTGGATCCAATTCGCCGAATTTGTTTCAAAGACAAGGATTGAGGCAATAACATTATCAGAGACTTGGTTAAACACAACCATACCAAATGCCGAGATCAACTTGGAGGGCTATAAAATTTATCGCCAAGACCGCCTCCACAAAAGAGGAGGAGGGGTAGCTGCGTACATTCGGAGTGATATTAAGGTCACCGTACTGAAGGAAATATCATCAGTTTCCACCGATTACTTCCAGCAGCTTTGGCTCAAACTTCAGACTAAAAAGTTAAGATCTATCCTGCTCTGTGTATCATATAGACCACCAGACTGCCCGCCGTCCTGCCTAGAAAACAACCTAAAAGCAAGTTATATGCAAGCCGCCATGCAGGACAAACCCATATTTATTTTGGGAGACCTCAATTGCAACACCATGAAGGTCACCGCTGAGACCACAGCATTGGAAAACTTCATGTACGAGATGAACTTAAAGCAATTGATCACTTCACCAACCAGGATCACAAACACTTGTGAATCACTAATCGACGTAATCATAACTTCATCACCCAACCTTGTCCATCAAAGTGGTGTTATGGACACACTCATAAGCGACCACCTACCAGTATACACCGCGTTAAACATGAAACTTCCTAAGCCATCAGTACAGAGCATCCTGACGCGAAGCTATAAAAGCTATGATAGTTCAAAGTTCATTACCCATCTTGGTACAAGATCACAAGAACTCATTTCTATCTTTTTCGATTCCAATGTCAATTCAAAACTCAGAAAACTTAATGATGTCCTCTCTACTACTTTGGCTGTCCATGCTCCAATTAAAGAGGTCAAGATTCGACGTCGATCCTGTCCATTTGTTACTGCTGACATCAAAAAACAAATGATCTACAGAGACCAGCTACATCGTCGATACAAACAGACACGAGAAATGGAGGACTGGAAGAACTTTAAAACAGTCCAAAAATCAATCAAATCCACCTTAAAAGTCGCAGAGAAAGACTACGTCCGCACTGAAGTTAATACACATAAAGACAAACCTGGGTCACTTTGGAAAGTAATTCATAGCCGCATTCCGTCTAGAGACAAAACAACCCCAATATACAGCAAAAACCAGGAAGAGGTTGCCAACGATTTTAACAGTTTTTTCCAGTCAGTAGGGATAACAGCCGCCGAAACAGCTACGCAACTGGCCTTAGATAATAACATCAATATATCTTCCATGTCTGCCTGTGAAATCAAGAACCTACAATGTCCGATCGAAGAGTCATTCCACTTCATACCTGTTACCTGTGCGGAAATTGAACGCATACTAACATCTATGCCATCAAATAAATCACCAGGTCCCGACAAAATCAGTATGAGAACTATTAAAGACTGCCTCCAAGTAATCTTAGGCCCCCTGACGGATATCATCAACAGTTCATTTACAACTAATACGTTTCCAGAAGCCTGGAAAATAGCAGAAATCATACCAATATTAAAAGAAGGGGATCACGAAATAGCCTCCAACAACCGTCCCCTCTCAATGCTCAATGTAATCTCGAAGGTATGTGAGAAAGCGGCCTTAAATCAATTCACGAGTTTTTTAAACCGGACCGGCCACCTTACGGCACACCAGAGTGGAAACAGAAAGTACCATTCAACGGAAACCCTCAATATATTAGTAAACGATTTTTTCCTGAACGCAATGGATAACAAAGAGCTATCTGCCCTTATTCTGTTAGATCTGTCCAAAGCCTTCGATAGCATCGACCACACAATATTGCTTCAAAAACTAAGCAATATTGGAGTATCTCGTAAGGCTCTAAATTGGTTTAGAAGCTACCTTTCAGACAGAAAGCAATACGTACGCATTGGCTCTGCAGTATCAGAAACTCTTTCAATCACTCATGGCGTCCCACAAGGGGCAATATTGTCACCTCTGTTATTTTGCATCTATATAAACGACCTTCCAACAGCACCAAAAACAGCTAAGTTAGAATCATTTGTGGATGATTCGAAAATATTCATGTCCTTTCCAATCACGAATATAATCGATGCAAAAAGTAACATAGAAGAGGATCTTAAGAGGATTGCAACATGGTGTTTCGCAAATAAGCTGTTAATTAACCCTGAAAAGACAAAATTAATGCTAATAGGCACTCGACAGTTAATCGGAAACCTTACTGAAGGACTGGTTATCTCGTTCCTAGGAAAAGAGATCACACCTTCCTCTTACGCCAAAGACCTAGGGCTATTCATGGACAGTTATTTAAGTTATGATCATCATATACGACACGTCATATCATCTTCAATGGCAAAACTGTACCAAATAAATAGAGTAAAGGACAGCTTCGATAGCGAAACCCTCCACACGATTGTCAATGCCCTAGTGATGAGCAGATTGTATTACTGCTCTACGGTGTGGTCGAATACATCGGCAACAAACATAAAAAAACTCGAAAAAGTACAAAATTTTGCTTGTAGGATCATAACAAATACAAGGAAATACGACCACATAACACCAGTACTACAGGCGATCGGTTGGCTCCCAGTCAAGGAACATTTACAGTACAGAGATACACTAATGGCTTATAAATGCATGAACGAACTTGCACCGCCGTACTTATGTGACCAGTTTTTAAAACGAAATGCAGTTCACAACAAGAACACCCGGAATAAAGACGACCTTGACATTCCCCCATGCAAAACAACATCAGGTCAAAGAAGTTTTTGCTATAGAGCAATAAAAATCTGGAACATTTTAGATAAAGATTTTAAAAAACTACCTTTTAAAACATTTAAGAAGCACTTAAAGAAAAATATGTTAACAAATAACGTTAACGGAAACCTATCTTAGTTAAAGTATTAAAATCTTAGTATAACTATATAACTAGGATTTCTCTTAATTGTAAACATATTTTATAAACATAGCATAGTCAATAACGTAATTGTAGATAGAAATATACCTATTTTTAGCCTTGTTAGTACATACTGAAAAGCCCTATTGGGAGTATGTTTTATGTATAATAATAATAATAATAACCAACATAAACGACAAGTCGCGAAAGCAAGACTAGTAAATTATTGTAGTGTATTAGCTATTTCTTTTGCGCGGACTATAAAATGGTCGCTGAGTTTTTTAAGGTGTCTCAGACCAGAGAACGCCACTAGAGAACGCGACTTTCTATCAAGCAATCGCGGACTCAGTTGAGAATGGCGGATATTCTAAAACATTTCGTTCAAATTCTCCAATTATTCCACTTCCTACTGATTTTTGCAGGTCTTTGTATTATGCCTCTACCAATTTTCTGCAACCCTCAGCCGGGCGAACGCCTGTGTATGGGCTTATTACGCGTGGATTAAAATACAACCAGATGTTCACGTGGTTATCCCGTGCGCCGGTCGGGTTAGATTAATATTTCTGAACAACGATTTTCATGTAGGAAAACTGTTAACACAATAAATAATACTAATAAATAATAATCATTACAATAAGTGGCAAATCATGTTTTTAGCACTGTTTCTTTATAGCGTCACACTAGTAATTCCTCAATCATTCTAGAGTTCCTTTCTACAATAAATAATTTCCCTTCCTTTTTTATTAAATTCAAAACCCGATGCCATGGAAGTTGGTTGGGAGACACAACTTTTTCTCATAGCTTCTACCAACTTTATATCCCATGTAATGATGCCAAAATGATGTTACATGGAGAAGATTGACAATAGAAAAATTTTCATCATTCCATATAAAGATTATTTCATCCATGCAATAGAGTGTACAGGGGGTAATCTCTTCCACAATCTTCATCTCTGTCCAGAAGCTGCAAGGGGCCACCAATCATGAATTCCACTCCATGAACTGTCGAAATCGACGGAAAGAATATGGAAGCACGCCCAAGGCAGGAAATTAATAGGTAATTGCCGGCCTATTATGATTAGTGAACCAATGAGAAGCAATAATGTTTGATGCAGCTTGGGTCTTGGGGTATCATTTTACTGTTGTTGACACAATTGTTGTTTTCTTTCTTTGCGTTATCACTGCTGTTTAATTTAAACTATTCTGAATAATAATTTCAACGTGATGGATCTGAAGAGTCTAACCTGTATACAATTGCAAGACTTGATGAGAAGCAGATCGGTCCCAGCGGATATATGCGATTCACTCAGTCTAGGTAAATACCTTTGTTTTGCTTTGAATGCTATGGAATTAGTGGAACATCTATGCAAATTGTTTAAAAATTTAAAAATTCACAATTTCGTATAGCAAACGACATTGATGGCATGATACTGAGTGATCTGATTGACGATCAAGCTAAGTTTCAATCAATGTTCCCGAAATCTGGACATCGTTTACATATGAAGCGGGTCGTAAAAAGTCTAGCTGCGGAATGTCACACGTTGACTTCGAATCCTGAAAGTGGTTTCTGTGATGTAAATGTTATAAGCCCAAAGTCGAGAGAACTTAACATCGACAATAGATGAACAGTCGGTATGTGTTTATTACCTTTTATTTCTCAACTTTAACCCAGCTGAGTCACACAAATTGATTTATAAATAGATTTTGAAAGAATTTATGTCATCTTTACACTTTAGTTGCCATCGAAATAGATTCCCCATAGTAATAGGGGGACTTTTTGGGGGACACCCTGTATTATTTACTCAATGCTTAGATAGCAGGGTTATATGTGATAAACTTATACATACACCTTTCGGAAGCCTGAGGGGGTGCGCCAGCTCCCTGGGGCACATTTTTGTAATAAAACGGGAATGTCTAGGGACAGTTTCCCAAAGTTCCAAGGACACCACTTGTGTAGTTTATATTTATGCTCTACAAAAAGATTTGGTCATGTTTACGTGGGCATTCGCGATCGCAGGAAACAAAAAAGGTATCTTTGATTTTAAAATAGTATTCACAGCTGCATAAGCTTCTCCAAAAAGGGATTTTTGATCACAGAAAAGGCATTTTTGGTCCCTTGAAAATTTGTTTGTGTTTTCGCCTCTAAACAAACTGAATTGTTGCATTCCTATAAACTGAACAATACATTTTGCAATAACTTTGGGCTTTTGGAAACATGTTAATCTCTTTATCCAGACAACTGGGGTTGCATACATTTCTATAGTATATTTATAGCTATGAATTGAATCAAAACAACACATAATGAACCGAATATATTTATATATTTCGATAAAAAGAAAAAAATCTCAATCTTTCAAGGTTGAATACAGACCTAGGAAAAAAACATAAGATATTGGTTTGCATTCTGTGCTCGCCAAAATAAAGAAAAAAAACAGTCGACGGTAAAATCCGCTAAAAATATTCTGACACAGAGAGTGTCTGCCAACAAACCTGTGACATCAATGTGGAGAGGACATTGCATCGTATAACTGTGCAAGTCGGTGCTGTGCGTGTAGGTATAAGTGACAGTATGTCTGCCAACAGAGAACCAGCCACTGTTTTGTCGTGGGTTGGATGTGCTTGGTACGGTCTCACAAGGCTGGGGTAAAGGTTCTGACCAACTTAGGAAAGCTTTGGTGTTACCCTCTTGGACCTTGGCACGAATTACTCTGGGTGGGGGACAACCACACACTATAAAGTAATACAAATCATAAGACAAGTATATCGACGCACACATCGTACGTCTTGGTAATAAAAAATTAATTTGTTATTTAATTGAACACTTCTTCGATTCGATTGATGACATCTCTGGAAGCTAGGCTATTATGATAAATGGGGACACAAACGATATTATTCATTGATACACGCTGCGGTATTTTGTATTACTATAAATTCTGGCCTCTGATTGGTCGAGCGACCTCGGACTATTACGCAATAATCACTTAAGCAGATTTTTCAATATGGCTGCGTGTTGGTTTTGTCGCAGTGACAAATGAAGAATGGCGTTTTATTTACGAAAATAGTGTGCACAAAAGCACAAAAGAAGTGAAAAATTGGGGCGAATAATTTTTTATGGTAAAAAATACTTTGTAGAAAGCTTTATAACTGTATTTTCCTATATAGCCGGACCCATCCATTCTGCCTTCAAATCATGCTAACTTACCGCCAATATTCACTCTGACAGAACACTGCACATTAGTATGTTTTTCATCGTCTGAAGAAGGCGAAAATGTATACGTGATCTCATGTCTCCCTGGACCATATTCCATGGGGGACTCGGCACCTTCGGGGTTAACCTTGGGCTCAGGAACAATAACACCATCTTCGCAATATAATTTTGGCTTTTTCCATCTGAACCTAAACTTGCTGTCTTCATTCTTGACATACGCGACTGTTAATAAGTTACCCTGGCACTCGCATGGTTTTGTTCCTGTAAGATGCAGCCATTTGTAAATGAAATGGTCTTGTATAAGGGGACAATGCTATCCCTCAAGAGTGGGGAACAAATTCAATTTCCCGGTATATGAAATATGCATTCGTTTGACATGTAAACTTTGTATATGAAGTTTTTGTATAAGAGCTAATTAACATCCCCCACAACTTAAAAACAAGCTTCACAGAACCCCCCCCCCCAACTTAAAAACGGCATTCACATATCAAAGACAAGCATGCATGTCCTAGTCAACCATGTTCTCTTCGTGTTTAAGTTAGAATGGTTTAGTTACGAGTTCAACTAAGACTGTTAGGTTCCGAGCCATTATATTTTTTTTATTCGTACACTAACGTATTTTTAATTGATGCTCGTTAAAAAGAATGCAAACAACATATTGATATTCGATTAGGATCTAGGCTGTGAATAATTGTTTTGCATAATGCCATAGCAAATGCGTGTAGCACTATACTTACCGGGTTTACAGAAATTTTCTACTAATTGATCTACAACCTTGGGCAAATCTTCCAACTTTGATTCAAATACTTGGTTAGGTGATGACCATCTCCTAATGTAAGATCGAAAGTCTCTGATATTTTCTTCGTTGCCTCCAGCCAAACCGATAATAGTAACATTATTCTCTTTTAGGGTTTTTGAAGCTTTGTCAGCAGGTTTCGTTTGATCTGCTTTCTTATTCCTTCTGTCCTTTTTTTTTCCTGTAGTAAAATCAGGATTCGGTCTTCCGTCGGTGAACAACAAAATAACGTCGTCAATCCCATCGCGATGATTCTTTGGACTCTTTTTATTAAATTCCTTGAAAAAGATAATCAAAACGATGATCAATCTATCCATCTTGGTCGTCACCTTTTGGAGATAACGATTTCACGAGATACATAGCTATTACCCAACGTTAGGCTGTGCATTTTTAAACAAGTGTTGTGAAGGGATACTACTTACTTTCAGTGCGAGCATGAATGCACTGCCAGTGTGGGTCTGTTCGCCACTTAAATCGCGGTCATAATCGTATCCCTCCAGGTTATCTATAATCTTTTCCGAATCTGTAATTTCGCCAACTTTCAACAATACTCTTGTATATTTTTTTAGCGCTTTAGTCCGCTCTTTTCTAGCTGGATCTAAACTTTGTCCATCCGAGAATGTGATGAAGCCAAGGTGCGTGCCATCTTCTCCCACGTTCAAATTTTTATTTCTGATAAGTTTCTTCATGAATTCGAACACAATTTCGTAACGTGTCCTGCCAATGCTGTTGGAGTTGTCCCACAAAATAAGAACATCCTTTTTGCATTCTAAAATTTTGGAAGATACAATATATTCCGTTGCTATCTGTGCAACTCATTTTACAAAGCGGGATTTTTATAATTTTCACTTTTTCTCATCATAATAATTGGAGCGTAATAAATGTTTCAGACAGCTGTACCCTGCATACAGCTGCAAACAGCTGTAATCACGGCGCTTTTATACGGTTCGCGCATGCTCCGACATGCTCCCAAAAAACACTTGAATTCATTAGCATCCAAGGGCTCCACTCCATAAGTGCTCAGGAATTTAGCCCCTGATTCATTTCACTCGCAACGGCCCAGAAAGTAAAGTAAAACAGAGTGCACTACTACTACTATATGAAAGCAAGCCCCAATTAACAACATTATTATACCTGTGACAGAGACAATTCTTACATGACATTGGATACCAAATGTTTGATGTTTGCCGTTGTACGTGTAGTTGTAGTACAGCGTGTAGTTACCAATAGAAAACAGATCACTGGTTTTGTCCGGATTGGCTGGACTTGGTGTGGTCGGACATCCGGGCTCAGGTTCTGACCAACTGACTAAGATATACCTCTGTCCTTTTTTGGCACGAGAAATCACCGTTTGGTTGCATGGACAATCACAACCTAAATCAAAAATTCAAACAATTATAGAACGTGTGGAAAACCAACGATTTCGTTTTCAACCTTCCTTTATTTGCTACCTTACTGCATGAAGTTGTATCTTAATGTTTTTCCCTAGTGAAAATGCATGCACGCTAAAGTAGGTGGATAGAAAAACATCAAAACGTCTCGGGACAGCATCACTTACGGACAACTGTGAAATTGGCAAAACATTTAAATTCGAGAATCTGTCCATATTGTTTATACGAGTACAAGTAGGTGATCACGTGTTTGCCCAGCGAGAAATTCGCAGGGGACGTGACGCCAGGTGGATCGATCTGACTGACATTAAAATCAGAGCACGTAACTTCGGGTACTGGCCAATGGACCAACCCTTGATTTTCATAAGGTTTAACATATGCAGTAAACTGATTAGTACCGCCATCTCTACATCTGCATTCACCTGGAGAGAAAAATGTTAAACGCATTGTTTTCACGAAACAAAGAGTACGTACGCGATACAAGAAACAAATTTAAGAGTACTCAAAGACTGCGTAGAATCTACCTCCGCCAGCGACAGATATTAGCTAAGTAAAGTATTTTATATACAGAAATCATAAACGAACAGGAAAAGAAGATAAAATGTATTTTTTAACAAACCTTTTGTTTTTTACTTACCCAGTGTCTCACACGAAGCATTAACTATTTGATTCACAACTTTGTCCAACTCTTCCAAATTTGACTCAAATATTAGTTCTTGTGACGCCCCGCGCTCCACATAAGTTTTGAACTTTTTGACCTTATTTTCATTGCCGATAGCCAAGCCAACAATGCCAATGTTGATGTTTTTCTTCTTTATTATTCTGGTATATTCATCTACAAGCTTTGTTTGATTTTCTGAAGCATTGAGTGCTGCGCTGATTAACAACACAATAACATCCTCCACCTCCGGACGGACATTTTTTGGACTACTCTCGTTAAAAATCTTTAAAAAATTGAACACTCTAACACTTTAAATGGAATTGTATTATTTTGTCTTCAATTTAATTTCAAAATAAATGCTTTTTTGTGGAAGTAAAACATATATTAACTTACATTGTTCGCGAGTTCAAATTTTCTGTTTATGAAAATCGTATTGACGCTGGAGCCATTTTCATACTCAAAACTATCCAACCACTGGATCAACTCTGTTTTGTTCTTGATTTCCCCAACTTTTAACGACTTCACAGTTCGGTTGTCGTTCGAGAGGGTGATTAAACCAAGATGAGTGCCTTGTTCTTCCACGCCCAGCTTTTCACTTCCGACAAACGTCTTAAGGAATTCTTTCACAACCGAGGTGAATTTAGAGCTAACAGAATTCGAGTTGTCCCATAGAACGAGGATATCTTTTTTGCAATCAGAAACTATGTATACGAGGGAGCTATATTCAGTGTTATGGGTGACACAAGCAGCTAGAGTCAATTTCAAGTATAACTTTGACGCGCATTCTTGGAGGTCGACGTTTTTTCGACATTTACACTCTGCGTATTAAGGTTGTTTTAGAAGAAGACCTTTCTCGAAAGAAATTTCAGGCGAAAAAGTCCCGCACACAGTATTTTCAAAACAAGGTAGCAGTGCTGTACTATTATTAGGTAACCATGCATAATGCGCAAAGTATGATTAATAGGGTTAGGGTTAGGGTTAGGGTTAGGGTTAGGGTTAGGGTTAGGGTTAGAGTGGCTTGTGAATGCCACACAGGTCACTGCTTTTTATCAATGTAATTCATTAGTTATACCTAAGTTGAAATTAAGTTTTAAGACGAATGACACGATGAAGACTATCCGGATGTACTTGGATGTACTGAATTTTTTTTAATCAACTTAACATTTAGGAGATTAATTTACAAAGGAAAGGAAATAGTCGATTACTTTTTAATATTGGTTGATGGTCATAGTAGTTTTACCTCGTTCGTTGCCATTTCCCTGATCCATTTTTTCAATTTCTAAACATGCAGTAAACTTGTATAAACGTGTAAACTTTATATTTATTTTACAAAAAAATATTGCAAGATGAGATTCAAAATCCAGAACCATGAATATCAAATATACGTAATGATTGTAAATGTATTATAAGTAAACCAAGCTTACCATTGTCCTCACAAGACTGAACATAGACTGTAATGGTACACATCAGGTTCATCCCTCCATACAGTTCAAAGAAATTCTTGATTTCATTTAAACCGACAGGAAATTTGTGCGGTGACTTTATGTTTGGTTCAACGAACTGATGATTGATTTGGAACTTTTTCGTGCATGTAATATTTGGTTTGGTCCACGACAATGGTTCAGACGTGTTGCTGTACGTAATGCGATCAATATGTTTCACTTCGAAATTGCAAACACACTTACGCCCTAAGAAAAAAATTGTACTTTTAGCTTCCTCGGTCACTCCTACAATGCTCCACGAGATCTGATACGGCGCACCGCACGTCGTGGTATGATGCCCGAACGACCGGCAGACGTAACAACCAACCACGTGATGAGGAGGCACGCGTTGTAATGTGCTTAGGGGAGGGGTGAAAATTCCTTCAAAAGTTTCCCCCATTCCTTTGCTCCCATTTTACAACCGTCCCGTCCGACATAACCATGCAAATGCATTTGGATATCATCATGCAAAATGACGGGAAATTTCTTAAAATGTTACTTTTTCGAGCTGTTCAAAAAGATAGTTAGACAAGCCAGCACAGTGAATAGTAATAATAAAAGTCGATAATGTACATCTAAAAGCTTACCAACAACACCTAAACTCTTACGAAAAGTGATAGAAATCTTACCAATGATAGGGCACAGATTTATGTAATTTTCATATCTGTCTTCGAGATAGTCAGCTGTCTCCTTACAACACGGAGACATTTTTATAGTATCTTCCTGTAAACATTCTTTCTCCCATTCCTTTCTATCTTTGACAAATTCCGACCATCCCCTTTTACAAAATTCAGATTCCCCTTCTTTCTCTCCAAAAACGAGGTTTGCAGCAAAGTAAAAAATTATTAAGGTCTGAACAACTTCTTTACAGTTGCCAAATATAATTGGTTTCCGTTGATTCTGTTTAGGGCTCATCCTATGAAAATATTGTACTGCTGATAATTGTCAAACCGCAGCCGTGCGTAAGATAGTAGAAAAATGTTATTTTAACAGACAATAGACCTTTCCTGTTTTAGCTTTCAAGCGTGCAATGCGTGACGGTAGTTGATTATCAAGCAACTTTGAGTTGCGATACCGCTCTGGTTAGAAGCGATTTTGTTTGTAAGAAAACTTTTCCAATTCTTTTTGCTTCTTTGTTAAATTAAATCGCTCCTGAACATGGCGAAATCACAACTCAAATTGACCTTGATAATCAAATGCCATCACGCATTGCGCGCTTGAAAGATGAAAGGGCAAAGGTTTATTAAAAAGGCTGTGTAAGCCTACGTTTGAAAAATGTCTACACTGTAACGTTATTTTAAAAACTAAGCAGTTCCCGATTAGAACATGACCGCGATTAGGCAATCCGAAACATCCTAAACCGTCAATTTAAACGACATCATGACATAGAAATTTAATAATAACGGTGTGCAATAATACATAGTAATATTTGAATGCGAAAGAACTGCATGTTAGGAAAACATTAAAAAGGGACTGGCACTGGTCCTCATTTCGGCTTTCAATTGGCTTCAAACTTGCATGTCGTCCGAGTTATCGTTCCAGATCACATATAGTTCACTGTCGTAATCCAGAAATAGCTTAAGGGACGATGTGGGCTCAGTAAAGGGTCCTTACCGAATTTACATGCGTAGACTGGGTCACCCAACTGACTGTGCTAAGTTGTGTCAGTCAAACATGAATGATAGATATTGAGCACTTGCTTTGGCTCGAAAGCAAGGCTTATGGTTTCATAACCCTAAATTACACTATTAGTGCTGATATGATTATTTTGTATATTTGCAATGTTCCACTATCTATAGTTAAACCTGGCTTTCATCCAGTAGCGTAGCCAGCCTGACGATTTTGTCCGGCTATGTAAATTTCGAGTTATTACAATTATTCATGTCTTTAGAAATATATTGTTTTTACAGTCAGTGAACACAAAAATATTAGCATAGAGGGACAAATCGACATGCTGGCTACGCTACTGCTTTCATCATGAAAAAACGGGCCTCATGCATGAGTTGTAATTGGATTTCATTGCAGTAGAAAAATTAGCGCACAAATTGACAGAAATACAGAATTCATGCACATCATCATCATGACGGAAAAACCTTTTGAGGAACCTTTTGAAAATGTTTTGTTCTTTTTCGTAGCATAGAAGAAGCTTGAGAGGAAAGTCTATTGTTACTCAGTTACTCATCTTAAGCAGAAAATACATTTCACGTAGAATCGAATATAAATAACTGTCACACACTTAAAATTTAAATTAGAACAATCTCTTGTCAAAGAAGCCGGCTCACAATTATAACATTTGGATAGAGAACAAACGAAGCACTTGGTAAGGACTGCTTTCCACTTACGCGTTTTTCATACGCACGTGTGCACATGCACGTAGAAGTCTGAATCTTAATATATGTCATGTTTGAAAAAGCTACGTGAGTAAGTAGAAAGAACTTAGTTTTCCCCATATTTTAGTATCCATTTGGTGGCCCACGTGTTAAATAATAAAAATATGGAAGCATTTAAAGTTTTTCCTGCGAAAAAAAAACGCATACTGGCGTAAAGTTAATTTTTTCCATGCAACATTACAACTAATAGTAATAGCAAGCTAAAAGTGATAAACGAATTTTATAAGAACGAAGCGATAAACAAGTTTTTTTTATAATGCCAGAAGTGTGAGTATATGCAATTGATCTGAAATGTTGACGGCGCGACAAAGATTAGATTGTGACTGTACTGCATAGACGATTTTGATTCTGGTTTTAGAAATTAACCTGCATGTATATCATAATTATATAGTTCGAATGCCATGCAGCTATTCCAAAATTTGGCATTCAGTTCTTCGACTATCTAAAAGTAAACGTAAACTGCGTTTTGCGATGAAACAGCCGGCTTCGTGCAGCAGTCCTTCGCGATTCTATTGTAGTGGAAAATTTGCGCTCACTTTGCAATCATATGTGATATGATGAAAACAAACTTTTGAGAAACTTTTAATTCCTGCATGCTATAAGCGCGGAGGTGCGTCTTTTGCGAATTTTCCTGCCTAGTGAAAAATCTAAAAGGTTCTAATCTTTGGCCGACAAGACGGCGTGGAACCGTGCCCACGTTAACCAAGTGTGTAAATGATGTAATGTGTAACCATATTGATGTAAATGAACCTTTTCCAGCTTTATTTAATGGACGTTTGGGTTTGTCCTAAATTAAATGCATGCGCGAGCGTTCAAACTAGATTAAGGCCTACGAAATAAAATATACTCTCATCCTGATCGCGTCAAATGCAATTCAAGATATGATAATGTGATAACAGGCAAGCTGATTATTAATTTTTATTACATCACTATCCCATTTTCTTATTGGTATTAAATAAATTGTAAAAATGATTAAATCACTCTCTTGAACGATACTCGATCACGTAGGCCTGACGGTCGAAATTCGATATGCGTAACATAAGCCACGCACAGTAAAGACACATTTTATGAAATTTGCAAAAAACAACTTTTCTATGTACGTGATTTTATGTTTTCTAATTTCCTTTTTCAAAAAAATACCCCCATGCAAACAAGGTGTAACTATTACAGGACACAAGATCCCCCACAGGATAGTATACACGCCATTTACACTAGATAGGTCTGATAGATAGTTAGATCGATAGAAAACATGATAGATAGATGACAGATGACGATACAATGGAATAGTCTATATTATATTAGAACTATTGTATAAGATTAATTGATTGGAAATTCGTAAAGAAATCTCAAGCATACACAAACTAGACGAATTTATTCGCGCGAACAGATAAAAAGTAGGAAGCGTTTCTACTTTTTCTATATATGTATGTATAAACATATTAAAAATTAACAAACTGCCATAACATTTATACGTCGCATCGACACTACGGATATAATTATTTTGAAACCGTACCTATAAATTAACAAACTTGTATGCACACGTTTCATGCCAGGTTGTTACCGATTTAGCGAGTCAATATTTTCTTCATGCATTCATTTCTTTAACGACCCTATTTGCAAGCTTTTTGCCCGTGTTTAGTTCTAATGATATTCAAAAGGTGAGGTTGAGGTAAATTCTGGAGACTATCGGTAGATCAAAACTGCGAATATTATTAATGGCCTTAGAAATTTCGAAGCCAAAATTGTGAATGCATGTCTAAGATATGTTTTGAAGAAATGAATTCCCCTCAAATACCGTATTTTCACACTACTCCCTTGCTTGTACAACATGTAAACATGGAAATAAGGTCTACATTGTGTATTTCTACGGTATACTTACCTGTTATAATATTGCGTACCACGATTATCTTTGACTGATGTTCGGTTATAATTAGGAAAAAGGATCAACAATCTTCAGCTTTCAGGCTGGAACGACGTTAACTGTATGAGTTTCCCAGCTGACTTCTCAAGGTTTTTGTCTATTGTAGGCTAGGTTGCGATTGACATATATATAGCTACTCGCGGTAGTCGATATTGTGACGACACCTCGTTTTGAAAGCTCTTTCGTCGACTGAGATACCCAGCTGACTTCTCAGTCGGTTTGTCTATTGTTGTCTAAGTTGCGGCGTGTTTTAAACTATACGTCGACTATTCTCATTGTATATTTCTCCTGTACATGCGCCATTCCAAAATGTTCTATTTAGCTAGTTTTGCATGACACTAATTTTAGTTGTGAGCCATCTCCCACTTTTTATTATGTGATCGGTTACATGCATGCATGCAGTTCTTCTGCTTTAATAAAAAACAAACGCCAATTACAAACAGTCCTGATCAGAAAGTCTTGTAATCGAACACGTGCAGAAAGAATAGATAGTAGACAAACTACTCGAGAATAGAAGTGATCAATGTCATCAATATTGGTGTAGGGTAACTTTTCATTATAGATGAATAAATCCCTATATTTTATAAAATTTAGAGAAAGACATAACAGCTATAATGTCAAGAGAAATGAAGAATTAAAATAATTTCAGTGTACAGGGAGGTGGTGCATTTCATTTTGAGTCCCATTCCACACTACAATCCACCGAAGATATATACGTTCGTTAAAACTTGTCAAAATTGGACTTCTTATAAACGCTTGTCCTGAGTTAACTCCAGCGTGCCGCGCTCGTGCCAGTCTTGAATATAAAGCTTCTGAACATAAACAGTTTATACTCATTGATTTAGACGCCTTGCGAACCTAAATGTTGTTCTATATTCAGACAATACACTGTGCTTTAAAAAGTATCGGAAATTCAAAAATGCATGTTTATATAAGGACATGACTTTGTAGTTATTTTATCTTCACGCTGTATTAATGTATGGTATAATAGATCTAGCAAATAGCCGAAATCGTCTCGATGGAAACGTTTCACAAGTCGCCAAGTCTGTACTGCAAAATATTCATGCGATCCCGGATTTTGCACGCCTATTGACATTGAGAATTTGTATCAACTATTGAGACTTAGGATTCTCATATACTATTTTCAATGCAAGGCAAATTCTCTGCATGGGGAAATAAATTTATTGATACACTTACATAGTTTGTATTTATAAATATATAAATAATACATGATGTACAACTGAATTCTCCGACGATAAATATACATGACAGAGTCAGATATCTATTCTGTCGCCTCATATACACAAACAACGACAGTGGCTTTACATTTTCCGCGCTGCCTCTTCTACCTCTTGTCCTGGTTTAAACGTTCTTTGGTGCTTCTTTTAAAATCTTAAATAATGATATTAATATATCGAATAATCAGACTTCGATTCATAAATAAACTTACAGCCGGAAAATAATATATTCCATGCAGTTATTAGTTATCACAGTTTTTTGTTATATAATATTAACTGTTTGTGGATTGGCTAATTGCGCTTGGACTGAAAAGGGGCGGTTGACAAAAAACATAGCCAAACCCGGCAGACGGTCTTTCGCCGTTATCGCCTTGATCACGTCAAATGCAATTCAAGCAATGGATAATGTGATAACAGGCAAGCTGATTATTAATTTTTATTATATCAACAGCCCATTTTCTTTTTGGTATTAAATAAATTGTAAAAATAATTTAAATCACTCTCTTGATCTAAACTCGATCACGCAGGCCTCGCGGTCGAAATTCGATATGCGATTTCCAACAGCCCCGAGCAACTCAAAGGAGACCAACGTACGATCATCGTAACTCAATGCCACAGCCCTAATGTACTTACAATACTACTAGAAAAACATAAGCCATGAACAGTAAAGACACATTTTATGAAATTTGCAAAAAAAAACAACTTTTCTATAAACGTGATTTTATGTTTTCTAATTTCCTTTTTCAAAAAAATACCCTGAAACAAGGTGTAACTATTACAGGACACAAGATCCCCCACAGGATAGTATACACGTCATTTAATGTCTTTTTGATAAATTCATTATTATTTGCCACCCAGAACTATGCTCGCTAAACCGTCGCTCGGCCCCAAAGTCCGTTCGATCTCCACTATAGACGAATTTATTCGTGCGAACAGATAAAAAGTAGGAAGCGTTTTCCTTTATATATATATATATATATATATATATTATAATATATATATATATTATATTATATATATATAATATATATATATAATATATATATATATATATACAGTCGTTATCAAAAAGGTTGTCCTTATCAATATATATATACAAATATATATATATCAATCACGTGAGCATTAAACATTGTTTATTTCGCTCATTTTTGTCTTGTTTCTTTATTATTATCAATATTGTTAACCTTACTATTATATTTATGAAATTTTTAATAAAGATTTTCACGGATTTCCCATAAAATTAACGTATGCAGTAAAATCACGTGACTGATATTTACGTATTTATATATATTTCAATATGACAACCTTTTTGATAACGACTGTATATATATAAATATATATATATATATATATATATATATATATATATATATATATAAACATATTACAAATTAACAAACTCTCATAACATTTATACGCCGCATCGACACTACGAACAAATAAATTTGATATTCGAACATTGTCACGTATACCATTGAGGTTTGATATTGGATCGTAAGTTCTAATGGCGCATAAAACTTCAATAATGCGCGTAATGTATTGTTTTACGTTTGTCCATTATTTCACCTCAGGGCAATGTATTATAACATATATGTAGCTTTCGTAATATGTAATATGATAATATGATAACGTAAATGTATCATTATTTTGAAATCGTACCTATAAATTAACAAACTTGTATATGCACTCAACTAGTTTCATGCATGCCAGGTTGTTACCAGGATGATTTAGCGAAATAGTTAATATTTTCTTCATGCATTCATTTCTTTAACGACCCTATTTGCAAGCTTTTTGCCCGTGTTTAGTTCGATTGATATTCAAAAAGGTGAGGTTGAGGTAAATTCTGGAGACTATCGGTGCATCAAAACTGCGAATATTATTAATTGCCTTGGAAATTTCGAAGCCAAAATTGTGAATGTCTAAGATTTTTTGAAGCAATGAATTCCGCTCAAATACCGTATTTTCACACTATGCCCTCGCTTGTACAACATGTAAACATAGAAATAAGGTCTACATTATGTATTTCTACCGTATACTTCTCACTTGTTAATATTGCGTACCACGATTATCCTTGATGTTCGGTTATAATTAGGAAAAAGGATCGACAATCTTCAGCTTTTAGGCTGGAACGACGGAATAATATTCAAAGCGTTTTCGTTAACTGCATGAGTTTCACAGCTGACTTCTCAAGGTTTTTGTCTATTGTAGTCTAGGTTGCGATTGACATATACTCGCGGTAGTCGATATTGTGACGACACCTCGTTTTGAAAGCTCTTGCGTTGACTGAGCTGCCCAGCTGACTTCTCAGTCGTTTGTCTATTGTTGTCTAAGTTGCGACGTTTTTTAAACAATATATGTCAACTATCCTCATTGTATATATTGCTCCTGTACATGCGCCATTCCAAAAAATACTGTTCTATTTAGCTAATTCTGACACTAATTTTATTTAGTATACACCCGACTATTGTCTATTACAAATCCTACATTCTGATTGGCTACTCAACCATTGTCTATTTGTGATGGTGAACGTTTGGGAAAAATTCGCTCGCGCGACCGTATAAAATTGAATTAATTAAATTATTTTTCGGTGTAATTGCGGTGTATCGATTATTTTCTCGAAATTAATATATCTAGGTACAGGGTGTATACTAAAACAATTAGACAACTCGCCTTCGTTGTCTATGAGCGAATAGTTCGCTCATAGACAACTCGGACTCGTTGTCTAATTGTTAAATAGTTGTAAAGCATGCATCTCCCACTTTTTTATTTTATGATAGGCTACATGCATGTAGTTTTTCTGCTTTAATACAAAACAAACGCAAATTACAAACAGTCCTGATCAGAAAGTCTTGTAATCGAACACATGCAGAAAGAATAGATAGTAGACAAACTACTCGAGAATAGAAGTGATCAATATTGGTGTAGGGTAACTTTTCATTAGATGCATGAGTAAATGCCTATTCATAGAATTTAGAGGGGGGCATAACAGCTAATGTCAAGAGAAATGAAGAATTAGAATAATTTCAGTATATAGGGAGGTGGTGCATTTTATCTCGAGTCCCATTTCGCACTACAACCCACCAAAGATGTATACAGTACGTTCGTTGAAATCTTGTCAAAATTGGACTTCTATAAACGCCTGTCCGGCGTTAACTCCGGCGTCCTGCACGTGCCAGTCTTGAATATAAAGATTCTGAACATAAACACTAGCTACAGTTTATACAAATTGATTTAGAAGCGTCGCGAACCTAATTGTTGTTCGATATTCAGACAACACACAGTGCTTTAAAAGTACAAAAACGTTGTGAATCTATGAATGTTCGACATTCAGAAGTACATCGTACTTTAAAAAGTATCGGAAATTCAAAACTGCATTCTACATGATATCTTTACATAGGAACATGAATTTCACTTTGTCTTACACTTTGCAATTCGCGCTTATATTAAAAGCTTTCGTTCATGATAATGTTACAGCTTATGTTAGCCTGCAATATGTATAATGTATTCGCGAATTAGTTCGTGCTGTGTTTGATCGTATTTCTCAATCGTGTGCGACGTGTCAACGCGCCATACACGACCACATCTTTATACGGCGAAATAGCAACGACATCATAAAAATAGAACCAGAATCTGCATGCATGTACTAAATATATTCTTACCCAAATTAAACCTAAACTTAATCGAACAGCATCAAAAGAACGGTTTATTCGAGGAATTTCCGTGTCATGCGAGCGAAATCAAATCGCGCATCGGAAAATTTGCCAAAGATTTCGAGCAGTGCACCACAACTCTTGCGAGACAAAACTTTGAGTTAGATAAATACGGTCACATAGGTTCTTCAACGAGCGTTGCTTTCAGTCAAGTCCTGGGTACAAATGAGCATTTCACTTTTCAAATACTAGTATATTTCGCGCCAAAACACAATTGCGATGAATTTATGCATTCTGATTGGGTTATTGAAAATGTGAACAAACTTACTGATTGGTCTAAAACGAAATTCCCCCTTAGTTCCCCTTGTTTATACTCGGTCGCTCACGCCGGAATAATTACTAATGCTGCATTGCGACAACGGCGAGAGACCGCCTGCCGGGTTAAACACGAGCAAGAGATAGCGTTAAAGATTTCCCCCTTGGGAAACATGTTTTAGGCGTTCTACCTACTAACTACTATAGTTATACGTGTAACAAAATATTGGCAAATATAAATATAAAAGCTGAACGTAGGAACGTTCTAGTTATTTTATCTTCACGCTGTATTACTGTATAGGAAATCAAGCAAATAGCCGAAATGCTTTCGATGGAGACGTTTCACAAGTTGCCAAGTCTCTATACTTCACTGAAAATAGTTATGCGATCGCGGATTCTGCACACCTATTTATACGTTGAGAATTTCTATCAACTATTGAGCCTTAGGATTCTCATATACTATTTTCAACGCCAGGCAAATTCTCTGGGGAAATAGAATTACCGATGCACTCACATAATGTGTATTTATAAATATGTAAATAATATAATTATGATGTACAAATTCTTCAACGATATAATTATTATATATATATATACATGACAGAGTCAGACATCTATTCTGTCGCCTTACATACAAAAACGACAGTGGCTTTATATTTTCTGCGTTGGCTCTTCTACCTCTTGTCCTGGTTTAAACGTTCCTTGGTGTTTATTTTAAAATCTTATATATTAAAATAATATATGGCAAAACCAGACTTCGATTCATAAATAACTTACAGCCGGAAAATGATATATCCCAGTTATTAGTTATTACAGTTTTGCTATTATAATATTAACGGCATGTTTGTGGATTGGCTACTTGCGCTTGGACTTTCGCCGTTGTCGCCTTGCCCGATTTTAGGAACCGCCTGTCTTGCAGGCTAGGTTTCCTACAGTTTTTACTCTTAATATTTTTCCTGCTAGATTTTCAGTTTTTTTTCGTGACTTCTAGGATCTTTTTCTTCGTGAAATCTTTTTTTCGGTACGCAAGAAGGCTTTTTTGCGCGAATACGTCCTTATTTGTAAACTGATTTACGTTTCATCACAGAATGTTGACTCTAATGTAGCGGAATAGCCACTGTAAATCGCATTAATAAATTATTTAACCACATAATCAACCAAGAATAATTGAAAGAGGCAGAGAGGATATCAGAATTATTCAGACTATGTTAGAGTTGTCGAAGAGAACCCATCGAATTAAAAATTTGCTCCGTAAGAAAAACAGTCATCCGCGCAAACATTAAGACACCCCCCTGTTAAATTGCTTCTTTTTACCAAAATAGTCCACGAAACTACTCTTGTACTTTCCTTTGCACTTTTCTTCGCACTAGTTTTTCAATTTGCACTACGGAAAAGGAAGCAAATAGCGCGAACATCACAAGTTTTATGCAGAACGTTTGAAATTTAGCAAAATTGCCGCACACTCTAAAAAATAGTTGTGCTGAGTAACACACCATGCAAGGTGTGCTAAAAAGCACAACTGCTGTGTTATTTAGCACGCAAGGTGTGCTATAAATAATGAGAAATTAATTTTAGCACGCCTTAACGTGCTGTTGAACACACCGAGGTGCGCATGCTGTACAGCACATGTTTCTGTGTTATATAACACACCTTTTCACATGCATAAGCACATCTTTTGCCCTTAGATTTTAACACACCTTTCTTCATAAAGGTGTTCTAATTTCGCACACCTTTTAAATTCAACCACACACCTGAGCCAACACACCTGTTAAAAAACACACACCAATTTTTTAATAACACACCCTCTCACTAACACACCTTTTGAAAATGGACCTTTTGTTACGAAATGTGAATATATAATGTAATTTAGCATTGTTAAGAAATAGAAGGTCAATATCGACGAGGAACTTACTTGGGGAACATGTCACATAAAATGAAGTGTAAAGTAAATATTATTATGACCCTTCGGTATCACAAAATTACTTTTCCAGTCATAAGGTCACAGCCCATGGGATTTCCTCCGAAACAATAGTATGTCGTACAAAGTACAAGTGTTACGACTCAAGAACATAAGTTCTAGGCGGATACTAGTTTATGTCAATCATTTCTTTGTTATATTTTGCTCGGTTAAGCACTTGAAGCCTTACGTCACTAAAAGCTTAATTCGATGAAATTATTAGTAAAATAGTTTATAAGTTGAGATACGGTTCACAGAGTAATAAGTTGATAATTGTACTTTAAGTTGATGATAAATATTTTAAGTTGTGAACAAGTTTTAACAGTGATCGATTAAGTAAAAGACCAACTTGACTAGTGCGTCACCGGCCTTAAGTAAACACAGTATGAGAGCTGGACCGAGCTTCCAACGCCAACCCACACTTACAACCTACAACGCTGATTGGATTGTATGAATCACATCACCTTGCACAGGGCGTCTTTAAGATCCCCTCAAATTTTATTATAAAAGGAGGCTGGAGGCGCACAGCAACAGAACAGTCAGTGGACTAGCGGAGTAAAAAAGTATATGAAACGTTGGAGAAGCTCAACCTGACAGAACAGACAGCCAAGACGAGAACAGAAAACAACGAGGTCTGAAAGGACGAAGAGTCAGAAGAGAAGAGAAGAACGAGAAAGAAGAGAACATTAGTGAACTTTAGTAAAAGCTACATAACATTTGGTGGAGGATCGGCCTTACAAAACGTTTCGGAAACTCAATCAGTCCACTATATACTCAGAAGAAGTCAGAACAATCAATATTACAAACATTGCTTAGAAACGGGTGCTGAAGTGACCTGATGACTGGTTCGAAAGAAACGCACGCTCTGTATTCATCCATACTTAACTACTTATGGCAACGCTAGACTTTGTTTCACGTTTTGGATGTCTCTTCAAGACAGCTGTCCACAACCTCTACGCTTCCCAGGAACTAGAATTGAAAATACAGTCGTTTTGCCCTCAGTCTACAGTCAAAGACGAGTTTGGCGACATGTACTCCCTCTATCCTAATGTGATAGCTATGTCAAATGTCCAGCCAAAGAGGTACCAGTGGAAGCCTCCGTGGTCGTTGAAATACGATTATTGAGACGTACGAAAGTCTCAGAGATTTCCGGATCCTTCCTGATGGTCAGAACGCTTGTATTATGGACATGAAACTGGACGCATTTTAAGATTTGTATAATATAAGTTTTTGTCATTCTCATGTTACACGTGTATATGTTTGTCATTTGTTTGTTTATGTTTAATAATATTTAACACGAGAGCATAGCTGTTCAACTAAAATTCCTTAGGTACACTCAGCATGCTGATTAAACATGTTGCCGTAGGATAGCGCATGCATGTTTTAATTGGGTCAGTATATAAAATTCATTCTGACGCTTTTAGTTTTGCGTCATTCGTTGATAATATATTTTTCTCTTCCCCCGGGACAGTCAAGGGTCTCCCAAACTTGTTGTAATGGATTATAATTCTTTTTAAAGCCAAAAGCCTAAATATTAGACACATTCTTGCTTTCTCTATGTAGACTCGGTATTTATATTTTCGATGAAAACCTACATTTTGGAGTTTGGTTCGCTGTGCATGACGATTAAAAATAAATGAAATGAGTTCAGTTATATTAAGAAGTATACGTATAAAATTTGTTTGCATGAGTTAAAATATTTTGAAGAATTATTATGAAGACGCGTATAAATAGGTTTAGGTTATTATTATGAAGAGATGTTTTGTCGGAAGAGCTTTATAATAATTTCCTGTTATGTGAGTTGATCAACCAAGAATCTGAATACAATTTTCGCTGTTACAATGATAAGATATTTTATGAGATTTGAATAATTTTTGGTACACTTTCTGATTGCATCTACAAAATGTATCATTTCGTTTAGGTCCCTGGTACATACATTCAGGAAAACAGGAATTTTTACACCTTGTTTTCATACTTATTTTGGTTTAAATAGCTATATTCTCACGTGTTGGATATATATATCATTATTATAGTTAGATTACCCCTGAGGTACATATAGGCATAAGTCAATTATATTCAGATCAGTTGTATCTTGTTTAATCGATTATGTAGTGTTGTCGTAGAATAACAACACGTACTATGTGTATAGTCTCAGTTATTAGGTATTTGGTAATATGCCCGTGATAGCCACGCCGAGCTAAGAAATATAGTTGGGAAATTGTAGACACATATATGTCTGGTATTTAGTTAACTTAAGTCGTTATAGCTCACACGAAGCTGGGGACAGCTTATTCTAGGTGAGGAGGATTGTTACGCAAGGCTTTATTATGTTTAGTTATATGCATAATAAAATAGTATAAAAATAGGAAATATCACCTGCCGTGCATGGATGAGTAATTGATTATTGCCACAAAATGCATGGGTAAATATAATTTTGGTCTTTCGCAAATATCGATTATTTTTCCTTCTGCAAGTTTGACAGTTTGAGTGAATAATTAATGTAGTATTAATCTTAGTGTCGATCAGTTTGACCGATCTGTCGTTTTTAGGTAAACAGTGGGTTGGGGTAAACATGTAAAGTTTACATACCTTAAAAGCCCAAGCGAAGCGAAATTTTATCTTAAAAACAGGATGCCTTAGGCAGCTGCAAAGTTCTTATGTCAATCAATTGTGTTAAAAATGTTGCTCGGTCAAGCATGTAATAGATTACGTCATCAAAAGTTTAATTCGATAAAATAAGAGTGAAAATAGTTTAAGTTGAAAGATATTGTTCACAGACGTATTGTTTGTAAATTTTACAACTTGTTGATGATAAACATTTTAAGTTGTGAACATTTTTAAGTATTGATTGATTGAGCAGAAGACCAACTCGACTAGTGCGACAACGCCTTATACAAACAAGTTACGAGAGCTGGAACGAGCTTCTAATGCCAACCCACATTTCTAACTAACAACGCTGATTGGTTGGATAAGGATCAGCCCACTCTGGTTGATGACGTGCGCAGATGTCCCTCGACCATTACTATAAAAGGGCGTGCACAACACCCCAACCTTCAGTGGACTAAACACAAGAGCTTCAGACGGAGCCCCGAAAAAAGAGTGCACTAAACCTAGAGTGGACTAAACACGAGAGTGGACTAAACACGAGAGTGGACTAAACACGAGGGTGGACTAAACAAAAGAGTAGACTAAACACGAGAGTGGACTAAACACGAGGGTGGACTAAACAAAAGAGTGGACTAAACACGAGAGTGGACACAAGAACTTCAGACGGAACCTCGAAACGAGAGTGGACTAGCTTAGTAAAAAGCATATGAAACGTTAGGAAGCTCAACCTGACAGAACGGACAACCAGACAAGAACGCAAAACGACGAAGATCGACAATTTGAAGAGAAGAGCGGAGAAAGAAGAGAACATTATTGAACTTTAGTAAAACCTATATAAAAGATCTCCTACCTCGCGTATAGAAAATAAAAAAAAACTTTATAACACTTTTACCGGATCTTCGCGTGGTTTCTGATTACACGTCTTCTCGAGCGCGTTCAAAGTTCAAAATCAAAGTATCAAATGATGTTTTGTCACTCTTCACATGAAGCCAAACATTTACGTGGACTCATACAACAAGACAAATAACATATTTCAATGTTACCAAAAAATGTTCTATTTTGTTAAACACGCGCTACTGCTTAGGGCCTGTATTTTCGCTAGGCGGAATTTTTCCCGAACAATATTTTCCGCGCGGAAACTGGAAAGTACAATGCTGTCAACTTTGTTGCAGTGGAAAATGTCGCTACGCGCGCAAAATTCTGCGTAATATTACTATTATTCTTAATACTCCTGTCGTGATTCGTATATTAAAATACTTTGAAAACTAGCTGCTTCTAAAGACTTTGACTTCAACGAGCCGCAACTCGTATCTCTATCCAACATCGTAGAAATTGGTATTTATGACATTGAAAAATGGCTATTTTCAGACGATTCGTTTTTGCTACAATCTACAAATCCTTTTGGCAGCAAATACTTTGTTGAACATATATCTTTTTGCTTAATAAATTTACTCGCGAAATCATAATATAAACCAGCAGCCTATTTCAAAACAATTTCGAGATAAAAGTTAGAACTTGAACAGTTGAACTACACAACGATGTTTTTCATACGAACTACATTACATAGTATATATTGACCTATAATGACGTCATTGCCAGCGTTCTCCCTAACAGGTATAAATTCATGTACAGCCCCAGCGAGTTAACGCTCAATAGAGGTTCACTTTACGTGTTTTAAACCTGCTATTGCTATTAGTTAAAGCGGATTTAGTTTACTAATATTTCATATAACAATTTACTTGGACCCTCAAATGCTCGCAGCAATCCCTACCTTGCAGGTAACCTAGTATATTTTAATATATTGCTTTTTTAAAATACTTTGAGCACGATCAGCGACAACACAACGACGGCTATATAATAATGATTACTTATCATGCATTCCCAGGCCTCATATTTCGTTTTCAACGTCTGCATGTATTTCAGGGTAGGATGGCTTTCAAAATATTTTGACAGTTAGATTTCATATTAGATCAGGGTGTTATTTCCGTTTCTCGACCCTATCTATAGACCTTGACTTAAGCTACAACATTCCACACTCAACATCACACAAGTTTCAATTAATATATAATAAAAACATTTATCATATGGCACGCGGTCTCGTGACTAAAATGGCGTGCGCTGATTGGTTCTTTGCCGGTCTGGAATCCCCCAGTATTAGACCGTTGCTGTAGTAATGGTCCAATTCTCATATTTTTGAACAAAAACAAGATTGCACTTCTATTTTTGACACGAAAAATATGACGGAGAATGGACGAAGAAGAGCATTATTTGTTACATGTGAATATTATATTTATTCATCTTTGATTTTTGTTTATATTACTGTATCATTCTTTTTTAACGAGTAAAAAACAAAGTTTTGGAAGCCACTTTAGTGCTTGCTTGGTGACTGGCTGGCAAAACAGCTGGCAAGAATGCTGCAGCGCATTGTATAAATAAATAAACTAAATACTGTATAGCCATATAATAAACCCCTTATTAACCGAATACGTTCGGTCCGTACTGGAAAAATATCAGACCTCGTTCTTTTATGTACGTACTGTACTCAAGACCTCGGTCTGATATTTTCCTAGTACGGACCCCAAATTCGGTTAATAAGTGGTATGTAATACACGTCTACAGTACTCTCCAGAAATAACCTAACACTGCGGTTGCGGTTCGGTTGCGGTTTTGTTGCGGTTCGGTACTTCGGTTGCGGTTTGGTTGCGGTTTACCGATGGAAACCGCAGACGACCGCAAGGGAAAAACTACCTTACCAGTGGCCGTTCGCTTCAGACAAAAATCTTACGAAAAGCTCAGAAGGACAACAAATCGAAAAAATCTTTAGAAGTGTCTGTTAGACCGAGTTAAGTCGAGCTTTAACCTCCGTCTCACCGCGGTAGGACTTCGGTCTGACCTCGGTTAAACCGCGATCAGACCGAGGTTTGACCAAGGTTAACCCGCAGTTTTCGTCTGTTTTTTTCTGGACCGTTCTGTATGAGTTAATGTTACACCCAATGTTATGGCATGAATTACCATTAAAACGTTGCTGCTTGCATTATCTACAAGTATAGTCTTATTACAACAAAATACTAATATTATTACAGTCGAACAAAGACATGCGAAGTTTCGAAGCCATATTTCAAACGTAAATATGTTTTTAAACAGGACATTTTTTTCCAACAGATACGATACTGGCGTCTCGGCAGCATAAAAGACCAGCAGGGTTGTAGTAATTTTTGCCACAACACTTGTAACCAGATTTCTTACGGTAGGTCTTACCACGGCAGCAATTGTGAGAGGCTGGGTCATAGGTTCTTTTGCCGCAATACCTCCCTAAAAAAGGCATGGGATTTACAAACGATAACGATCACAGCATGATTCACATGCTGCCTACAATTCTCTAAAGTAAGGCTCGTCTGGCATATCTCTATAAGATGCATGTGTTTTCTTTAGATCAATTTGAATATTTCAAATTCCAATTCACGTAAAAGAGGGGATAAAAATCATGTTGGACGCGCTTCAGGCAAGCGTCACTGGCCGTGTGAGAATTTTAATAAATGATTTAAACCTTTCTCTTTTAGCCTTTAAGCTCGCAATACGTGACGATATTTGATTATCAAGCAATTTTGAGTTGTGATATCGGTCTGCTTAAAAGCGATTTTGTTTGTAAGAAAACCTTGCCGATTCTTTTTGCATATTTGTTAAACTAAATCGCCCCTAAACATGGCGAAATCGCAACACAAATTGACCTTGATAATCAACTACCGTCACGCATTGCGCGCTTGAAAGCTAAAAGGGAAAATGTCTATTTTATTTTTCGTGATACATATAGATGGTGTTATCACTAGTTGAATTTTCACCATGCCCCCATCAAACATAATCTCATTTACGCAACCTGCATCTAGCCTCACAGCCAAATTAGGGCGTTACGTTTCCTTAAAGTCTGACTGACCAAACAACAGTCCAAAATACAGCATTGCATGCGTATGAGTAGTGATATGCGCCTGCTTTCTATAACATTGTGAAATAGTCTAAAGCCATTCGTAATAATTATTCTCTAGTCATACCTGTGACAACAATGTTCACATCACATTGTAGCTTAAAACTTTTAGATTCGGTGGTGTGGGTGTATTGATAAATGATCTTGTAGTTACCGACAGGGAACTGTCCACGTGTGTGCCTCGTATTGTTTGGGTTTGGCGTTGTCGGGCAAGTAGGTTTAGGCTCCAACCAACTGACGGAAGCATTTGTTCGGCCGATATTCACTTTAACTCTTACTCTTTGTGCACTAGAACACTCACAGGCTTAACAAATTAAAAAAGTCTTGATTCACTAAGTGAGTTTTTACATTGAATTTTTAAATAACTTTTAAGAAAACATTCGTCTTTTTATTACAAATATAGTGTATCGGTCTCCACTATTCGAGGCAATTATTACGTGAAAACAGTGGCGTACGGGAGACGATAATTGGAGGCGGGCACATATTCATATAATTATTCATATATTCATGTTGTGGAAGATTAATTTATTTTCAAATCCATTGTCTTTTATACAGGTCTGTTAACATGAATATATGAATATGTGGTGTCACGAGTGCGTGTTATATCAAAAATTCACGAGAAACCATGCTATTACTTATTAATAATATATATATTGATTGGTTCGGAATGATTACAAAAAATTGCACTGTGATTACAGATTTTTGCACCGTGTCGGTGATTACAGATTTTTGCAATTAGCTGTACTCCGGAAAAATAAATAAGAGAAATATATGTACTTAAATTTGTGAAACTATTAGACTGAAAAATGTCAGATGGGGGTCTTCAATAAGCAAAATTTGTGAGCCTTGTAAGAGTTTTCTAGGTATACGTACAGGACTTAATATTTATACTGTATCTTACAATATTTGCTGCCGTCTTTGATGGCAATATATTCTATTCTACAAACGAATGTCCAAATTAAATGATCGCACTTCATCATATATACACCAGAGCTAGCAGCCCTAACTGTTTTTGCGTTCACGTCAATCAACATAAATAAAAAGCGATTACGACTATAAACAATTATTGGATGAGGCTGAGCATGATATCATGCAAAAGCCGAATCCAATAATTGTTTTATTACACATTTAAAGAGATTAAAACAATGAAACGAAGCTCATTAATGCTTATTTTATTTTATTAATGTTTATTTTATTTTCGCGCTCTTTTGGATTCAAGTTGGTGGCGCGCCAAGGTCTGGGCATGAGAGAGTCAATGATGCTTTTTGGGTGCAAGTTCGATCCAAAAAAATAATTATTGGACGCTGAGCACGTCAGCAGCTGAAATTACATATTAATTACAGAATATTAAGAAATAACTGTTGTTTTCTGACCAATCAGGGACGACAATACCCACAAAATGTTAATAATAGCGTATTAAAGAACTACGCATAGTAGAAAATGAATCACGTACCAACACATGTTTTTCCATCTCCAATGTATCCTTCGATGCACCTGCACTTGTATTTCGCTAGCTCTATGTCAGTGCAGGTGGCTAATGCTGGATGGCAGTCATCTCTTTTCGTCCCACAAACTGAAAGAAAGGAAAAAATATGAATATGTTAATTTCTTTAGTGCTTAGGTAATTGTACAACATTTCGACACGAAATTACAATACCTGGACAAAATTTAAGGAGGATGTGATTCGCTTGAATTAATAAATCAGTAAAGCTTGTAGCGAAAAATGCATTTGCGTTAGACCTGACCATGTCTTGGATTTCTTGTTTAGCTTCATCTTTATCCAATCCTACACCGACTGCAAATACATCCATATTTCTGTCAAAGAAGGGTTTTATAGCCTCTTTCACGGGAACATAACCCCTTCCTTTTGTTTGCTCTCCATCTGTTATCACTATTAATATATGTTTTACGTCATCGTCATCTCGATATCCACCAGTTTTTTGAACCACGTATCTGTCAGCTAACTCTAGGCCTAAAGTTGTATATGTACGCCCGCCTGGTAAAGGTCCTTCCATAGCGTCCACCGCTCTATCGAATGCTCCTGGTGTTGCACTTTCACTTAGTAAGATCTCAATTTCTGCACTTTCGCTAAAGGAAACTATAGCGCCTTGACCTATTACGTCACCTGCATCATTTCTTACACCGACATTTAGTTTACTTGCCACATATTTTACGAATCTTTGCATTTGTCGATAATTCCCAGGGTTAATGCTCCCAGATCTGTCCAGCACAAAAACTATGTCAATTTTTTCTTGACATTTCGATGCATCTAAAATAAAGCATTAGGCTACATATCATTGAACTATCATTGAAGAATATAAAGCTGGAATTCCACTCGCAGAGCAATAGTTCGCATACATTCGATTTATTAGACTTACAAAACAACCAAAACCACATACCTCTCACAAAAATTCTTACATGACATTGGACACTAAATGTTTGATTTTTGCTGCTGTGTGTATAGTTGTAGTATAGCATGTAATTACCAACAGAGAGCAAATCATCGTTTCTTCTCGGATTGCCTGGACTTGGCGTGGTCGGACATCTTGGCTTAGGTTCTGACCAACTGACTATGGCCCTGGCCGGCCAATCTCCTTGGACTTGAGCATTAACTGTTTGATTGCATGGACAATGACAACCTAATACACAACGAATTGAACTTAAAAAGTTCACAACAAGTGTCATCAACAAGGTAAAATAATAATCCATTGCAATTTTTGTTTCTCTGGTTATATTAATGAAAGTAATCACCACACAAATATTACATTCCCATCGTTAAATTTCGACACTCTGGTGACATGGTCTGGTGTCTTCATCAGGGAATAAAAATACTAGCGCGCAGTGTTTACAGAAAAAAATGGACATGGAGCTGAATGCTCTTCTTATGGAATTATGAACTTTCAAACAATTTTGTTATAAATTTAAAAACGTAATATTTCATATATAAATTTTGTCATTTCGTACATTCCTCACACTGTGGAAACGACCCCCGTTGAAACGGATGACGTTTGACGCATCAACTGGGGTTACGGCGTGAATATATGAGTATAGTTAATGCGATCAAAGGTCTCAATGAGACGACTCACGTGTGCACGAATAGCCAATTAATTGTTGGCTAGTACAATAACCAGATAAACAAGTTTTTAATACTGAGCGCGCAAAGTAGGTTGGTTGAGATAATAAAGAATGTAAACCCTCCTAGAGAGTATCCGTGAATCAAAAACGACAGATAGTTACTGTAAACTTCACTTACGGGCAACAGTGAAATGGACAAAACATTTGAATTCAACAATCTGACCATAGTGTTTATGCGAGAATAGAAATGTGATCACGTGCTTGCCCAGCGAGAAAATCGCAGGGGAACTGACGCCAGGTGGATCGATCTGGCCACCTTCATATTCAGAGCACGTGACCTCGGGTACTGGCCAATGCACCAACCCATTGTTTTCGTAGCGCCCGACGTATGTAGTAAACTTATAAATGTCGCCATCTCTACACTTACATTCTCCTGAAGAAATAAAGTGTGTCCTATGTCACAAAAAAAGGGAGAAGTTAAACACTGCGATTCACAGGGTGGTTGTATAAAACTCGTTAACTACATTTTGCATAGCTAAAACCCATACTATTAATTTCAGAGAGCTAAATTAGCGCCAAGACTTTAGTTGAATCATCCCCTAATGGCGGCGTTGAATAAAAACTGCTATTTTGATACCTATAATATGGAGATTATTTGACTCTAACATTTTGTAAAGGAGTCAATTCAGCACTACGATTATCTAACACCACTTTGGGATAATTGAATTAGCACCCGCACTAGGAGGACAGGTGCAGCACCAGAAAAAGTGTTAAAATTATAAGTGCTAAAACAGCACTATTCTGGAGTAAGAACACGAGGAGTTTCAGCGACAGAAAAAGTGTTAAAAAAACAAGTGCCGGATAAGCACCATTTTGCAGCGCAGCAGCCGGTTGTTTCAAGCCCATTTAGCTTAAACGATGGGTAAGTCAAAGTAAAATAACACTCTTATATTTCTCTTGAATGAGTCAACTTGAATATTATGCACTGAATATGTAGTTGTAAGCAGTGTCTTTGTATTAAGGTTAAAAACATTTAGTTTTCTTCTTGAATAAAACGATAGACTTGGTTTTTATTTTGAACTTAACCACCGTTTTATAATTCGGTTCATTTTGATGAATCCTTTCAATATGGTTCAATAATCTTTGCATGAATTTGGCAAAAAATTCGAAACAAATACCACAACGATAGAAATCCATTTCAACTCATTTTATGTTATCATGGTTATTCCGTGATAAGGTTGTGGGTTGTCAATGCTGAATTTTGATAAGCGATCCGAAAAACATGGAACAGACACTAGAGTCATTTATGCGAGTTATGTTCTTACATTTTTATTGTTGTTTTTTTGCGATTAATAGAAATTCATTTAAAATATAGTTCTCTGTAGCCTGTGGCACCGAAAAAAAATGGCTTGCTTTTGTCACTCCGCAAGCTTTGTGTATAATTAACGTCTTATTTTTACTTACCTGGTGTCTCACACAAAGCATTAACTATTTGATTCACAACTTTGTCCAACCCTTCAAAGCGTGACTCAAACAGAAGCTCTGTTGACGGCCAGCGCTCGACATACGGTTTCAACATTTTGATCTCATCTTCACTCCCGACCACTAAGCCAACAATAGTGATATTCCTCTTCTTTAGGATTCTGGTGTATTCATCTACTAGCTTTGTTTGATTTTCCGAGGCATTGTGAGATCCACCGATTAACAACAAAATAACATCCTCCACCTCTGGACGGAAATTTTTGGGACTGCTCACGTTAAAAACCTTTGAGAAAAAAGTTCAATACGTTAGATATAATATAATTTTGTCTGTGATTGAATTCGCAATAATATTACATTTTTTTATCCAGGTAAAAATACCAGATCTGACTTCGTGCGAGATACCATTGCTAACATCAAATGAACTTTATAGGAAGTTTGTGTTAATGAGATGTGTGATCGCTTGCATGTGAACTAATTTGGCACTGAAAAAATTTCATTCTTCGTTTGTAATCTTTAGTAACTCATTGCAAATTTTTTATTGCACATATGCTGTGTATTAACTAAACTTTGTTTCTTTAATATAACTCGATAAAAGATTTTTCTTTGAGCAATATAGATCACCATGCATGTTGTTTGAAGCGAACCCATTAAGCGATAATCTTTGACCCAAAAGTTATATCTTTTCAAAATTTGATCCAAGATGACCGCTGTTTAGTTCATTTTTTCATATTTTAGCGTTTATTTACAAGAGAACGAAAAATAATGTAAGAAATTTGGTATTTTTCATACTACTTTAATCATGGTAACAGTATAGCAGTACTTCCCATCATCACTCTTTATTTACAAAGCTGATGATCATGAGCGGTCTTTAAAGGTCATTTTTTGGTAAAGCGCTGGCGCAAAATGGGAAAACTCATACACGTTATGCACCTAGCGCTAACGTGACTAGCCTAAAACATACAGGCAACGTCCTTTTTAATGGTCTTCATATCTTGTGAAAAACGTACCCTAATTTCAATGGCCCAATTTATAACCACACCAATTTTTCTAACACGCAGAGATAGGATTAACTTACATTCTTTGCAAGCTCAAGTTTTGTGAAAGAGTCATTCTCATAGTCAAAACTATCAAACCACTGGGTCAGCAATGTTTTGTTCTTGATTTCCCCAACTTTTAATAATTTTCTTGTTTGGTTGTCGTTGGAGAGGGTGATGAAACCAATTTGAGTGCCTTGTTCTTCCACGCAAAGCTTTTTACTTCCGACAAACGTCTTCAGGACTTTTTTAACAACGGAAAGGAATTTAAAGCTAACAGGTATCGAATTGTACCAAAGAACCAGGATGTCTTTTTTGCACCCTGAAACATTGTACGAAGCGCCTATTTAGTGTGATGTGTGGCGTATAATTAAAGTCAGTTTCAAGTATCAATTTGGCCCATTTCTGGTTCCGAGGTTTTGGGGCATTTCATCCAATATGTGATTGGGGTGGTTTTTCAAGAGAAAACGTTAATTTCAGCTTGTACAAAATTTTGAACGAAAAATTTCCCCACACAGTATTTTGGTAACAAAATATTTTCGCGGCAATGCAATGATTTTGGAAAAGAGAGTTCTTTGTCTATGCATAATTATATTATTCATTATAAAGTTGGTAGCAGGAACAGGCGTTTTATATGGGGAAGGTTTTTGGGGGAAAGTTCGCAAAGTAGCATCGAGTAAATTCAAATTACTTATTACTAACTGCAATAATGATTTTCGAGTGGCTGATTGATGGCACACTGGGCACTGCCTTTTAACAGCGTTATTTTTCAGTAATACCTTATAAGGTCACGATTGACCTTAAGGATTCACACGATCTGCGGGGACACACATTAGGAAAGTCTGGGATGTCCTATGCCCCAGGGACCACTTTTGTATAGTGTTTGAATTTGAGGGAAAAGTCAAAATACAAATGATACGATGAAAGGTATTCGCCATTCTGGAGGTAATTAAATGAAACGCTTATTTAGCGTTTCATTTAATTAAAAAAAAAGGAAATAGTCCCCGTTATACGACGTTTTACTTTTGAAATTACTTTTGTTCATAGTCATATTAGTTTTACCTGGTTCTTTGCCATTTTTCTCATCCATTTCTTCCGTTTCTAAACATGCAGAATAGAACTTGTTTACAATTAACACGATTTTTGACACAAATAATGCATAAGTTAAGATTTTAAATCCACGACCGGCATACAATTACGTGACTAGAAATATATGCATGCAGCACCCCTCGCCATTTTCAACCATGAAAATAATCTGAGCTTAGATTAGCTATAACTATAAATTTATATTATAGAATGACTCAATATTTTTATCATTTGATACAAAATATTGTCACAACATCGAAATGATGTCACCCGTTTACTACAGGCGTTTATACAGGGTGTATAAAAAAATGTCCAAAATGTGAAATTTTCGTTTTTCGGGATATTTTGCAGAATTTGGCAAATTTTTGTGTTCGTAGAGATAGTTAGGACTTATCTGGTATACCTAGGCCAAGTTTGGTTTTTCATTAACAAAATTATGGTACCGGGGGGGTGGTTCCTTTCCACTGATATTGAGAGGGCTTGCGCGCGAAAATGTGAAGCTGAAATTGAGATATTATTTAGCTGTCTAAAAGTAGGAAAGCTTTTTAATAAACTGTCAAAGTTTCAGGAGAAATAATGCATACTGTAAGCAACGCGCAACCCCTAAAGGTGACAAATATTTCATTGTGCGCAGTGGATGAAATGCATCGTTGATTTTCGCGTGACCGATCTCATGCAAGGCTGGGCAAATGAATAAATTAAAGCGAGAACTGAACAAAAAGACGAAGCGATTTAATAACAAGATTTTTATTCTTGATGTTAATCCTCAACATTACCACCATTTCTTTCTAAGCAAACTGCGGCTCGTCTGAGCATGGTAAACACTGAACGGCGAACCATTTGTCTGCCCTGCCTCAAATTCTCCATTTCGTTTGAAATTCTTTCTTTCAAATCGCCTACGCAACCACCGTCAAATCTAGGCGAATGGACAGACAAATGGTTCGATGTTCAGTGTTTACTATGCTCAGACGAGCCGCAGTTTGCTTAGAATGAAATGATGGACATGCTGAGGATAACGTCACGAATAAATCGCTTTGTTTTTGTGTTCAGTTTCTTGCTTTAATTTATTCATTTGCCCAGCCTTGCATGAGATCGGTCACGCTAAAATCAACGATGCATTTAATCCACTGCGCACAATGAAATATTTGTCACCTTTAGGGGTCGCGCGTTGCTCCCAGTATGCATTATTTTTCCTGAAACTTTGACAGTTTATTAAAAAGCTTTTCTACTTTTAAACAGCTAAATAATATTTCAATTTCAGCTTCACATTTTCGCGCGCAAGCCCTCTCAATATCAGTGGAGAGGAACCACCCCCCCCCCCCGGTAACATAATTTTGTTAATGAAAAACCAAACTTGGCCTAGGTATACCATGCAGATAAGTCCTAACTATCTTTACGAACAAAAAAAATTGCCAAATTCTGCAAAATATCCTGAAAAACGAAAATTTTACATTCGGGTCATTTTTTTTATACACCCTGTAGAGCCTAATTGTATAGAACCAACTTAGGTAACTGTTAAAATTTCAACATTTGGGTCTTCGGTAAAACATCAAAATGGTACTAAACTTTGATTTTGAAGCGACAGTTTACATTAAAATATACATTTACGTTTAAAAACCCTTTTTGAAGTTACGCATACGCATAATTACCCGCGAGTAATTCCTAATCTCCGAGCGGATTTAGTACCATCGCACGGTGCTGCGCAGTGGCTCGGGAATAGTTTTAAAATTAATATTGAGTAAACCAAGCTTACCATTATCACAAGAGCGAACATAGATTAATATGGTACACGTCAGATTTTTCCCTCCATACAGTTGAAAGATATTTTTGATTTTATTCAAACCAATAGGAAATCTGTGCGGTGATTTTACGTTTGGTTCAACTTGCTGATGATTGATTTGGAACTTTTGCGAACATGAAATATTTGGTTTGGTCCACGACAATGAGTCTGACGTGTTACCGTGCGCAATGCGGTCTATTTCTCTCTCTTGGAAATTACAAACACACTCACGCCCTAACAAAAAATGAATGCTTTTAGCTGTTTGATGCTCCACGAGAACTAGTACCGTGGAACGTACGTGTCTTGGTATCATGCATGCACAGACGACCAACAGTTTCTAAAAGTTTCTGCCATTCCTTTGCTCCAATTGGTCAATTCAGTCGTTTGAGGACATAACAGTCATGTATATTTCATTTCCGTTTTCAATACACCCTCTTTTTTGCGGTACGAACGTAAATTGAACTCGTTTAACTAGATCCATATCTTCGTTTACATGACCACTTTAGGACATTTTAAAATAATCCGCGTAATTTAATCCACCTCGTACAGGTAGTGTAAAGTAATCCCGGGCTTAATTTGCACCGATTCGAGAAATCAAAGATCAAGTTATACCAGACTAACTGTGAGTGTGTAAACGGGGCTTGATTATTGATAAAACGCGACTTGAAATGCATTGTCAGCATCCACTCTCTTTTCTGGGCTTATCGCTCTATATAATGTACTATATAGGCGATGTACACATTCCGAAAAGTCTTATACGACTCAGTGAGTGTCAATTATATTTCGCCAAATTAATGCCAGATTGTCATTCAATTTTGAATGGAAAAATCTATCCAACTGAAAATAACATAAACGAAAAGAGAGGGTTTTTGTTGCCAAACAACTTCCCCTTTACCTCTTCTACTCAGACTGTTTCTGGAGTTTGCATTTATATAGCTAGCTAAACAATGCAGTTTATGATGATTGATGGGAAACTGTAGGGTAAATAGGCACGTTCTAGTTCACATAGTTAAGGTGGTTTAATCGTATCCATCAATGAAAATATTCTAGAACAAAAATGGTAACTTCAACACAGTAGTATAGTAATAATAAAAGTGTATAATAGTGTATACATATAAAAGTCTATCAACAGCACCTAAAGTCCCACCACTTAATACCAAAAGCGATAGAAATCTTACCAATGATAGGGCACAAATTTATGTAATTTTCATATCTGTCTTCGAGATAATCAGCTGTCTCCTTACAACACGGAGATATTTTTATAATATCTTCCTGTAAACATTCGTGTTCCCACTCCTTTCTATCTTTGACGAATTCCGACCATCCCGTTTTACAAAATTCAGATTCCTCTTCTTTCTCTCCGAAAACAAGGTTTGCAGCAAAGTAAAACATTATTAAGGTCTGCAGAACTTCTTTATAATTGCCAAATATAATTGGTTTCTGTTGCTTTAGCTCGGCCCTCATCCTAATAAAGTATTATACTGAAGTGCAAATAGCTGGTATAATAATCAAACCGTCTAGTCTAATTACTGACTAATCTCAAGCAAAAATGTCCGCACGCACGGAAAATTTAAACTACAAAAATTAATGCTCTTCTCAAAGAAGCCTTACAATTTGAGTATAGACAACAAACAAAGCACTTGATAAGGACTGCCTTCTACTTAGGCGTTTTTCATACGCACGTAGCTATATACACCCACGCTAAAGTCTGAATCCTACATTATATATAATGTAATAATTATTTGAAAAAGCTAGGTGAATAAAGGGAAAGAACTTAGTATGTTTAGTATGCATGAAACAACCGGCCTGGTGCATTCGTCCTTCGATTCGATTGTATAGTGGAAAACTATGTATACACTTTCCAGTTATATGATGACGACAAACTTAGCAGTCTAAAGCAGTCTAAAAGATTCTAATCTTCGAACGACGGGGAGCGGTGTCCACGTTTACCAAGTGTGGTAGCTACTGAAGTTTACCACGTCCATGATTTTAAATTAGCTAAATGCATGCGCGCGTTCAAACTAGGTAAAGGGCTGGGATTTGCGTCGCATTTTGATCCCGTCAAATGCAATTCAACAATAGATAAAGTGCTAATCGGCAAGCTTAATAAGTTTTATCACCCCATTTTTTATTCATATTAAATAAATTGTAAAATGAATTTAAATTCTCTCATGAACTATACTTATATGGAAGCCTCGCAGTCGAATTAATTCGACTATACTGCGGTGTGCGAACTCCAAAAGCCCGGGGCAACTCAAAGAAGACCATTGTATTTACTGTTAACACTAGCAGAACAACATAAGCCACCAGCAGTAAAGGTAAATTTTACAAAATTTGCAAAGACTACCCTTTCCAGAAACGTTTTTTGTATTTTTCTTTCTCCCCGTTTTGCGTTGATACTCAAAAAGGGGGACGATGAGGTACGAGGAATTAAATTCTGAAGACTATCGTTGGATCAAAACTGCAAATTGTAACTTAGAAATTTCAAACTCAAAATTACGATTGTCTATTACTATACTTTGTGCAGCATGCAAACGTAGAGATAGGGTCCACCTATATCTATTTCTACCCTACTTGTACCTGTATATTTTGAACCACGATTATCTTTGACGTTCGCTTATAATTAGGAAAAAAAACTAAGATCAACAATCTTCAGCTTTCTGGGTGGAACGGCGGAATAACATTCAAAGCGCTTTGAGTTCCCCAGCTGACATCTCAATGTGTTTGTCTATTGTTGACTAGATTGCGATTAACATAACGGATATCGTGACGACACGACGTTTTGCAGCTGAATTCTCAACGTGTTTGCATGTCTATATATTATTAGCTAAAACCCACCGCACACGTGAGCTATTAGCTGAGCTAAAGAGTTAATTTAGTGTGCGGATAGTTTTTCGCGAGGAACTCGCCTCGAGAGGCAAATTTCTCACGTGTGTGGATGGTTTTCGGGCTGAGCTAACTGCCTCGTGAGATCGTTAGCTCAGCTGATAGCTCTCGTATGCGGCAGGCTTAAGTTGTGGTTGACAAATCGATATTGTGATGACACTTCGTTGTATTGAAAGCAGAAGCTGGTTTTATATGACTTTATAGTATATGCATCGACTATATCTGCATTGCATATTGCTCCCATGCACCACTCCGATATATCATTATTCGTTTCTGTATATTTAGCTGATTCAGCCATTAACTTTATTTATGTAAATCGATATTAGATGTTTGGTAATATAATTTAAAGAAGAAGACTCTTGTACATTCTTCTTCGCATTTAAAAATTTCCCCCTCTTTTCCATCTCACGCGAAGTACCGCTGAAAAGTTTACGGGCATGCAAGTACAGCTAGGATGACTATTTCACATCTGCATGCATAAACAAATACGATATTTAACTTGTAGACAGAAAGATACAAAAAGTTTTCCGTAGGGTTTCGACCAATGAGAATATACGAGAAAATCAATGGATGATAAGATCACTTGTTTTCGATGGAGATTTTAATAATTATTCCTTCTCATTGACATCGTCGGTTAGCTATAGTTAAACTTTATTAAAAGTGATAAGGTCAGCAGATTGTACAACATCAGCCACGACCAGTGAAGGTAGATTTTACAAAATTTGCAAAGAGCACCCGTTCTATAAACGTTTTTTCTATTTTTCTTTCTCCCCGTGTTGGATTGATACTCAAAAAGGGGGGGGGGGCGTTGAGGTACCAGGAATTAAATTCTGCAGACTATAGTTGGATTAAAACTGCAAATTATAACTTGCCTTGGAAATTTCGAAATCAAAATTACGATTGTCTAATACTAAACCTAACAATGGAAATTTCGAAATCAAAATTACGATTGTCTAATACTAAACCTAACAATGGAGTAAAAATCAGCCAATTTTGTCACATATGTTCTGCGTAAATACACGCCAAATTTGGTTCTAATTTTTTTATAGACAATGCATATGTACAACGCACCTTCTACGAATTCGTTAAAACCCATTCACAGACCATTTTATACTCTACAGTTATAAATCGGCGTATTAAGAAAAGACATTTATGACAATTCATAATATTTTTACAGTACTCACATGTTTATGCATGGTGAACCACGGTTACCTTTCAGGTCATGATTTGTTTACAATGCGGAAAAAAGGGTTCTCCAATCTTTACAGCTTTCTGGTTGGAACTTGGAACGACCGATTGATATTTAAAGCTTTAATTTTCGTGACTATCTGCCCAGCTGACATCTCAAGCTGTTGTTTGTCTATTGTCGACTAAGTGTGATATACATAATCGATATTGTGACGGCAAATTGTTTTAATACAGGCGGCATGTTTTATCAGACTTAAAGTTTAAATAACTAAAAATGAGTAAAATGAATTATTTTAGCCCATATAATTAAGAATTATGGCATGCATGCGTAAGGCTAGACATTAAATCAGAAATATACAGAGCAAAGTCAGCTTTTCGCAGATAACACTGACAAAAAAAGCTATAAATTATTCCGATATCCTGCGATAAGGCAAATGCGAAATTGTTTATTAATTCATTCTGCAAAAAAAGTTTCCCGAGCGAAAATTTATAAGATATTTCGCCAATTGCGTCATATCAGTCTCCAAGTAAAAGGTTCGTTTACAGTTCCAAACTTGTTGCGATATTATGCGCGATTTTCTTTTTTTGCTTGATGTGAACAAGTAATTAGCTACGAATGCTCTGATGTATAATATAAACTTAATGTATGCTCCCGAGGGAAATAGTGAGTTTTGTTTTCCCAAGAGTCTGAATGTTGTTTCCCAAGAGTCTGAATGAAACTCGAGGAAAAACAAAACTCACTATTTCCCGAGATAGTGTACACAACAAGTGTTTTGTTATATAGGAACAAAAACATTTTAAAAATACCCTCTTTACTTTGTTATGACAAGAAGCGGGCAACAATTTTTCACTTGTTTCCCTGGCGGGAAACATTGCATTCATTTGAAGCATTGTGACTATGAATGAACCAATCACATTTAAAATACACAGAACCTATATAACAAGAGCTCTTATTTGAACATCAATAACTAATTCACTCGTTTACATCTAGCAAAAGAATAAAATCGCAGCAAAAATTGCAAGTGTAAACAGGCCTGAAGTGTATCAATTCAATTAGCCATTTCCCAATCCAATGTTTACATTTGTCTCTCCAAACAGTCCATAGATGCTTTGCGGTTCGCGACTAGACCCAGTACTCTGTTCGATTGGGAAATGGCTAATTTCATATCCGCAACTTCGTAAGAGTATAGCATATAAGAAAACACCTCGACACGAAAAGAGTCAAAGATGAGTTAATTTATTGTTACACCATTATGTACCGTACCTCCCATAATTATAAATTGTTAGCTGTTTTACTCCAATATAACAAAATGCAATTACCATCAATGTATGACTATTTGTGTATCTGACACCCAGTTAATACTAATCTTATTATCTATAAACACAAGCAAGAAATCTTTCATACCAGTTTCATTAAGGACAATGTCCTCCAACAGACACGAGACTTGTATCTTGGCAGCAAATGGTGCTGCAAGGATTGTAGTATTTGTTGCCACAACACTTGTAACCAGATTTTCTCGCATATGGCGTACCACAGCAGCAAATGTTAGTGTCAGGATCATAGACTTTTTCACCGCAATACTCTCCTAAAATGTAAGCGTGATGAGATTTTGTGAATCTTCAAATATTTATTTTCCTAAGACACGTCGTGAATTTATGAATTATGTTTGCCATAAAAACTATACCACTGAATCTTTGTCGTGTTTAATATGCGGACAATTTGTCGTACTTTAATAGCACAGTCGTTTAATTGTATACAAAGCATTTCTTCACATTATACTGACTGAACATCATCTTTCAATTTTCGGGTCCAGTAATACCATACCTTTGACAACAATATTTACATGACATTGCATCTTAAAGCTTTGAAGTTCGGTTTCGTGGGTATACTGGTAAGTAACCTTGTGTTCACCAACAGAAAACTCTCCCGAGGGTTGTGGATTGTCTGCATCTGCCTCAGTTGGACATGTGGGAACAGGTTCCGACCAGCTAACGGAGACTTTCGTATGACCAACGTTTACTCTAGCTTGCACTGTTTGTGTACTCGGACATTCACAGGCTAAAAAGGTGAAAAATTGCGGCGTTGGTATTAATTGGAACATATCTTATTACTTACAATTTTTCATTTCAATTTACTTACCGCCAACTTTGATAATAACTGGGCAACTGGTGCTGACCGACTTCTTCTTGTTCAAATACGTGAAAGTGTACATGATTTCGTGTCTGCCAACTCCGAAATGTTGTGGACTTCGTGCACCAGGTGGGCTCACAACCTTTTCTACATCGACATGCCGATCGCACCCCAATTCAGGTTTCTTCCAAGGAATTAAAATTGTATTTTCACCCGGCTTGGTGAACTGTTCTGTTGAAATATTGTATTTACAAGCACATTCCACTGTTTAAAATGAAATAAAATAGAAAATTTTTAGAATATGATAAAAAAAGGATATGTGTGTAATAGGTACCATTAGTATTGACCCGAATGTTGAATGATAACCAAACTGAAAATTACTGAGGGCCTCCATAGACTGGAAATTTGGGTATCGACAACTATATGTGATCGACAACTAAAAGTTATCGACAACTAAATAAGTCCGATAAAGGATTCCACACACTGGCGCTCAAATACTGATTTAGCAATCGAAATAGCGCGGAGATTAAAAGTAGTCGACAACCAAAGCAAACGTTTTCGCACACTATAGAAAAACACCATAAAGTGGGGCCGTCAACAACTACGCCGTTCCCCTTTTCGAAAAGCTTAGTTGCCGACAACTTGCGCGACAGACCAAGTTTTTTAGTTGTCGATAACTTTTAGTTGTCGATCATAAATAGTTGTCGACAACAAAATCCCTAGTCTGTGGAGGCCCTGAATGTTAATTGCAGTTGGAAGAAAAGATCACTAACTGAAAGAAAAATAAGATACATAGTATTTAAAATTCCTTATTATAGACATGTGAATCTTCGAAATCAATTGATTTCTCTGCCTGACCATGGTATTGAATTATTAGCACTGCACTCGAGCTCCTTTGTGAGAGCATTGCGCTGGCAAAGAGAAAAATAAATTCGACATCTTTGAGAGAGATACTAATGTGGAAATCTTATTTCTTTTGCTAAACTCTTATCGCACTTTTTCACGCGAAGAAAAGCGAAGTAAAAAAGACTGTGCAAAAGGGTAAATTGCTAATAGTTAACCCCAATATATAATCGTAGTTAACTTAGTTAACTACAATAATTATATACACGATTTTAATCCGTCAATTCTTAGAAATAAATTGGTTTCCAATACGTAAATATTGAATGCATAGCATGCATACGAAGTAAGCTGTTGTGTTTATGAGAATTGCATTAAATTGCATCGACTGTTTTGAGTGACGTTAAAAGTATGAAGTGGTATTTACCAGGTTTGATACTACAAGATTCGGTAACAATATTTTTCACGACTTCATCCAGTTGATCAAACCCTGATTTATACATAATGTCCGACCACGAGTCGATTAGTTTCCAGGCTTTATCCTTTTTTGCTGCCGCTCCCACTGCCAAGGAAACAATAAACACTTTTCTTGCCCTCAGCTCTGCCGAGTATCTTCCAGCCATTCTGGTTTGGTTCTCAGTCTCCCACAAGGCCATGGGTTCTCCGTCAGTGAATAACAGAATCACGTCGCTTACATCATCACGATGATTTAAAGGACTTCTTTCAGAGAACTCCTTTGTGATCGAAAATTTAAGAAGGGAGAGTTTATCAAGTCAACCGACCAAATCGTGAAAAATGTTGCTTCTTCAGGCTGCAATCAGCGTTATAATATGAAGCGTTCAGATAAATTTAAGCACGAAAATCTGTATGGTAGTGCATTTTTCAATCAAAACTACCAAAAATTCAATTAAGTAGTTACATTTCAAATAGCCTGTATATTATTACTGTTTCTTCATAAAGAAATCCTCTTACTAGGATTGGGATGGATTCTCAAAAAAACACATTCTCCCTTTTTCTGTTTCATTGTCACTAGTGTCTCACAGGATTGATAAGTTTACTTACATCACTTGCAAGCTTGAATGCATTGCCGGTGAATGTATTACGGCCCGTCAGATCTTTTTTGTAGTTCAAATTATCCAACCAAGTTTGCAAATCTTCCTTGTCCGTTTTCTGCCCTACCCTCAACAAGACCCTCGTCTTTTCAGCACTAGCGAATGTTATAAAGCCAATATGAGTGCCATCTCTTCCCACATTGAGCTTTTCATCAGCGATTAGCGTCTTCAGGAAGGGTCGAACACGATTGTTGAAATTTGTGACGTTAACAGATGGGGAATTGTCCCACAAAACGAGGATGTCTTTTATGCATTCTGAAGTGAATATGGTGTTTACGTTTACACTAAATAAACTTTTGTGATTGTGTGTAATTGAATGTACACATGATGTGCATTAGGTTGTTATATTAGTTTGTTGTTGTTATATGTAGAGAAAAGAATTTCAACGCACGTTTAACTTTTCTAGAAATACCCGACTTCTTCAAATCATGTGGAAACATTTTGTTTCGACTCAATTAATTATAACTGCCTTCATACAAATACTGTGTCGATATGTGCTTAAATCTCACAAATTATCACCACTGTTTTTTCGCTTTAGGCTTATTCTCATTTACTGATAATGTATTTGTTCACTAGAAATTCAGCCTTATCATAATCATGTCTACCATATTATAGCATAATAATGCTTAATACCTTTATCGACGTTGGTTGATTCTGATGGGCCCCCGCGACGCCAAAGGTTAAAATCTGTCAAGAAAAATCACACACGACATGCGCACCCGACTCATGTGATAGAATATCGTTAATTAAGGTGGTGTGAGTTTATGAACAAATACGGTTAATACGCGGCCTTCAAGCAAGCCTAATATATGAATTATTATTTGCAATAGATGCACCCAGATAAAGTGTTTATCTCGAAAGCTGTCATGTGCATTTTTCCTACTTACACCCAAAATGTGGAACTACCAGACCTGTCCTTATTAACAATGACATTGAAGGCTAAATGCAGCAGAAATCAAGCAGCAATCTCTGTTATTCAATCATATGGATTGGAAAAATTCCGCATTAATGTGGGAAAAGCGTGTATAATCATCACGTACCATCAATCTCATCATACAAATTGTAAGCCCAACCAATGTGAAGAAACAGAGTTAATAGTATCAGCCACTGTAACATCATCGTTAGCTTTCAGTCTTCAATTCTTGTCATGTCAGTTCTTCTTTTCCTCAGTCCTGATGAACTCTTTTCAAGCACTTCTCGAATAACAAATAGCTGCAACTTCCGTGCTTTATATATCGTCTGGAAAATCCAATTACCAGCCCATGAAGAATTTTTCCGTGACTTTTTGACTTATGTAAACGTGCGCTGTGCTTTCGCTTTCGACGAGACGAAAACGCCACTCAATCTGTGGCTCCGCAAACAAGCTACTTGAGAGCATTTTTAACATTCATTTTCAGGATCATTGTTTTTTTTAAATCGACTAGTTTCCTATACTGCCAGCCTGACGATTTGTCCCGCTATGCTCGGTAATATTCTTGTGATCTGGTGAATGAATAATTATAATAACTCGAGATTTACATGGCGGGACAAAATCGTCAGGCTGGCTACACCACTGTGCCTATAAGAAGAGGAAAAACGAGTATACGAATATTGGCCCAAAAACTATATCCACCTTGCTACGCGTATAGCCCCGTTTACACTACATTCAATTTATCGGCATGGCACGGCTAAAATAGGTACCCGTGTAAGTCAATTTTAATAGTGTTCAGGCTACCAAAACAAAGGCCGGGCACGAATGAAATGGGCACGGGTATACTCATTTTAGCCGTGCCGTGCCGATAAATTGAGTGTAGTGTAAACGGGGCTTATATGCACTTATATTGGGTTTTTCACTTACGAGCATGGTTTTTAATAACACCCACCTGCACGCACGTATGAAAGCAAATGCTGCTGATAAGAAAAATTCATATTTTAGTATTGACACACGTCCACTAAGTAATAGCTTTACTGACACATATCCACTATTAAATTAATAGATTTACAACTAGTTGATAATTTGACGCCTTATAATTATTATATTTAATCATTTGAAATAAACGACAAAATTTTTAATAGCAAACATGTTTTGACTTAACTATAAGCCATTTTCAGTGCGAATGAATTAGTTATTAACATCATGAAATATACAAAGTAGAAATATGATACAGGCGAGGTGATACTCGACAAATCACTTCTCGACGTTTCAACCTGAGGGCCTTCGTCAGGAAAGTTAGTAACATACTAACTCTCGAAGTTTCCAGTTCCTGACATATTTCTACAAACGGTAGATTCAACGTGATAAATGACCAAAACTTTGGCTTGGAAATGCAGGAAGGTCACTCATCAAAAAATTTGTAAATCTACCTCAAAATAGTTGGAGTGACTTAATTGAGGCAAATTATATCGAGGCAAATTATAACCGACTTTCTAATAGTTATATTCCAACATTTTAGTACTTGTACTGTATTATACTGTTTATATACTGCTTACTATAAACTCTCGAGGCTATTGTTTGACACCTTATGCAAATTTCACCGGACGTTGAATGGTAATTTTTTCGGAATTTTCTAGATATGATTAAAAAATCCTGCATGCATGTAAACCATTTTTCTCCAATTAATGCATTTCTAAACATTACGGAGCCCCCAAACTCTTTCGAGTGATTTGACTCAGTTTTCGATAGGCAGCATTGAAGCAGTTTTTCGTGCCAGAATCTATACGGACAAAAAAAGGTTAATGGAATGCTACACTTAATCACGATCTGACAGTCGCAATCGAAAGAAGTTACGTACGAACACGCAAGACGGAAAGGCGGATATAATGCACGCAGGGAATGCTTCAGACACGTTTAAACTTGCGCCGGATTTTATGTGCGATTTTCCTATGAACTAGTGATAAATTAGTTACGAAATTTATAAATTTGCTCGTAATGCTCTGATGTATAAGAGCTCTTATTTGAACATCAGTAACTGATTCATTCGTTCACATCTATCAAAAGAAGAAAATCACACATGAGATCGCAGCAAAAATTGCAAGCGTAAATAGGCCTTTAGGAATCAGATTTTTGGGAAATTAGAAGTTGTCCGCTTATTTGGCCCTGGAAAGTTGATAACTTTGTAGGTTAGCTATATATGTAGTTTGATACCGAAGGGCGAGGTTATCTGAATTTTTTTATCATTTAGAAAATATTAGTGAAGGTTAGTTGTTTGTTTCCTATGATCTAAGGATAGAATAATGTCAAAAGCACTAATGATAAAAGATATACTTTTGTAATGCGGAAGATATTTATGATTCGTGACATTTATTCATTTAACAAATCTTCTCTTGCATTAATATTAATCACTAAAAGATGAACTATATTAAGGTAGCGATCGCTTTCGTAATTTCCCTCTTATATTCGTATACGCAATAAATGTCTTGGCTATAAATTTACAAACAAAATCACTTTCCCAAATTAGAAAATATATATATTTGACAGATGGCACCAACAGTAGGAGCCCTTGTATATAGATGTCCTTACAAGTTACAAATATCACAACGGAAATCAAAATTTTCTAAACTTTTAACAAACAAAAGATTTAGCGGATGCCTTCCTGAATGGTTGTACTTGTGCCAACTTTATACTTCTGCCAGCGTGCACACACGTCAGTTAATTTATAGCGATTTCGCCGGAAAAGATATCTTTTTATTGCACGTGAATTACTATTCGATTACGTACTATAGAATTCCTACAGTACAAACATGTATAGTCTGTATCAATTATCAATTAATGAAAAAGAGTGGATTTATATCGGATTTGCTTGTGCCAGCTAGCGCTACTGAAGTTTATGTGGACCTACATCTAAAAGAATCAAAATCAGCCTGCTCGTTAGCAAATCATGCTACTTTGATTAGGCACATTTGAGGATATTTAATAGCGTAAACGTCTGCATGGCTAATAATCTGTATGTGGCTCAAAAAATGATTGTGATATAAACTGATAGTATGTTAAATTACCCAGACTGCGCCAATATACGAGCGACAATTTCTATAACATGATACTTGTGCCCAAGTTATTATGAACACTTATCATTAATTCCTTTCTTTCTCAAGCCGCACGCAACATTCGTCTTGCACGCACGAGTTAATTTAGGGATATAAAATATTAATCACGCTATGTTTGACACATGTTGAGGGTATTCTAATAGCCTAAATGTATGGCAGATGATCTACAAGTCGCTCAGTCAGAAAATTATTCATTGTGATTGTGGTATTATATGCAATTGAATCACTTATAACGCTTTGTAAGCGATGTTTAATTAAGTAAGAAGAATTGTATATTCACTAGAAAACGACCTCCAGTGTTGGAAACAAGTTTTGAAATGAATATGCAATAAATAAGATTTGAAGAGATATGCAAAGATATGTGTTTGTATAACTGATTTGTATATCTATTCAAATTAATTTGTATGGGATATACAGGATGTACATGTGACCTAATTCACGAAATTTGGTTGGGTATAAACCTAATTATAATTACTCATTAATTTCACAATCGTAAGGTGAACGACAACTTTAAGAAGATGATATTCACAGCATGTAGGCCATAAACGAACACTAAATCGCTTGTTTTGACAAAAACTTTACTTGAATCTTATAGCTGCATGTATAGCTTTAGAGTGCTGTATGTCACTATAATATGGCCACGGTCTATGCTTTTCAAAATGTACTCAAACAACGTCATTAATATAATGCTGTGTCATCGTTAACTCTATACACTTGCTGTTAGCCTTTCATGTTGAAGCTAATGATCAAATAGCAATCAAGGCATACTCGAAATTACATCTGACATGAAAAAAAGTTTCGAAATACGTAATGCATTCAAAGCATAAAAACATGTTTCACTTTTTTTTGGCTTTCTCTTCCTGAAACTACAAGTAGCCTACCACGTGCATGGTGCATGGCTTCTTTAACTACATATTTTGCCTGCACATGCGCTTTTATTGGAATTATATCTGGCCAGTATTGGATATTTTTAATTTAGAGCAGAGTTCAATTAAAATCTGTTTTTACGGTCCAATTTTGTCGAATTCAACTAACATAAAAAGCAAACCATAGAGCCAATGCATGTTTAACACCCTCTGGTAACAAGACACCTCAGACTAAATAACATTTTCTGTATGATTTATTTAAACACCAATATACTACGGTACACCCATATTATTACCTTGTTACATTATATTATATAACTTGTTACCATTACAATGTTGAATGCAACAAAATATTATCATCTACGAACCCAAGCAAGTAAAAAAGTTCAAAGCGAGATTAAAGTTATAAGTGAATGTGTTTTACTTCCATCAAGGACAGTATTTAGGACAGTATTCGCCAACAGACACGAGACTGGTATCCCTGCAGCATATCTTCTTAAAAGGATGGTAATATTTCTTGCCACAGCATCTGTAACCAGATCTCTTCGGATAACGTGTGCCATCACAGCAAACATGAGTGGCCGGATTGTAGGCCGTTTTACCACAAAAATCGCCTAAAGTATAAATTATAAAAATTTTTAATAATCGGTGTGTAGAGCCTGTGTACAATGCCTTAACTAGACTCTTGATAATCTAACTGCAGTGTAGATTAATAGCGAAAGTACATATAAGCACATAGTTAATTTTATTATATGGATGGGGGTATTTTACTGGGAACTAGTAGAACTTATACGCCACTAAATCCGGGACTAGGGGCACGTAATTTCCGTATGTCACGTTAAGAGGTGACATAACGAGTTTCAAAAATTTTCCCGCCATTTTTATTGCTGTTGTTGTGAATATACAAATGGTATTTTTGGGTCGTATATAAAACGAGATTGACGTTGCATGGAAATACAAACCAAAAACACTTAAAAGACATCATTATAGATACCTGTGACAACAATGTTCACATGACATCGGATCTCAAAACTTGGTTGACCTTCGATTTCGGTTTCGTAAACGTAAACCACCTTGTGATTCCCACCGGAATACTCTCCTGTTGTTCCTGGATTGTATCGGTTTTCCTTAATCGGGCATCCTTTTGGTTTAGGCTCCGTCCAGCGAACAAGTGCTTTCTCCTTGCCGACGTCGACCCTGGCCCTCACAGTTTGTGTTCTGGGGCATTGGCAAGCTGAAGAGATGAAAATCGTTACATAATTACCATATTTCGAGGCAAAGAGGTACAATACAAAAAAAATGTTAGTATTACTTTTCTGTCATAGTAATTTTTGCCCCGTTATATTAATAGATTGGTTGAGATTGCCAAATAATATGGTTATTATATAAATCTACCATAATGCGGTAAAATATCTATGTATCGTATATGTTTTACGTGTAAATTTCCGATTAGCGTACCGGTACCTATTTTAGCCGTGCCGTGCCAATAAATTGAGAGTAGTGTAAACGGGCTTAGCAGTTTCAATATTTTTAACCTACAAAACGTTCAAAATAATTGCATCCCACCCGTCGAAATAGTTCTGATTCAGAATCGCTATAGCAAAACATTTATATTTATAATTTAGTTCGTTATAATTTATATGAAATTTAAGTAGTGCGTTTTTTCTTTATCTGTAGCTCGTGGCCAATTCATTTTTACGACCCACTGTCATTGAGCTAAATTCCTGGTAGCCTGAACACAGGCATTCGCTTTGCCCACCTTAAAATTCGCGGGTACATGCAAAGGCCAAATAAAAGACGAAAAAGTGCTCAGAAGCATTTGCAAGTCGACCGCCAGGCGGACTAATTCACGGAAATATGCATGGCTTTTGATTAGCTTACGTATTTAACAAAGGATATTTTGAAAGATCGTTGACAAGTATTTATGCTTGAAATGGATGTGCTTGAATACGGCCAGTGTAACGATATTGTCATGTGATAAGTAAAAAAATTCGGAAAAACGTATCGGAATTCCGGCTGTCCCTCGAATTCGTTTAATACAAAAGCAAAATCCGCACCCTCGACGAAACTGCATGTATATACATCCGACCCTTTTAATACAGCGACACTTATTATAGTAAACACTTCTATGTAATCTGACTAAAATTCCCGAAACAAAAGGCACACTCGCCCGACAAACTCCGTGAACGATTACAAGGAACTGTAGTAAACATTGAAATAACAGTAAATGTGTCAATTATCAGCGAAATTACTAAAAATAGCAAGGTGGGTGGAACACGTTTTTTTTCACACATTTGTTTCCCCTTTGCGTCTCCCCGCGAATTTTAAGGCGGGAGAAACGAAGGTCTGTGTTCAGGCTAAATTCCTGGCTTCATTTGCGTTTGATTTGCTTTGAAATTCTAGACGTCTAAAACGAGCCTTATTTCATTAACAATAGCAGTTATACCTACCATCACTGACTTCGATAATAACTTGACATTCCGTGCTTCCAACTTGCTTCCCTTTGTTAGAATAAGTGAACTTGTACTTGATTTTGTGTTCGCCACTCTTGAAATCTTGCGGATTTTGGGTACCAGGTGGGCTAACTGTCTTCTCTACATCGTTTACCTCGCAATCCAATTCAGGTTCTTCCCATGGCAATGAAATCGTCTTTTCACCAGGCTTTAGGTATACCAATGATGTTATATTGCTTTTGCAACGGCAACGCGCTGACATGAAGGAGAAAAAATGATATTTTACTAATAATGAATTTTTATGAGTGCAATAGGGGTATTTAGTTCACCACGAGTTTTTTATTCGGCATTAATTGCACGTCTTCATTCATTCTATTACTTATTGATTATATATCTTCTCTAATCAAAGGATACAATATGTTGAACTTCAATATAATTGTTAAATTTTATCCCAAGAATACTTGAGAAATAATGCAATATCGAATGATTAAAATTTAGCATAATTTAAAACTCATATTTGTATCCTGTGATTGGCTAATTCGGGATTAATTCTAGTGCAAGACACGTTTGAACTCTCTAAAATTGGGCGGGTCGTCTGGGTGAATCCAATTCGCCAAAATTTTCAAACTTCCCGAGTACAATTATTTCCCAATTGTATAAGCAATGTCACGTGATTATTTGTTTATTATACATAATTAGCATGATGAAATCATAAATCTCTACGCACTTCATCGAGATCTTTTGGGACGTAATTTTCAATGCATGCATGAAAGATAATTATAAAGATAGAGCCCAGTCAGACTTTTACCCACTATTTTGTAATTCTGGCAGTATTTCCGTTAACTCTTTTCCCCAGGGAAGAGTTAGTCCCTTCAAAGCTATTTATGGTTTGTGTGCAAATATCTTTCTGCCATTTTCTGCAAAATCATTGATGGCACTGCAGCACAATTATTATCATTTTATCATGCCTTTGATAAATAGAATAATAAAATTTGGTAAATAATATCATTTACCAGCCGGATTATCAAAACAGGCTTTATCAACAATATTCTCCACGAAACTGTCTAAATCGTCAAACCCTGATATGAACATGTAGTTCGACCACAATGAAATTTTTTCCTGGAATGCTTTCTCTTTTCCTTCTGGTCCAATTGCCAGAGCAACAATAGTCACATTCCTTTCCATCAGTTCTCCTGAGTATTTTTCGGCCAGATTTATTTGCTCTCCTGTATTGTGATCCGCATTAGGCTGTCCATCGGTAAATAACAAAACAACGTCCTTTATAGTGTCACGATAATTTAAGGGATTGCTTTTGTGGAATACCTTTAGGTAAGTAATGAGGTAAATATCATTTCTGTTGACCATTAACGTGTAGGCATGCACATCACTACGGGTTTATTAGAGCCAATTACCTATCATGTTCAATGACTTATAAATAACAACAGTGTGTTTTCTTAAGTATTATGTTTTCGAAGAATTCGTCCATACACTAGGCCTACTTACTTCACTAGCAAGCTCGAATGCTCTTCCTGTGTAAGTGGTATCTTCCTTCAAATCGTCATATTTTAATTTGTCCACCTTCTGTAGCAAATCGTCCTTGTCCCTTGGTCCAGGCCACAGGCGGACTTGTGTTTTCCTCTGGCTAGAGAACGTGATTAAGCCTCTGCATATTCTAGTTTACATCAGTTGACCTAGATGTTAAATAAATTTAAAAGCATTTAAAATTTTCCGTACGTGTACGTGCGTATAAAAAACGCGTAAGTGGAAAGCAGCCTTTATACTCTCGTGATGAAATCATACTAACTGCGCACGAGTAAACATTATATTTGATACTTTTCGAAACAAACTTGCAAACGATGTACGATGTTTATTCGATTTTGCCGTTTTCAAACGTTATGAATCATAATAAATTTGTCCCTATAAAAAGTATTACTTGCATTTTTTTGTGTTGTATTAAAATTTTCAATACAGCGTCAACGACCAATCAGAATAATTTCCAGTATATATCTCGTTTTTACTATTCTAATGCCATTGTTGGTGGTTGAGATGTATCTTCTGGTTGCCATTTGTTTTGATTCGCATCCTCCAAAGTAGTTTTTCTTAGCAATCATAATTAACGTTTGCATGTGCATGCACAAGTATAAGTTTATGATTTTTAACTGTCTAAGGTAATTGATGAAATACTAAAATAGTAAATTAGAAAAATCCTAAGTACAGTTGAATTATTTCAAGTTTGCAACATCATTGATGATTTCCCTGTGAAGTAAAGGTCTGTTGACACGATAGAATTTTGTCGGATCCAATGCGCCACTGAATGAAATGTAGACTGCATGCTGTTCATAAAGAAATAGGCCCTTGTTATTGCATTACCTTTACTTGCTTTACCGCTCTTGTGAGCTCGACAAAATTGGATCATGTAAACCGACCTTTTCTTCTTAATTTATCTCTCTAATTTCTCTGTATTTGTTAATACAAATATAGCCCCTTGCAATAATGCCAAAATCTTATATCTCCACAAATAAATACGATGTAAGCCCATGTGCAGGCAAAACAGGTAGTTGAATACAAAATTAAAGTAGCCAAAACTAAGGGGTAGGCTGGACTTAACAAGAGAAAGCAAAAACATTTGAAACACGTTTTCCTGCTCCGAATGCTAAACGTAATCGTATTATGTCTTTTATGTCATATGTGATTTTGAGCATCCCTTGCTGCTTGATCTTTAGCCTCAAAATGATAGTTTAACCGCCAAGCTTAAGTGTAGATATTGAGGTATGACGAGATTAGACCTTAGGCTACGTAAGTTGCAGTATATCTTCCAGTTTTTACTAGAGTTAACTGCCATAAAAACTGCACCACTGAATCTTTGTCGTGTTTAATATGCGGACAATTTTTTGTCGTATTTTTGTAACACAGTCCTTCAAATGTATCTATCGTGAAGTAGCAATCTTAGGCAAGTCACGAGGCTGAAGTACCTTATAACAAAATATCCGTAAGATATATTATATTAATTTTACAATTGCTGAATTTGGTTATCATTGCACCATAAAATTGCTATCAATTTGTTTTCTAGAGTCTCTGCATTTCGATAATTACCCTTGCCTACGATTAGTCTAAACTTCTATATATAATTAGACGAAAACCAGCATCTAGAGACTCTGGCTAATACTAACTCTCCTGAACGAAGGCCCTCGGGTCGAGACGTCGAGAAGTGTTTTTGTACCACATTTGATGCTTTCCTAAAATATTTTCTATTGTCGCAAATAATGAAACTTATACAGTTAGTTTAGACCTGGCTGGCTCTCAATGAAGTCCTTGATGCTTTTCATCAGTAAAGTACTTCAATCTCGTTTGATTAATCTAATATTGGTACTTCATCACTAATATCTACGTACTTGGCGGTTAAACTTTCATGTTCAGTCTAATGATCAGATAGCAAGGCATACCCGAAATCACGAAAGAAATAATCCAAGTACATTGAGCATTCGAAGCAGAAAAACGTGTTTCAAATGATTTTGCTTTCTTTTGTTAGGGCCAGGCTACTCCGTGGTGGCTACTTTAATTTGTCATTCAACTACCTGTTTTGCCAGCACACGCGCTAACATCGTATGGCATTCTTAGACTTAAGTTATTTTTATTAACGACTACAGAGAAATTAGAGAGATATTTAATTTTTAAAAGAAAAGGTCTGTTTACATTATCAAATTTTGTCGAATTCAGAAAAGCGGTAAAGCAAGTAAAGGTAATGCAATAACCAGGGCCTATATTTCTTTATGAATAGCAGTCTACATTTCATTCACTGGTGAATCGGGTCCGATAAAATTTCATCCTGTCAACAAACCTTAACATCACAGGGAAATCAACCAATGATGTTGTACAATTGAAATATTTCTACTGCATTTTAGCATTTTTCTGAAAACTGTCAATCACCGCATGCGGATGGAGGATGCAAATGAAATAAATGCAAAGCAGGAGATAGGATGGCTTTAGAATAGTAAGAACAAGATATATGCCGGAAATTTTTTTGATTGGTCGTTGACGTCGTATTTAAAATTTTAATACAACACAGATGATTGCAAGTAATACTTTTTAGGAGCAAATATATTAAGAATCATAATGTTTGAAAAACAAAATCGACTCAATATCACACACTGTTTGCAAGTTTGTTTCGAAAAGTATCAAATATAATATTTACTCGTGTATAAAGTTAGTATTAGCCAGTATGACTGTCGGTTTTGATATCCTAGTGGTTCCGTTTCTTGCGAAGAAAGAAAAAGAATTTTAAAACACGTTTTCCTGCTTGAACACCACATATATAATAATAAAGTAACAATGTTAATGACGCAAGTAAAGTAATTTACATTGGAGAAGCAATATCAGAAGACTTAAACTAAATCAATCATGTAGCTAACAGACATAATATACGAAAGTATTTTTTTGGAAAGCCTGCATGGACATAAACTGATAAACAGACATATCACGTAGAGAAATATCAGTAAAATATGGCGCAATGTACAAAAGATAAAATTGGAAAGACAACGAAACTTGCGGCATGAAATAATTCTGAAACATATAATCTGATAGAATTTGATCCGAATGATTTCTTACCTAACACTTGTATACTTATCTATATGGCTTCGCAACCCATGGCGATTACGCCAAAGTATGATCTCTATAAATTATTCTCGTGATGACATTCCTGAGTGCGCCCTTTTTGTCGCGTCTTTTTGCCAACGAGGAGAAACAGCGATATATACCAGGTGTCCCAAAAAAAAGTACCTATTTTTAATTCAACATAACTTATAAACGAACTAAAGAATTACAATCAAATAATCCATGTGTAGTTGAGTAATGTCTAACTTAAAGTTTGATATATCGCATATGAAGTTTGAGCGAGTAGTTTCCGAGATATTCGCGTTTAAAGACACGGTAACGTTTTGAAATGTGTCAAAAATCAGCAAAAAATGGCTTGTTAAACGCAACAATCCGATATCTACAGGGGCAATTTCCTGGTCGACTCATGAGCCTCCACGCTTCCCTGACCTGACGGTTTGTGATTTCTTCCTCTGGGGCTATTTAAAGCAGCACACCAACAACCTCATGACCAACAACCTCAAAACTTGGGAGAACTTCGCGAGGCGATTCTTAGGTCATGTCGCAATTTGGACGCCCACATGATTCAAAGGTCTTTTGATGGCATGCTGACACGGGCAAGAAAGTGTTTTGCTGCTGGTGGACATGAATTTGCAGATGAATAAGAACAAGTAAAAAACGATTTTTAAAAAAAAAACTAAAAAATAAGTTACAAGACACCATGTTACGAACCGGTATTGTTGAAACAAGTTTAATAGGCCATTTTTTCCTGATTTTTGACAAGTTTCAAAACGTTGCTGCGACTTTAAACGCGAATATCTCAGACACTACTTGTTCAAACTTCATATGTAATATATCAAACTTTAAGTTAGACATTACTCCACTTAATATGGATTATTTGATTGCAATTCTTCAGTTCGCTTACAAGTTCTGTTGAATTAAAAATAGGTACTTTTTTTTGGGACACCCGGAACAGACAAATAGTGTAACTGAAGCAAAACCAAAAGGATTTTAAGCATTTTTTCTTGTGTGGAATTTGCTAAACCTATTAGAAACCAGATTTTTTCATATAATTAATCTTGCGATTTAGTGCATGCCATTCGATTACTAGAATTCCTACGACATTCCTACAATTTAAACATTTATCGCCTTGAAAAGAGGGACTTGTCTGTTTTAGGCAGTTGTTATACCTCATTTGATGCTTTCCTAAAATATTTTCTATCTTCATAAATAATGCAACGTGCATGTACAGTTAGTTTAGACCGGATAGGCTTTCAATGAAGTCCTTGAGTCTTGTGACATAGCTCTATGTCACTGCAATATGCCTACAAGTATACTCCTCATAAAGTACTTCAATCTCGTGTGATTACTCTAATATTGCTACTTGCCTCTGTATGTTCCAACCTCGTACCCAGTCGCTTTAAACAACTATGATTGCGCGCGCAGGGACTGTTTTCCGTCACGTCTTTCCCAAAATTCCTGTGCGCTCTCTCAGCTTTGCCACTGATCTATGTAAAAGCCTGTGGTGTGCCTATATTAAATTTTATCGTTATTTAAAGTGCCTGGGTTTACGAGGCTGCCCCTACCCTGTAAGCGTAGCATAAAATACGAAAACACCTGGACACATAGAGTCAACTGAAGTTGAGTTAATATTTAATTTATTGTTACCCCAGTGTATGTACGGTACACCCATAATTATGAATTGTTAGCTGTTTTACTCCAATATAACAAAATGCAATTACCATCAATGTATGACTATATTTGTGCATCTGACACCCAGTTAATACTAATGTTATTATCTACAAACAAGCAAGAAATCTTTCATACCAGTTTCATTAAGGACAATGTCCTCCAGCAGACACGAGACTTGTATCTTGGCAGCAAATCGTGCTGCAAGGACTGTAGTATTTGTCACCACAACACTTGTAACCAGATTTCCTCGGATAAGGTGTACCACAGCAGCAAATATTAGTGTCTGGATCATAGACCTTTGCACCGCAATACTCTCCTAAAATATTATAAGAATTCGACGAGATTAGATCATAGGCTGCGTAAGTTGCAGTATCAATCAGGTTTTACTAGAGTTAGAATGAACGTCAGCTTTCAATTTTCGGGTCCAATAATACCATACCTTTGACAACAATGTTTACATCACATTTCATCTTAAAACTTTGAAGTTCTGTTCTATGGGTATACTGATAAGTAACCTTGTGTTCACCAACAGAAAACTCTCCCGACGGTTGTGGATTGTTTGGATCTGCCTCAGCCGGACATGTGGGAACAGGTTCCGACCAGCTAACGGAGACTTTCGTCTGACCAACGTTTACTCTAGCATTCAATGTTTGTGTATTTGGACATTTACAGGCTGAGGTGGAAAAAATATGTATAAAGTATGAAGTGATATTTACCAGGTTTTATACAAGATTCAGTAACAATGTCTTTCACGACTTCACCCAGTTGATCAAACCCTGATTTATGCATAATGTTCGACCACGATTTGATTAGATTCGAGGCTGTATCCTTTTTTGCTGCCTCTCCCACTGCCAAGGAAACAATAAACACTTTCCTCGCCCTCAGCTCTGCCGAGTATCTTTCAGCCATTTTGGTTTGGTTCTCAGTCTCCCGCAAGGCCATGGGTTCTCCGTCAGTGAATAACAGAATCACGTCGCTTACATCATCACGATGATTTAAAGGACTTCTTTCAGAGAACTCCTTCGTGATCGAAAATTTAAAAAGGGAGAGTTTATCAAGTCAACCGACCAAATCGTGAAAAATGTTGCTTAATCAGGCTCCAATCAGCGTTATATGAAGCGTTCAGATAAATTTAAGCACGAAAATCTGTATGGTAGTGCATTTTTCAATCAAAACTACCAAAAATTCAATTAAGTAGTTACGTTTCAAATAGCCTGTATATTATTACTATTTCTTCACAACGAAATCCTCTTACTAGGATTGGGATGGCTTCTCAAAAAAACACATTCTACCTTTTTCTGTTTCATTGTCACTAGTGTCTCACTAGAATATTATTGATAAGTTTACTTACATCACTTGCAAGCTTGAATGCATTGCCGGTGAATGTATTACGGCCCGTCAGTTCTTCGTAGTCCAAATTATCCAACCAAGTTTGCAAATCTTCCTCGTCCGTTTTTTGCCCTACCTTCAACAAGACCCTCGTCTTTTCAGCACTAGCGAATGTTATAAAGCCAATATGAGTGCCATTTTTCCCCACTTTGAGCCTGTCATTAGCAATTAGCTTCTTCAGGAAAGGTCGAACATGATTTTTGAAATTTTCGACTTTAACGGAAGGGGAATTGTCCCACAAAACGAGGATGTCTTTCATGCAATCTGTGTCTACGGTAAATTAAATATTACAGGTAAAAAATTAATATGCAACAGCCTATACCATGCTTGAACGTTTAGAAAATATAGGACGGTTCCGGTAAAAGTGTTGGAATTGTTCACCATATGACAATTGGGGACATGATTACCATTTAGCTCGGTTAGACCATTATGAGACAGGTGTGTGCCAATGAATTTGCAAAATGTACACCTCCACTGTATGTATAGTGAAAGCATGCTGATGGATAGTTAAACGATCCGAAACGTCGATTAAATATGTTTCAAACTAAACTTCTCTATATAATCTTATAAGAAATTACTGCATTAAATGATAATGTATAGGAAATGAAAGTTTCAGACAAAAAAAATTGAAATTCTGCAGCGATTTTAAATAAAAGTTTAGGAAAAAATTATAAGTATTTATATAATTAAAAGCCTTTTTTAGAATTTTAATAATTAAGACTGAGGAGGTTACTTTTAGATTAACACTACACTCTGATATGATCCTATGTCGAATGAACCAAGTGATCTATATTCGGAGTGGTAAAAAGTGAAGTTAGGAGAGTGAAGGCCTAGATTCACTAAAATTTATGGAGAAAAGTGAACTAAATTGAAATTATTGTATTAAATTATTACCTGTTTTCTCCTGGGACATGTCTGTGCCAGGCATTCCAGGAATTTGACGACGCCATTCTTCAAATTCTGCTGCAGAAGAAGAGAGGAGAAAGCTCCTTTTGTGCACAAAGCGAACGTGAAAGACATCAAAAGACATCAAACAACAAGCATTTTATCAAAATTGTCGTTCCAAAATTAAAATAATTCACCATATCGCTGACTATAGCTGGGCAATGAATTTAGGGTGAGAACTGGGTCGTGTTTTACCATTTTTCAAAGACAGTCCAGCCAATGCGGGTATATAATACTACTGTTTGTTATGTCTATCATATAGCTAATGGCATGCTTTCATTTCAAAGACTGAACGTTCCTGTGCTCATGATCATCAGCATGAAATTTCCCCCCAAAAGCCTGAAATGCAACCTTGACTTGACCTCTTTGGTCAAAACCTAGTATTGTAGAACCGTGAAAAGGTGAAATGAAACACAATTGAAATTAAAATAAGGCGTAAATGTTGTCGATCGACATGATAACACAAGTTAAGTACAACGTCTATTGAAGTTATTGTAGGCATGCATATAATGTTTGAACATTTTGAAATCCCAAATGAAAATCAATTGTGTATGTATTTCCTCTTTATTATTTACCATTGCCAATTAAAGTTAAAAATATGAACACTTGGTAAGCAGGCATTAAAATACGCCTTGTACACACTTTGTGTCCTTGTAAAATGCGAATGTGTTCTTTCAAATTAAATTATTAAAAGTGTGTACTTGAAACTAATGGACACGATTTTGACTACGTAGCTAATAAGGTAGCCTTTAGTTAGTGTAAAATCGTAAAAAAATTTTTTGATTATTTACATGTTACATGAAAATAATATGATATTACTTACCCTTATTTTCGTCATATAAACTAAAAGCCCAACCTTCTTGAACAAACAAAGTTAATAGAAACAACCACTGTGTCTTCATCTTCAAGGTTTCAGTCAATTCAAGTATTCTTTTCTTCACTGTTCAAGGAGAACTCTTCTTTTAGCACTTCTCTCGTCAAGTAGCAAACAGTTGGAATTATAGCGCTTTTGTAGTATCGCCAAACTTCAAAATGAAAGATGATTGAAAGACCGTTGGAATTTTTATCAATGATTTTTCCGTTCACATGCCGAAACGTGCGCCGTGACACGCCGAAACGTTTCACATTTGACGATGCGAGAAAGCCACTTGATCACAGGCGTGACCATAAAGTGATATTTTTGAAAGTGAAGTATCATGATATTTTTCAGACATACATTTTTTAGATTCATTAGTCATACCCAACTTTATCCGTGCGCAAGCCAGATAAAGGCCAGTCACGGATAAAATGGTACCTCATGCAGTCGTGTTGTGGCAATGAACAGTGTGATGCGTAAACGGGGCCTCAATATATGCTGATTTGAGGTACATTTTGGCTTGAAATAAAAGATCATGGGTATCCCATTATTAAATTTGTTTCTAACAAAATAAATAGCGTTTTGTAATAATTTTTATACAAGAAGATTTTAAATATTCCGTAAGAAGTACAAATTCGGCTACTCAGTGTTTTTGGTAAACATCAGCTCCTATGCCCCCAAAATGTGCAATTATTTTAATTAAACGTTAGCACGGCAGATTTTGTGATAGATGCACCTCGATACAAGTGCGATTTAATAGCACAGCATTCGGGTCTAAGTACGTTAAAGACAATTTCAATGAATGTATATTTGTGCGCAGGTTATGCAGAAAAGAGATTCTTGCTTGGTTTTTTATGATGGAGCACTATCTTACAGTCCAACTCCCGTACTCAAAATAGCGTTTATGACAAAATCTTTATATTATATCAATGCTAAGCGTTGGAAATGTGGCTCACATTTGCATTTATTACAACATTTCGTCACAATATTGCAGTCTCACTGAGAGCTAACTTTCTTTTTTGTTGCTGAACACTTCCGTGAAAAATATCGTGATCTTGAACGGAAACGATAAATGACATTATCTTTAAATATTATAAAAATTAATATGCACTAGTCCATTTATAAATTATGTCCATGAACAGGATTATATTGATCAGTCTATAGTTTCAAACATTTTGCATTAAATTTCATCACATGCTTACTATGCCCCTTTAATTATAGCTATCTTTAGAAGCTTAACAGTCACTAAAGAGGAGCAAATTCTTGTTCTCCAATGCTGTGGCGGAATGAATCACGCAGTCCAATTTGAAGTTCAAAATACTGTAATAACGACGCTATTAATTTTGGATAGTCATTTCTAGAGAACGTTTTTACATAAAAATCTACGAATATGAGCTGATAATTTATTCGAGGACCTCTGTTTCTTAAATGGGGCAAAAGATGGACCGCATTGTATGCTGTCCGTTTTTATCAAGAAAACGCTCGAATCGCAGTCAACAGAGGAATAGACAACATAGACAACAAAGGAATTGTCCATTTGCCTTGCGAAAAAATACTCAGACTCCTAAGTTATATCTAAGGGCCCGATTCCACGGGCTGTTTTTCTTGGCGAAATGCGAAATATTTCGCCTATTTCTTTTGAATTGTGACCACATGAATATATTTATTCTGCTTGATTGCTCACATTTCAAAAGAAACAGGCGAAATATTTCGCATTTCGCTTGAAAATTTCGCACGTGGAAGCAGGGCTTAACGAAGAAAAAACAGGATGCGACGATTTTCGGCTAGCTGTGTTTTGAAACACTTCGTACGTCAATACAGAAATGAATTTGACCCTCTTTGCTACGTGTGTTGTGCGAAATCTTTGACCATTCAACTTTTGCTTTATTAAGGTGTGTATAGATGTGTGTGGATTTCATTTTGAATATTAATTTAAATAATGCAAAAAGGCATGCTATACGGAGAAATTTAACGACGAGTTTAACTGCTATGTATGCGCTTCTGAATGAGCCGATAAAGCTTCATTCGTATCAGGTATATCATATTAGGTAGATCAGTTTGAAGTGCATGCATTAGCTTAGACAATGAGTGTACATGGAGAAGACTTATGCATGCATACTGCTTAAAGAATAGAAAACATTTTCCGTGCTTCTATATACAGTTATAGAAACAGAGTTTGGGAGAACGACGAATAATCTATTTTTTCATGGAATGTCAGGTTATTTAACCTTTTACCTCGTTATAATAATTAACATTATGAAGTTCAGTGGACTCTGATTGGCAGCGTTTGTATACCACATGTAAATTTTCCATAATAATTAAGCACATTGATAGAATATATATCTTAGAATGTGCAAATTCTGAAGAATTTATTGTGCTATGATTGCTATCGCTAATATCAATTTCGGATCCAACGTATGTCGATACCTGTACATGCATATAGATCATAAGATTGCAATACTTACGTGTGGTACCTACAAGCTAAATTACTTATCGACTGTCACCATGCAAACATACAAGAATATTTAAACACAAAGATAATTGCAAGTAATATATTTTTGGGGCAAATATATTAAGATTCATAACGTTTGAAAAACAAAATCGACTCAATATCACACGGCACTGTTTGCAAGTTTATTTCGAAAAGTATCAAATATAATATTTACTCAGTCGGACATCCTAATGGTTCCATTTCCTGGCAAGAAAGAAAAAGTATTTTAAACACGTTTTCCTGCTTGAATACCAAATATATAATAATAAACTAACAATATTAATGAAGAGACAAAAGTAATTTACATTGGAGAAGAAATATCAGAAGACTTTAACTAAATCAATCATATAAATTCTAGAGGTGGAAAGGGTCTTAAGAGTCTAGCAATATAATACGAAGTATTTTTCGGAAATCCCGAATGAACATAAACAAACGTATCACGTATAGCAATAGCAGCAAAATATGTCACATTGTACAACAGATAAAATTGAAAAGACAAAGCTTGCGGCATGCAATAATTCCAAAACATGTATACATATAATTTGATAGAATTTGATCCGAATGATTTCACCAAACACTTGCATACTTATCTATATGGCTTCGCAACCCATGGCGTTTATGCCAAAGTGTGATCTATATTTTCTCTTGAAGACAGTTCTGAGTGCATGACCGTTGCAGTACGAGTGCACCCTACTTGTCGCGTCTTTTTGGCAACGAGAAGAGACAGCAATATTCGCTTTCAGTGGGTATACGCTTTTGCAAACAAAATATTGCAACTGAAGCAAAACCAAAAGGATTTTAAACACATTTTCTAGTTTGGAATTTGCTAAACCTATTAGGGACCAGTTTTTTTTTATATAATTTGCAATTTAGTGCATGCCTTTTCTTTTGATCATTAGAGAACTTTAGCAACCACGACGTGACGCCTAAGACGTTGCAAAATTGCCGTTGATATGGTGTGATATGCATGGCAACTATGGTGGTGATTGTGCCATATTTAGGCATCACGTCGTGTTTGCTAAATTAACTCAGTGAAAACGTGAACAGATAAAAGAGCTTTAGATTTGATTACGGCTGTTGCTACCGTTATTATTTTCGTTATATCGACGTGTATAATATTCATGATACTTCGTACTGACGCCTCGTACCCGTCGCTCGTCTACCCTATTAAACAAAAGGTTAAGTCTATGCTTAGATGTATTTGTATTGAGTGCCAAACGTATATTTCTGCCCACGTTCATATGGCTGCTGTACGAAGCAATTTCCGTGAATTATACCACCTTTCGATTACTAGAATTCCTACAACATTTCTACAATATAAACATTTATCGTCTGTGCATGCATCTTAAGGAAAAGAGGGCCTTGTTTATTTTAGGCAGTTGTTATACCACATTTGATGCTTTGCTAAAATATTTTCTATCGTCACAAATTGTGCAACGTGTACAGTTAGTTTAGACTTGGCTGGCTCTCAATGAAGTCCTTGAGTCTTGTGACATAGCCCAATGTCACTACAATATGCCTACACATATTCTTTTCATAAAAATTATATTGCTACTTCATCACAAATATCGACGTACTTGGCGTTAAACTTTCATGTTGAGGCTAATGATCAGACAGCACAGCAAGACATGCCTGAAACCACGATAAAGATAATCCGAGTACATTTAACATTCGAAATCGGAAAACGTGTTTCAAATGTTTTTGCTTTATCTTGTTAGGGCCAGCCTAACCCGTGGTGGCTACTTTGATTTGTCATTCAACTACCTGTTTTGCCAAAACGTCGCTTGCATCGTAATATTATTTCTGGAAATATATAAAAAATTTTGACAGACCTTATAGATCATTAGAATACAATACTTACGTGTTGTGCCTACAATTAAGCTAAATTACTTATTGGATGTCATCATACAAACAAACAAGAATATTAAAACACACAGATGATTGCTAGTAATACTTTTCAGGGGCAAATATATTAAGATTCATAACGTTTGAAAAACAAAATCGACTCAATATCACACAGTGTTCGCAAGTTTATTTCGAAAAGTATCAAATATAATATTTACTCGTTAAAGTAAGTAGCCAGGGTCTCTGTCTGTCGGTTTGGACATCCTAATAGTTCCGTTTCCTGGGAAGAAAGAAAAAGTATTTTAAACACGTTTTCCTGCTTGAATGCCAAATATATAATAATAAACTAACAATATTAATGACGAGACAAAAGACAAAAGTAATTTACATTGGAGAAGCAATATTAGAAGACTTAAACTAAATCAATCATGTAACAGACATTATACGAAAGTATTTTTTGGAAAGCCTGCATGGACATAAACAAAAGTATCACGTATAGCAATAGCAGCAAAATAATTATGTCACATTGTACAAAAGATAAAATTGGAAAGACAAAGCTTGGGGCATGCAATAATTCTAAAACATGTAATTTGATAGAATTTGATCCGAATGATTTCACCAAACACTTGTATATTTATCTATATATGGCTTCGTAACCCATGGCGCTTACCCAAAGTGTGATTTATATTTTCTCTTGATGATATTCCTGAGTGCATGACCGTTGTACGTAGTACGAGTGCACCCTTCTTGTCGCATCTTTTTGCCAACAAGAAGAGACAGCGATATTCGCTTTCAGCGAGATACGCTTTTGCAAACAAATATTGCAACTGAAGCAAAACCAAAAGGATTTTAAGTAGCTACGTTTTATTGTTTGGAATTTTCGAAACCTATTAGAGACTAGATTTTTTTCATATAATATGTTAGTGCATGCATTATCTTCTGATCATTAATTAACTGAGTGAAAACGTAGATAATCGTCATTCTCGCGCGTTGTTTGCTTACGCCATCAGCCAAATCTCGTAGTCGCCGAGCTTTTGAGTACGAGTTTGTTGGCAAATTTCCCCGGGAGAACTTTGCCGTGCTTGTCAACGACCTATCTTGAATGTAACAACCTACTGAGTATCTACCAATTTGGATTTTGCCGTAAACGCTCAACCGAAATGGCTGTAACTCTTCTAATAGATGACATTAGAAAAGAGGTTGACCGTGGAAATTACACTGGTGCAATATTTCTTGATCTCAGCAAAGCGTTCGACACTATTAATCACGGAACACTATTATCTAAGTACCAGTCATACGGCATTTGCGATCTGAACTACTCTGGTTTGAAAACTAATAATTCAATGGACATCAACTAATAATCTATAACAACATTGCTTCCAATGAATTTCCTATGTATCGGGAAGTGCCCCAAGGATCAATATTAGGTCCTGCATTATTTCTCCTTCACATAAATGACCTATATCATAGCCTACAACACAGCCATATAATCAATTATGCAGATGATACAGTTCTGTATGTTTCTGACTAAGACCTGCGCACTATCGAAACTAAACTCACGGAGGATATGCTCAGTGTATACAACTGGCTGATCTACAATGATCTATTACTGAATCTGAATAAGGGTAAAACAGAGTCGATGCTTTTTGGCTCTACAAAACGTCTTCAGAAAGCTAATACTTTGTCAATCTTCTTTAACAACAAGTAAATCAACTTCACTGAAAATCTTATACATATCTTGGAGCGCTGCTTGATCCGTCATTAAACCTGAATGAGAACTTCCTGAAGAAATATCGCAAAGCTAGCAAACGATTGGGTTTACTTTCGAAGTTACGACCCAAACTTACAACAACTGCAGCTCAAACCATCTATACTTCAGTAGCGAAATGCAAAAATGCATTAACAAAGCCTTACTACCTCCAATGAAATAATGTCCCACGAACGATGCACAAGAAACAACAACTTATCTCTCAGGTTGCCAAAAGTACGAACAGAGAGCGCACAAAAGGGATTTTACTATCAAGGTGCTTTCTTATATAACCTTTTGCCACTATCTATCCGAAACGGCCTCAAACGAACACGTATATTCCAGGAAAGTCTTAACAACTTTAACTTCTAACTAGAATTAATTTAGTTAAAATAATTGCTGAAGTACAAGTAATGTTTAAAAGGAATTGTATAACTTAGTCTGATTTACTGTAGATACATTTTTGCATGCATTAGCAGGACTCATTTGGAAAACAGTGTACTCCACTGAAATGGCAATCCTGGATAAATATTATGCAAATAAATAAATACAATAAACTAACATATATTTTATCATCAACCTTCAATATCATCAGATTATAATATATGGGGGAGTATAAGAATTGAGGAATCGCCGTTGAAGAACTTTCCATAATCGTCCTTGGGCAATGGAACAACATGCATGGAGAAAGGCACGTCGAAATCATATTGTCATAGCTATAGAGAAAAAGTGAAATGCCACTTTTGGATTGACATTCCAAAATGAAATAATTCACCACAAACATTTTATATATTATTTATCATAATTATATTACTTTAAATTTGACAATTCACCAAATTTGAATCCCAGGCTTTTTACCAGCGTTTTCCCATGCTTTTTCTGTTGCAGCAGAGGCTTTTTTCGCCTGTGGTGAGTGAAAATAGGAATTAAAAAAATGCCAAAAACAAAGATTTGGTACTTCTCGACAAAAAGATGAACTATATTGCGAGCGTAAGCAATGAGGGGAACTTCGAAGTTTTCCTGTGAAATGCTGTGAAATGATGAGTGAAAAGAAAGGCAGTTGAATTATACGTGAGGATTAGGTTGAAGGGCGAGTTCTGCGTTGCAGCTAGGGCCTAAAATATTTAAAATAACAAGATTTTTGCTAAAAGTAAAAACTTTATTAAAGTAACCCATTTCAGATGTTTTCACCATAAAATAGTCAATAAAACTTAACCATTTCAGACCATGTGATTTGAAATGAGTTAATTTTTATACAAGCTGAAAAGTTCTATTGGTGTACACTGTTGTGGTGTCCCTGCCAATTGTTTGTTGCGATTGGCGAAGTTCAATAAAGAAATAAAAACAAGTGACACGAAAAAATGAATCAGCAGTATGATTTATTATATAAAATCATCTTTTACGGTACAAATGCATACAAACGTATACATGCAGTTTTACTGAATGTTAGCTCTAATGCGAAAGAATCGTATCGCCTACAAATTACACGCATTATTGTGTGAATATTCATGCAATGGATACAAACAAAATACCATAATATTACTATATCTACGTACAAAAGAAAGCAAAAGTTCATAGCGAGATGAAAGTAGTAAGCATGCATGGTTTACTTTCATTTAGAACGCTACTGACAACAATATTCTCCAACAGAAACAAGACTGGTATCCTTGCAACATATCTGATTACAAGGACTATAGTATTCCTTGCCACAACATCTGTAACCACGTTGCTTCTGATGAAGCTCGTCATCGCAACATACATGAGTAGCTGGATTGTAGGACGTTTTGCCGCACAAATCACCTAAAATAGAAAGTGAATAATATTCTCGTAAGTTCGTATGGTGACATTAAAAAAGTAAATTAGCTTGTTGGTAAACCACGTAAATATTAAATAGTATTTTGCAGTATTAAATACCTGTACTTACGTAGTGTACCTATATACAAGCTAATTTACTTATAAAATGAGTGTTTTATCAATCGGTTGTGTAGAGCCTGTGTTCAGGGCCTTAGCTATATAGACTTTTGATACACGTGTTTTCGTATGATTTCCTGCAATCAAATATCTAAGTGTATTTCAGATTCAACGGAACTAAATGAGCTCAATCAATTAAATAATTATATTAGCGTTTTTCTTATTTCACAGTAACCCGGTTTCTAACTTTGGGAACACGCAAGCGTAAGTCAAACGAAACTTGCCGTCCTGGACAATTTATGGAATATCAAACTTGATACATAAAACTTCTAAGAGTAATTACAATTCTTCAACGCAATGTGACTTTTCATCTACCGAACCTGATGTTGATTAATCAAAGTCTTAACTTCATTGCATTTGAATCGACACATGAGTTGACGTCTCAAAAGGAGCTTATATTTCATTACCATTAGTAATCATACCTACCCTCGCGCTCACTGACTGTGATAATTACTGGACATTTCAGACTAACAGTCTTCTTTTTGTCAACATACGTGAAAGTGTACGTGATCTTGTGCGTGCCAACGCCGAAACGTCGTGGGCTTTGGCTACCAGCTGGGCTCACAGTCTTTTCTGCTTTGATTCCCTCGCAGTCTAATTCAGGTTCTTCCCATGACGCTAAAGTCGTAGTTTCACCAGGCTTTAATATGTATGGCAATGATTTCGTTTCGCCTTTGCAACTGCAAATCCCTGACAAGAGAGAAAATAATATTAATATTTTAATGAAAATGAATATTTATGAATGTAGTACATTGTGAGAATAATTTCACGCGGTCAAGATGCCATTTTCTACACCGAATGAAAATACTCCCATTCCACGTATGACTGAAACATTTATTATTTTATATGTCGTTTTATATGACACCAAAATAGATCTAATTCTACTGAATTATAATTTGAACAATTTGTGTCAGTAAAATCATAACCCGGTAGGCCATATTATTTGGTACGATTAACACGGGGAGTGGTTGAATTCGCTGCGCCTTTAGGCTCGTAATCAACTCGCCTTCTGCGGCTAATTGTGAAATAGAAACACGGAAAATTAGAATTAAGAATGAAGTATAGACTATAGTGAACAAAATACATGCATGCGAAATATTCTGAAAGTTCTTGATATGCCAGGAAATAAACGAATTCAAAATGTAAAAAAGCGTTTGTTTGTAAACGGACTGTTTTTACAAATGCAAAGGTGCTAGAATGCCCGTAGAGCTCTAATACCCTCAGGGATGATTGTTTATACAATTATTCGATTGCTTCAGTTTCACATTTAGATTATTCAATTGCTTCAGTTTCAAATCGAGAAACAAAATAATACCTGTGGCAGGTAAAAGAAAATTAAAACAACAAAAAGAATCTTTGATTGCAAACGCAATCTCAGCGAATTTTGTCAAACAAAATTCAAAATTACTGAGCCCATTCAACAAATACGGCTTTTTCAATAAAAAGGAGCACTTAAGAGTGAGTGCAGCAGTACTTACCAGAGGATTTGCCGCATGATTCGTCAACGATACTCTTCAAAACATTGTCCAGGTCTTCAAACCCTGATTTAAACGCATGGTTCGACCAGGAGCGAATTTTTTTCATAAATGTCGAATCTTCTAATGCCCGTCCCATCGCCAAGGCAATAATAGACACATTTCTTTCCATCAGTTCACTGGAATATTTATTAGCCTTTCTTACTTGTTGATTTATTATTGTTGTACTACCGCCTGTGGGTTCTCCGTCTGTGAATAACAAAATAACGTCGGATACATTGCTGCGATGGTTTTCGGGACTCGTCTTAGGGAACTCCTTAAAAAATAAGAAAGAGAGTTTTATCAACTCAAATGGCCATTGAAGACACGAAAATTTTAATGTATTCTAGGTGTTGCATGAAAGTGTTCTTCTGTGCATGGGGTATCGATTTCAGTGAGAAAATTGATTTTATAGTGAGATAAAGAAAATGTTCTCGTGTGGTATATTAGCAACTTGACATATAACCAAGGAGCGGTGTGGCAGCATCTGCCATGAAACTTCCCATCAATTGCCTCATAAAAGCTGCCACATGGGCAAAAACCCGTCTATAAGGGCCTACATCAGGAGATGGCCAAAGATGGTATTCTAATTTATTTTTACTTTAATTGTTTTTTTTAAATAAAAATATTTTTCCCTATATAAAACATGTGCTCTCCTATAGTTTATTTCATACCAATCAACTCTCCTGGCAACTTGTGAGTGCTTTTTGACATTTATTGGTAGCTAAAATTTATAATCACTCCAAAATTTCTTTGTTGAAACACCAATCAGAATGCAAGAAAATCTGTAGTCACCTCGAAATTTATACTAAAAACAATTTGCTACTTTCAAAGAGAATTATGTTAAAAAAACGATAGTGAGAAATGTACGAGTCTCCAAAAAATAAACCTTTAGCACGTATTTTCGTGCGCGGAAAAAGTCCTTAGCTGTGACTAAATCACTGCGATACCCAAAAAGGATACAAAACGTACTTAAAACCAGAACGATGAGTGATTTGAAATGTGTAGTTGAATTCTAAGGGGAATTTATAGTGCCGAGGAGGATTACTGTACCCAGATTGAGTAGATGCAGGATAACAGATGTATAAAATTCATTTTATGCAATAATATTATTGATCGGTTTCCTTACATCTGCAGCAAGTTTGAACGCTTTGCCCGTGAAGGTGTACATGCCATATAATTCTTTCTCGTAGTCTAAATCATCCAGCCATTTTTCCAAATCCTTTTTGTCCTTTTTTTCTCCAACCTTCAACAAACGCCTAGTTTGTGATTTATCAGAGAATGTGATGAAGCCAATATGAGTGCCTTCTTTTCCCACGTTTAACCTCGAAGACTTAATTAGCTTCTTTAGAAAAGGTCGCACTTTATTCTCAAATTTTGTCACGTTAATAGAGTGAGAATTGTCCCACAAAACAAGAATGTCTTTTATGCACTCTGAAAATGAATGTAGACTATTTAGTAAAAATGTTTAGAAACATATCTAATACACATTATTTTTTAACAATCGCCATGTGTTCAATTGATTAAACTAAATTATGTTTTTATATCTGCACAGGCCGTCTTTAAATAACCTACAGTAGTGGTTTGCCCACTGAGCCCTTTGCCGACTAGAGCTAAAAGAAACAACTCACTTCCCTAAATTCAGGGCCCTGGGGAACATAAGCAGAACTTTATTGTTCATGAAAGCATTTTATTGTATATTGTTAATTGTGCGAATGTCACTGAAATGAAATAATCGGTAAAATTTTATATTGTATGACAAACAATTAACATTGATATCATGAATTTCAGAAATTGACTTTTACACGTTGGTAATTTATATTCATGCGTGTGGCGTGTTGTCGTAATTCATAATGTCTGTAAAACAAAACAAAGTGCAGTATATATCAGGGTCATATTATGTAAACCTATAATATGTTGTGTTCTAATTTTGTTTTTGAGAACATGATATTTCTTCGAGAAATGTGGTCTCGTGATGCAGGAAATGCTATTTTAGTAACACAAAATATTCTCTAAGGCAAGACCTCAAACACATCCGCTTACATTCAGGGATGAATGAGCTGTGCTCTTTGGCTGTCTCGCCCCACTACACAAGGGTATAACCTCTACCCTTGGATAAATCCCACCCAGCACTTTCCAGTAATTGCTACCACAATTAAAGCGTAATTTATCATATACCTTTATCAATCTTGTCGGTTTCCTCAGATGGAAGCTTGCGACGCAATTCTCTGGAATCTGTTTAGAAGGAAAGAAATCGCACACATTCGCGCGTTCAGTGTTTCTTGACGGCACGTCCTTATTGGTTTAATAAGGAGGAGTACAATTATAAACCCGTGAATGTGAATTGTGTCTCAATAAAACTTTTCATGGGAACTAGAATTCTGCATTTTGCGAAGAAGAAATTTTAAATAGGGCTGCATGGGATCATTCTTTTGTCACCTGATTCCTGTACGGATGAAGAAGACTGTAATGGACTGTTTTGGGTTTTCAAACATTCGTTGATTGTTTACTATTCTTACATTCTTTTATTATCAAAATTTTTTCATGAAATATTTTAATTTTAAAAAAACATTGTTAACATAACATAACATGAAATCATGTGATATCACATACCATCAAACTCGTCATACAGACTGTAAGCCCAGGCATTGTGAACAAGCAGCGTCAATACTATCAACCACTGTAACTTCATCATCAACATTCAGTCTTCAATGTTTCAGTCACTTCAAGTCTTCTCTTCTTCAGTCTTCAAGGAGAACTCTTCTTCAGGCGCTTCTCTCGTTGAATGGCAAACCGCTGCAATTTCTTGGTTTTTATGCTGTCGGCAAGGTCTCAAATGAAGTTAAAGACCGTTAAAATTTCATCGTTATTTTCCGTTGACAGATCACGGTTTTGCAATTGATATGCAAGAAGCACTTGAACTGAAGCATAGGCCTGCACAATCGTGTGAGTAGCCGTTATTATTTTTTTCGAGCAATAAATATTTTAATTTTTCAAATAGAATGTTTTCAAAAGGAAAGGGTACATAGGAATATAACAATATGGGCCAGCTTACTGGAGCAAGGCTGCGAATATGCAGTTTATTTTTCAGTTCGATTTCCAATTATAATGGAGATTCATGCTCATCTACACGCGCAAAAATACTGTAAATACTGTACTAACGAACTAATGTACTATTGTACTAATGTACTAACAGAAGGTATTCAGAATCCTGAAGTTGCTTATTCGATCAAGAGGAACAACAAGCAAAATTTCAGATAACCCAAGCAGAATAATTTTCTTTCATTTACCTTTCGGATATAGATTACTGTGAATGCTGTGTGCATGGTTTGACAATATATATAAAGAACGAAAGATAGACGATAGAAAAATCTCAATTTTTATATTATGCCTATTATCCTTTATAAACGATAAGCCAACGGTTATGCGAAGTATTTGCAATTTCCAAAGGACAAAAGGACATATCATATATATGATAGCCCTAAAGCATGTTGTACGGCACGTTTCTTGTTGTGGGCTGACGTATGCAAGCTATGTGTATATGATAGTAGAATACGATATAGGGTTAACTATAGGCAACTTACGAGCTGTTTACATGCATGGCAGCAGCTGCCTGAAGCCCGAGACGATGATTGATTATTATCAAAGGGAAATCAATATAGCTATTTAGCTATAGCGTAAAGCTGAGGTCAAAACTTGTAATACTTTAAAAGGCTGGCAAGACTTTGAATATACGTGATCTAAATGGATGTAATTAAAATCCTTTAACAGTCAACTAACCACTTCACCTTGATACTTAAGAATTCCTGAACAACGGCAGACGTTAAACTATAAAATTATATGCTACTTTTAGGTTGCGAATTTACTGCTATAGAAGCAATTTGTGGCCTTTTTTATCGATTCAAACATCTCTATAGTTACGAAAACGTTAAGACCTGACTCAAATATAAAAAACCACGAACGCGCGTCGAACCATGATTAAGGGGTTGTTTACATGAGCCCGGTTACTCGAGATTCAACGAAGTGTGAGATGATTTTGAGGTATTAAAATGAGCAGATGACATGATCCTGGCAGTCGTACAATTCTTTTTTCTTTAACGTTATACGTGCAAGGTGAAAAGTATACGTGCAAGGTGAAGAGTATCGACTAATTAGGACAATTGAGACCGTTACGATGTCGTTATCAAGCTCGACCTTACATAACTTTGGCCTGTCGTACTATGTAAATAGAAACGGCCACTTGGTGTTTTCATATTGTCCAAATATTAAATCTGTGTGCCCCACTGCTCCAAAGAGTCGGGAACAAAGGCGCGATTAAGATGAATCATGACCATCTTGGTCACTCACTTCGCGGTTAATCGATGGAGACTGGTTTGAACTCTTGGTTAATTGTGGCCGTGATCTGCAGGGTGTACGTCCCAAAATATAATCCCGTCTTTTGAAATCAAGCGTTTGTTAGAATCTGATTGCCTAACTATTATAATAAACTCAATTAAATGCAAGACGCTTTATTTGAATGCTTCAACCTAATAAATGTATTATTCAACACCCTACTGCGTTGATCATGCATTCAAATTACAACAAAAACTTCATTGCAAAAGAAACTCATTATGCGAAAGCCTGAACGACTTGAGGTTAAAAAGTTTTCCTCGACGCTGCTAAGGGAGAGTCGTTGTTCTGATGGATGACACCTTCGTGGATGAGTCATTTCCTTGGCTTCTCGACGGTAAGAGAGCACTCAGGGCAGCTGCAACGTAAAGCGGAAATGCAACATTATTATTTTCAAAGAACCGTTTTAACTGCAGTTGATGTTATTCTGTTATGTAAATTTCCCTCTAATATGGTTAAATGTATTTCAAAATAACACAAAACGGAATATCACTTTCAAAATAACGGCGCGAAACGACTTGCAATATCGGCCTTTCTAACTTCGGATTTTTGTAGCACAATTGATACGTTTGTAAAGTAAAAAGCAAATTCCGAACAAACAAGTCATCTTGAGAATCAAAATATAATTCAAACAAGACACAGATTGAGACTGTAAATTTTCGACTTTATTACAAAGTCATCTTCAGACAGAGTGAAATACAATACTTTACAACGCATATATATACAACACAGAGAGAGAGCGCACGTGTCAATCCAGCATGTAGGCGGAAGGCCGGTAAACCAAGCAGAGCGAAGCATGATAAGGTTGTGAATAAAACTAAATATGTATGCTATATTTACAACAATATGTTAGATAGATTAATTTAAGGAAAGAAAGACCCGACAATTAAAATATAGAGAGATTAAATGAACAGTTGTAGTTCTTTGCTGGCTTTCAGAGTTTCAGTCCAGTGTCAGGAAAGGTTTAATTGTTGTGTTTGATTAAGAGTGCTTCAAGAAAGGCGAGAATATGATAGTTATTCGATTTAGTCATGTAAAGAATTCTATAGTTATTGATAACTAAGTTTTCAATAGGAGAAGGGTTATTCAAAGATAATGGTATATCGTTGAGTAACTAGTGAGAACTGGTTTGGTAGTGTGGCTAAGAATTGAGCATGCTCACACTGAGAGAAATTTTGGCCTACTGCACTAGAAGAGAGCCTAGTAGAGCCTGTACGTTTGAAAGAGCATTCTACTAGGCTCTCTTCTAGTGCAGTAGGCCAACATTTCTCTAAGTGCGAGCATGCTCAATTCTTAGCCACATTATTAAACCAGTTCTCACTACTCAACGATATACCATTATCTTTGAATAACCCTTCTCCTATTGAAAACTTAGTTTTCAATAACCATAGAATTCTTCGCATAACTAAATCGAATAACTATCATATTCTCGCCTTTCTTGAAGCACTCTTAATCAAACACAACAATTAAACCTTTCTTTAACACTGGACTTAAAGCCAGCAAAGAACTACAACTGTTCACTTAATCTCTCTATATTTTAATTGTCGGGTCTTTCTTTCCTTAAATTAATCTATCTAACATATTGTTTTAAATATGGCATACATATTTAGATTTATTCACTACCTTATCATGTTTCGCTCTGCTTGGTTTACTGGCCTTCCGCCTACATGCTGGATTGACACGTGCGCTCTCTCTCTGTGTTGTATATGTATATGCGTTGTAAAGTATTGTATTTCATTCTGTCTGAAGATGACTTTGTAATAAAGTCGAAAATTTACAGTCTCAATCTGTGTCTTGTTTGAATTATATTTTGATTCTCAAGATGTCTTGTTTGTTCGGAATTTATTTTTACTTTACTTTTTTAAATTGTCGGCTGGTCATGGTTTTTGATACGTTTGTGTTGGAGCGTCGACATAGTTGAATTCCTGCTGCTATATATAGTTTAAGTAAAATTTCGGCAACCTGGTAATCTAATTGCCACTGCGATAGAATCCATGAAAGCGTTTGTTTTAGATCAATGAGTTATAGTTCAGTTTTACAAACTATACCATATCATAAAGACTATTGTTACCTCAGGTGTAAAAAAATGCCTAAAATCAAAACCAATAGAGCCTGGCTTTTAGTCAACACATAAACTAAGCGCTGGAGTCCAACTGTGAAGAAGTTGGAGTCCTATTTCGAGAAGAATTGTGGTATCGATGTGGCGGTGTGAGATTGTATCGTGCTAAATTAGAGCAGCATTCTCTTTAACCACTGCGTATGCGACGAATTTCAACTGTATATACTGTAATTCTTCAACATGCAGTCTTTGACCGCAAGCACACCTAAACACAATTTTTAAACTAAAGTAAATCTGTGTGGATTTTTAAACCAACTTTATACCGATTATATTCGCCCTAAAAACTGCAAATACTACGTCTACGTTATACGTCTCTAGTGCTTGGATAAAAATTACCAAAAAAATCCCAAATATTTATTATCGCCAAAAAGGCTATATATATATAATATACCTTTTTATAAATGTCTTTCCAAACATGGTATACGTCTTTCCGTCTGATTTTCCTTCCGTTTTTCTCATGAATTTTAATGTAAGAGTTAAGAATATATTTATTCCGGGCATTTCCCGGAAGCTGAATGCGGTCATTGACAATTTATATATCGTTACAGATTGTATAGTTGTATTTATGAAACCGCGGGGAAAGTTAGGAAACTGCCAATCCACAAAGTTCAATCATTTCAATTTGATATACATGATGTCCTGGCGTTATTTCCCTTTTGGATAGAGGTATGTTGTATTTCTTATTTAATGCTTGTCGCCAAGGTTAATATTCTTGTATATACCCTAAGATTCATACGGCGGCACTTACAGCCATATAATATGCTTTAAACAATGCGGATCATTTTCCAATATACAGGGCTATACTCAAACTTTAGTTCTATTTTTTATAAGATCTTATTCCTATCAGTAAAATTCAATTTCAAACATAAGTATATGAAGCATTAGAAACTCTGCTCTGACTAATGTAATAATAATTCAATCTTGTCATCTTAGTCTTAAAGATGTTTACTTATAATCGCGCCTATATATATAGCTACCAGATATAGTTCCACAATAAAATACTTTCAAACTCGCTTTCAAACATTGCTTCAGCTAGTACGATAATTCAGAGGCTCAGGCTTATCGGTGGTTTGAAATTGAATATACTTTAGAGCCTTGGAAGATAGTTTTTTTTTTCTCGAAATGCATCTGTTTATACGAGAATGAGTCGAACGGTTTGTTCACAACAAACATAAAGGCATTCGCATCAAGAATTTATTATTTACCGAATTTATCGGCTGAGCAATGTTATTTTCATTTAATCGCTCGAATTGACATTATACTTTGATGACTACAGGCGACTAACCAATCTCGGTCAAACGTTTTTAAATTCTTATAACTAACGCGAAGAGTTGGGGATTTTCGTACGAGTCACGCAATCGTGAATTTGTATCACGACAGCAATCAGCATACTCAATATAATATCATGTACAAGGAGTCGATGGGTTCCACTATTTTCTTGTAATAACATATTTATCCTTAAGATACAATTCTCCAGTTTGAAATGGCGAATTATAATTATTAAGTTTAAAAATTTTGTCAGTTGCTTGGCAAATCAATTCAATTCTTTATTATTTTAGTATATATAATCATTATTATATATGCAGTTTGAATTTCAGACGTCATACTCGCGGAAATACACTGTATCGTCATCAATCATAATTCAGTTTTGAGACTATCAATGCCATATTTATAGTATATTTGCACGAGGACAAGCTTAAGGCATTTCTTTTTAAATATCAAACGCATATATATTAACGAATGCTCAGTCCACGTATGCGTGGGTAGGTATGCGTGGGTAGAAGCGATATTTGCTTCCTGCAGTTCTCTAAATTGTCTTTGTTCTTTGTCAATATTTCAGTAAAGCGTTTAATGCTTTATCTTGCAACCACATATATCCCCACTCACGAAACGTAATAGTCGCCAGAACATAGCTTTGGGTCTTAAATCAGCGATCACGAGCTTTCTCCCATCATATTAACATACGTCTTTACATATTGCGTAGGTGGGTTTCACTCAAGACTAAACACCAACCTCGTACCCAGGGTCTTTTACCTACGCTCCTCGGACACGCTGCGGCGAAGACCCTGGTTGCGGCAACACCGCGGAAAAACGTCTGCGCACGCGCCGAAATATCAAAATATGATGGTAAATCTAAATCTCAACTTTTGGAACAAAACATGCCCATTATTTGATAAAATATAAGTTAGGAAAAGGCACAAGTATACAAGACGGCCAGACAGAACATAAATTAAAAGTCTTCTAGCATTTAGAGTATCGAACGAACTGGAATTCACGGTAAATTTTCCTTTTTTTACGGGGTGGTTTTAGAATATTTTTCGAAAACAAAAGTTTAAACCTAAAAGTTAAGAAAACACGCGGAAAGTTAAGCTTTCTAATCTATTTAAATTGTAAAATACATCTTAATTTTCAATTATTGAGAACACGGCAAACGTCTCGTATCTGGCGACATATTTTTTTTTAATAAAACGTGTCTAAATTAAAAGTTCGGAAACTGTCGTTGCTTATTTGATAAACAAAATGTTTGAGACGAAAAATTTGTTAACAGTCACCTTTTACAGGTGTTTTTGTAGGATGCCACTTCTAGGACTCTCTGGACGTTTTTTCTCTTAGTTTCTATAATGCAGTGTTTATTTATGTCCTCGAAATATGGATTTGAAGACACGAATGAAATCACTCCTTTTTACCGCCATTTTTAGCCTTCGGAAACGTTCGGAACCGCTTTTTAATTATTTTTAATCTCACTTACAGGCAGAGTTGACGCGTGCGCAGACGTTTTTCCGCGGTGTTGGTTGCGGCTGGTCACGTGAACCCCTAGAAATTGGCGCAACAGGAGGTCCCGAGGGTGGGTGGTTGAAATACGATATGTTGTAAAACAACTTCCGGTGAAAATTTTGTTTGCGAGGAGCGACACAAGCGACACGAGTGAATTTTTATAAAATAGGAGAGCCATGCGAAAAGATTCGAATTGTATGTTTTTTTTTATTTGTCTGCAGTTTTCTGTTTTGAATAGTCTGTATTCGAACGCTATTTTGAAACCTAAGCAGGTTATTTGTTTGGAAAAGCTGTTCCTTGGCGTGGATATATTGGCAATTCTACCAACCGGTTATGGCAAGTCCTTAATTTACCAGCTTTTGCCTTTGATGCTGTTCGCTAAAAGAGCATTGGAAGAACGTACAAATCAGCAACTTTGTACGGATGAAGTGACCTCTGTGCTGCTTGTGATATCTCCATTGAACGCTTTAATAAACGATCAAGTTCGAAAGTTATGTGCGATAGGACTTAGAGCATCGGCGATAAATATTCAGCCACAACAAAATATTGACGATGAAATCGATTGTGATGTAACTGAACTTGAACAAAAAACGAAGCTGATCAAAGGATATTATAATTTGTTGTTTGCTCATCCTGAAGCGCTAATATCAAGCAAGTTTGGAAAAGAACTAGTGAACAGCGCTATATACCAAAAACATGTTTGCGCTATTGTAATCGATGAAGCCCACTGCATTCTTGAATGGTATTTATTATTGTTTGTCATATATATTTATATACATTTAAATATTCCTATACGATGTCCTGAATTCAGTTTTTAGGCCATCTTAACTATACTTTATATGGTCTATATTGAAATCTAAATTTATTCTCCCTTAATGGTTGTATCATATAATGTATCACAAACGATCATATTTCGTCATTAAAACTATGTTATGTGAATTTTTTTAGGGGAGATGATTTCAGACAAGATTATGCAAAGCTAAGTGTGTTGTGTGCTGTCTTTCCAAAAGTACCACTTCTGGCTATGACGGCTACAGCAAATAAAAGTGACCGAAGGCAGATTAAGGAATCACTTGGCCTGCATAGTTGTTTTGAATTGATTGCAAACCCCAACAGAAAAAACATCTTCTATGAAAAGACATTCAGATATGGACAAGATATTGATGCATTTGAGCACATTTGCAGACCAATTGCAGTCGATTTGCTACATATGAAAATCGATTTCCCGTTGACTATTATATTATGCCACTTCGATGGTGTGGGTTTGTATACCGACTATTTGAAACCATACTTGGTATAAACCAATATTATCCAGCAGATTCCCTAGCCCTACCAAAAAACAGACTATTTGGACAATTTCATGCTCCACAGACAGCCAAGATGAAACAAGAAATTTTAGAACAATTGAGTCTGCAGTCATCAAAAATAAGGGTGGTTTTAGCTACAGTTGCCTTTGGAATGGGGGTGGACATTCCCTCAATTAGGCAAATTATACATATTGGGCCACCAAGAACCATTAGAGAATATCTCCAAGAAACTGGCAGAGCAGGTCGAGATGGAAAACCTTCAAAAGCCATACTGTATTACAATAACAGAGACATTGCTAAGAACAAACCAGGATTCCAGGATGAAGTACGAATGTATTGCCTCAGCGATGATCAGTGCTTGCGTACTCTACTGCTGCAATTTCTTGACATTAGCCAGCCTGAAGCAGTTTCACCAAAACATTCATGCTGCAGTGTTTGCAAAACACAATGCTTATGTATTGAGTGTGGTTTAGCTGTTTAATAAACCTGCTAATACTAGTACAGTATATGTACAAATAAATGTAAATTTTGATGTATATAATAATCATAGTAACCATACAGCCATTTCAATTAAAGTTTCCTGCACCAATCTTTTTAACAAACGTCTCTGAATAATCTTAAATAGTTTAATTGTTATATTATAACTAATAAGGCAGTCCTTAAGTCGAAACACCAGGTTTTTTGTGTATATGGATATACAAAAAACCTGGTGTTTCGACTTAAGGACTTTTTTCTGAAGAGGTAATATGTTAAAGATTTGCACACTAACTCATGTGCTTAAGGCTCTTTTGGTTTGGTTTGGAAAATTCTATGCAGTGGCCAAAAAGTTAATATTTCCATACTATAATATTCTAGTTAATCATTCAGTGCTATAGTCTTATTTAAATTACTGCTGTTTCAGTTTGTTTGCATAAACAATATTTATAATTCTTCATCATCTGATGTGTCTACTGGTCCGTGCTTTGTAATGTTCCTTTTGTGTTTATTTAGCCAATCATAAAAGGCAGCATTGTCTAATTTTGCTAATGGATCTGAAGATATATCTGAAAAACCATCATGAGAACGATCACCAATATTCTCAAATGGTTTCAATTCTAAGAGATCAGAAAGAATAATCTTTTCATCCTTCTCAGAAGACTTGTGCTTGTGAGATGATGCCTTCTTCTTGATCCCTACAGCATGGTCAAAGTTGCTGATGATTTCAGCAGTGCCCCCAGCAGCTCTACTTAACCGTTCAATTGCCTGGGGTGTTTTATTAGCTCCCATTCCTTTAATACCTTTTTTCAATTCTCGATTGAGGTTTTCTTGAAGAAGATCAATTTCAATATTGTTTGCTGCACCACCTTTCCAGTTAACAGTAGAAGCCCAACGAGTTTGATAAGCCTGTCTCTTTGTCAGAAACACTTCATCCTGCAAGATGCTGATTAGCATCTCAATGGCATAAGTGTTATGACCTGCGTTACTTTTAAAATGTTTCAAAAGCACCTTTCGTAGAGATGCAAGCCAATCACCGTCCCCCAATTTCACTGCTTCTTTAACACATTGAAGGGTAAAAAATAATCTTAAAAGGCATAATGAATATTCCCTTACCCTATCAATGTGGTCCTCATCTTCTGACTCCTCACCCGACTCAGAGTTATTTTGAGCTGGAAACAAGTACTCATCCACAAACTTATCCAGAACATCATCAAAGTACTGTTGTTTTTCCCCATCACCATGCAGTACATCATGTGGTGGAATATGGATTTGTGGAGAGTCATTGATATCATCCATTCCAAAAAATTGTAGCAATGCTACAATGGTGTATGCCCTGCCGACCGTGAGAAATAATTGTTCACAATCCTCATAATGCTTAATATCCTGGGTAACATTTCTGCGTTGTAATTTCTCTCTGAAATACCTCAGTGTACCCCTTGCTCGTGTAGAATTTTTATATAGCATCTTAAAAATAAGCTAAAAAATAAACAATAAAAAATGAGTCATTAATGATTAATCATGAAATAATAGTTTTAGTAGAAAAACTATGTGGAAGAAGAGACCCTAAAAAGAATTTAAGTGTGAGCTTAGTAACTTTTTAGGATCTTGGTAGGGGATGTATTCTAATTTAGAAGATTAGGGAGATAATATGTTGAGGAAGTATTTTGGAAGTAATAGCTAGATTAAGGAGTAGGGGTTCACCTATGTCCAACAGGTGTTAAAGAATAAAAAGCTTTTGGTTGTTTTGATTTAGGCATTTTTTTAGTAATGATGGGGTGGATGTGGGTTATGCAGTTATTATATACTGGGTGCCATTTTATCATGACACAATTTGTACCTTCAAAAAACTTCTTTTACAGTGCCAATCAGCAACCTTTATTGGATGAATATGATCCAGTCGATCTCGTGCTGTATGACATCCAGCTCTTAAATCTTTTGCACCAGCCAGGCGTACTCTAGTGAGTTGATCACCATAACAGGGTACTCTAACTGTTGCCAAAGGGTCATTAGGGTCAGCCGCAGGTTGTACATGTGACAATGGTTGATCTGGTCTAGAAGTAGTTGCAGGCAGGAGTAGGTGTTGTTCATCTTCAGAATGAGACTGACTGCAGTCATTGTATGTGTCACTATCTGGAATGTGTCCAGCTTTAGCAAAAATCTTATGGACCCATGTTTCAAGCTGATCCAGAACATCGACAATCTCGCCATATTTCTTTTCATCCTTTAAAAGAACTGGAAATGGCACAACAATTGATTTAGCTTTCATTTGGTCACCATGCATGGAAGACTGGTCAGTGCTGTTTACCAAATCCTTTATAAAGTCAAATGCAGGGATGTTCTCACACATGATTTTTGCCGCTATCATTTTGTATGCTTGGCGTTGCTTTGCCAGGTCATCATCTCTTAGACCAACCAACTTGGCTATGTCAGTATGAGCTAACGACTGCTGGGGCTCTTCATCTTGCAAATGGCTTGATGATATGCGATCAAAAACTACAGATGTTGCAACAGCATGCACACTTTTGTTTTGATGATCAGATCGCATATCATGGACCTTTTCCTCCCAGTCAATGTTATCAAGTACAAAGGAGAAAGTTTTCCCAGCCTTCACTTCTTCAACCACTTTGTCAAGAAAGTGTGTGCCAATCTCATCTTGAATAGTATATTTCTTTGTCTTTTCGAGGCATATACCATACTTATTAAACCTTTCATATACCTTAAAAAATATTGTAGGTATTGTATCATTTCATGTTTAAAAATCACAAAAATTTTATTTAACAGGCAACAATGCTCAAACAGACTTCTGTTTGACCTTTAACATCTGCAATCTGCACTGGAGAACTTCCTGTACAAAGTCTAATGCGTGCCGCAGAGAATGCAGAGAAGATAAAAGCCTTTGATATTGAAAAGCATCAGGCACATGTTAACCTATCTCATATTTTGCCTATTGCTGAATATATATAAAAAAACGTAATCGATAAAGGGCATAATCGTCTTACTGGCGATTGCAAGGAATTGGGAATCAAAGTTAATTTGCACTTATCATAATTGGAACGAGTTCAAAAAAAAGACAAAAACTTTGTAACAGTGGGATCGGATGGGGATGACACATCAAGCTTATTTAATGAGAAATCTCAAACAGCTGAATAAACATTTGCAGTCCATAGAGTTATATGACTTATAACTGAAACTAGGCTATTGTTTATTGTTTATCCTCCCTTGGCCTGTAGATACTTTTTTACACCGAATCAACCGGCAGTCTTGAGAAGTTGAAAAAAAACTCTTATACTCAATACCCACAATTAAAGGAAAAGAACAAATAATATCACAGTGCATGTTTACCTCGGTATTCGCACCACTATCCGCCAGAATTACACTGTTAATACGCTGGAAATAACTCAACTCGTGGCATCTTTTGAACATAATCACCCCGTATATCAATGTCATTGGAACAATCCGCGTTTCCGAAATATTGAGTTCCAACATTTCTGCTAAAATTCTGTAAGTCGCAGGGCATATCGTGCGCAACTCGTCTATGATTTGCTCTGGTGAAAAGGTGCTCAATCCCTCAAAATGACGGCTGCGAAGCTTTGAATTCGTCTCTCTTCTAGCTACTTCACGCAATTCATCATTAATCCTTTTTAGTATTTCATCGAATGACGCGTCCTAGCAAAATGTAACAATTTTGCATAATGTTAAGGACTGAAATTTATTATTATAGTACTACCCGTAAACTATTTTAATTTACTGTTTACAAGATTTACCTGGTAAGGGGCAATTTCTTGTAGCGTTGAATCAATTGCAGTATCAAAAGACAAGCTGCGGCGAGAGCCCACACTTCCATCTGCTTCACTGGTTCTCGAACTCTTAATGCTGCTCATGGCTACAGATGGCGATGATTCGTTGATGCATCTCTTTTTCGATGTCAAAGAACTTTGGGTTTCAGTCACTATTCTCCTAAACTTGGCAAAATTGTCAAGCCTTCTCTCGCAAGGCCGACATAAAAGTTTAGGAAGCCCGTCCTCATTCGCAAGAGTTCCACCATTTACAAATTCTGCGACACAAAGAAGGCTTTTATTTCGCACTAGAAATAAATTTTTGCAGTGCTTCTTATCGAAAACGCCAGCACAAAGGCGACACTTGCACTCCGACAACAAGTCAGATTTCGGATAAAGTTTCTTTGGAGTTTCCTTTCGCTGTGCCATAGCTTGGGAGCAACCGATACTGAAGTTTTTTTAAGTCTGTATTCGATTATAACTATGCGCTCCGAATTCAAGGTGCAAAACATACCTCCAACGACGCACATTAAAGCAAAGAGGTGTGAAAAGTTTTTGTGCGGTGACATATTTCATATAAAATAAAAGCAAAACCGACAAGGCCAACAAAGTGCCGAGATTTTTTCGGTTCACACCTGATGATCAATCTCCTGGCTTTTTAACAATTCCCTCTACCACTCCTCCCTAAGAGGCAAAGAGGCGCCAATTCGAATTACCCCCAATTTCTAGGGGTTCACGTGACCAGCCGCAACCAGGGTCTTCGCCGCAGCGTGTCCGAGGAGCGTAGGTAAAAGACCCTGGGTACGAGGTTGGACTAAACACTTGGTAGTCAACTTCACACACATTGCCGAATTATGCCTTAATTGTGGAAGTGAGCAAATTTCGTTAAATTGCACATAACATCTACTCAACATTGGGTCAAAACCTACAATGAATATTTTACTTGATTTGATAAATATTTTTTCCATCTGGAGTTTATCACCAAGTGCTAAATCTGTCACGTGACTGAAACCCAGCTATACTTAGGACGGCATATATAGCACTATAAAATTTTAAGATTTGACTTCAAAATTAACATGCAATTTAACAAATGTTTGTCTTGTGTTTAATATAATTTGAAGTTTTATTAGTAATACGTGATGTTGATATTACTCTGGGATTTTTTTTGATATTTCCTTAATAAAAATGTCAGCTAGCGGAATTTTCATTTGGTTAACAATCTAACTTGAAAAGTTTTGAATGTTATGATTAGTATCACAAATTGCTATATAATTATTCACTTTTAAATCAGCCTAATAGTATACAGTAATAATTATTGTATATGCTATTATAATGCTTTGAAATTCAAAAACTAGGCCTTGATACACACTGTAGAACGGTTCAATAGACCTTTCTTATAATGGCGTCAAGCGCGGAATGTCTGATTTTACACAATATTTAATTGGCTCCTCAAAACTTCGTGTAACATCATACTTTCCGGGTTTGACGTCATTATGAAAAAGTTCTATATTGCATGCATGGTTCTAAATTGATAACCTTTAAAAGTATTGAACTAGATTAATACGCTATGCAATCAATCAAAGTCCTTGCGATTGATAAGAGAAGAATTACAGAATTTCTCGTGGTAAAAGTTGATTCTAACGCCCTGCTAATGACATTTTTAGAATTTCCGACCCCCACTAGTGCAATATTACTAAAGCCTTTTTCACAATTATGCTGACGAATATTTTTTTACACTGCAGCGCCAATATTCAACGACCCAGAGTATTTAAGATCATTGTGGAAAGGAATGGTTTTATTATGGTTTTTTGTTGAGAATGGACATCGTTGAAGCCACCAACTGAAAGCTGGATCATGTCGAATCAATTTATCTTCGCCCTTCTGTTCACCGGAGCAGCTGCAATAGCGCATAATGGTAATAAAAAATATAAATATAGCTAGGCGTCAACGCAATAAAATCGAAAATTTGAGAAATAATCGAGATTGAAGTTCGAATGAATATATACTAGTGGTAAATTATATTTAACAATTATTAATGTCTTAATAAGCGAATAATTGTTTTAGTATTTTTTAATTTACACAAGAACTGCATTTGTTCGCTTATCTCTTTGTAAGAAACGTCCACAAAACAGCTAGCCGCCATTTTGAAATTTGTTATATTCGCCAGAAGGTGAATATAACAGCATGATACGTCAAATTTGACCAATCAGAATGTAGGATTTGTTATATTCACTTGTGCAAAAATACTAATAATATATTCGGTCGTGGTATATTTGTAAAATTATCTCGCCAATGGTTGTCGATTTTGTCATGTGGTAATATCAGCTTACAATAACCTCTTTGCATGTTAATATTAATGTGTATGATACCAAATGTTCTTAAAAAGCTATGTAATCTTAGTTGGCATAACAACCACCAGTTAAACATGGCAATGAGGAAGTTCGGAGTTCGGACGTGGGATTTTTCTAAGGCAAAGCCTTCTTATAGCGCTCAAACGGCAGTTAAATTTAAACAAGATTTGTGCTATATATGAGTGGCTTTTCCTTTCACGATTTTGAAAAAGCATCTCTATTGAGCCGATGGATGATTCCTGAAACAGTTTTTACACTTAATAAAATATATATAATATAATATACTATATAATATAATATAATACTAACTATACTAATATTTACTAATATTTTATATATAATATTTAACTAATTCTTTAATCTCAAGCGGCGGAAAAGAAGTCAAGAATTTTCCAAGCAGTCGCAAATTCGCGACCAAATGGCAGTTTGTGGTTCTAAATCATGTTCAGAACAGACTGCTTCCAGTAAATAAATACTATTGTCTTGCAGTATCTTACCTGCAGAAATTTTGGTTTCTTATAGAATTCTCGGACAGAAACTCTTCAAGGAACAGCGTTCAGCCAAGCCCCACGGAAACCAGGACGGAGGAAATAACAGGCAACTATAACCTTTTCCTCCTGGGCGTAGGCCCATATGATGATCGATCAAACATATTTTCGAACGTTGATCGCTATTTAAAGCATTGCTATAGCGGAATGAGCAAAAATGTGGCATGATGGTCACTGGTTTTGATTTGTTTGATCAGTGATTTTCGATGCATGAGCTAGCATGGCATTGAAAATTTTTGTACTAAAAATAGATTGGGTTCCAGTTCTGGAAACTTTTCAAAGGGTTATAAAAGAATCTTGCTCGTCACCTGTAAGCTCCTATAATGAAATAATCTTCGTGTGGGTTGAGCCGTCCAAACTCTCATTTCCCACTCCTGATTATCACGTTCCGTGGACATGGACGGTTTCGCTGGAAATCCTGCTGTATCGTTGATCTGTTTTGCGTTTTTTAGACCAAACCAAAGGAGAACACTTCAATATTTTTTTGGCTATTGGTTGTGCGGTAGCGTCTGCTTTTGCGGTTTTATTTATCGTTGTCTTTCTTGTTTTTCGTTACAAACGACGTCACAAGAAGCTGTTGTCTTTGAAAGTAAGTATGTTTTGGTACATATGAAGCCGAATTCTTGCAATTGTAAGGAGTTGCATCATCTATCATTACCGATCATCTACAGCTCTCTATACCTCATGATGAGATGCTTTATAGAAAAATAGCTTACCACTGCTAAATCTGCGACAAGATTCTAGGAATTAAAGATCCTTTAAATAACATAAAAAGGTTTTACATAGTTCACCTGCATAAAACAACGTGTGACACCGAATTGCTAAAATCTTCTTTGCATTTCATTTCAGACAAATATAAACCAACCTCCTTGCAAACCACAGTATACTCCAGTCCCGGTGCAACCGCATCTTAAACCTAACAAGTATGCGATAGCCGAGTTAGAAGAAGAACCAGATACTATATCGGGATACAGTGCGGTATGTCCAATTCATTGGGTGTACTTTCGAAAGTCAGGCCCAACTGGTCGAGACATTTGTTAGTTAAATTTTGAATTTAAGAATAAAAGCATAAGACATTCTTATTGTTTCCTGGGTCCTCAGTGAGAACTAACGATTCTCGAACAGTCAGTAGACGATTGAAGTGCAAAACAGACTTTGTTGAATCAGGAGCGGAACTATGTGGGGAGGGGTGATTATCAATAGAGAGGTGAAGTCGTGAAGATACCCCGGACCCGGTGTACGGGTACGGATAGCCTTATTTTGTTCAATGAGCTTCCATCAGTGTTTTTTCAATATTTTCGAAGATTAACTCGACAATTCTTTTCTAGTAGAATTTAGCCTCTTGAGGTAAGCTTTATTAATTTTGTATCTTGAAACGTGCAAACAACAAGAAATTCCAATGAACAAAATATGGCTACCCGTACCCGTACCGAAACCGGGGTATCTTAACCTCTCTAATATGTTCTGTCCTACCCAACTGATTTCTTTTGTACTCATACGAAATAGATCGGAATATAATCAATATTCAGCCCTCAATTATCGCTCTAGTTTCGGCCCTGGTACAAATCACATGTTTTATATCATTGAAGATAATTTATGTATTATAAAAATTGTACAACTTGCATTGTTACTCTTTTAGCCCGATTCATTGATGAACGGAGTTCAGGTACCAGGTCTAGAGCCAGAGGAGCTTCATAGAAAGAGTAAGATCTTACTTTTCACATCGTATTCGCTTTCAGCTAACCGAATCAAACCCATTTCTAGTCTCTATTTAGCAGACTAAGGCCTGATTCAAAAGTCGTGCTAAAAAGACTCATGCTTAATTAATAATGATTAAACAGTAATACAAAATTTTATTCTATTGTCTAATTCGATGATATACAATTATCATTCTAATAAATCTTATTCTTATCACAGCTGTTTCTGTCGGCCCCGATGGGGATACTATTTGCATCGACGACGTCACACTTACGATCTGGCCTGGATGTCTTGCCGCGACTACGGAGATTTCTTTCATAAAACATAATCACTTTGCTGCCTTTGAATCTCTACTAGACTTGGGCCTTGTCGAGACCCAACCACAAGTAATCGAATTCCTGCCAGATGGCTTGAAATTCTTGAAACCAGCGGATCTTACGATAAGATTCGAAAGAACTACCCCCGATTCCAAAATGTTTCTTTTGCACGGATCCCACAACGATGATAATCAGAACGTCGTTTGGGAGCTGGTGACTAATGAAATCGAGGAGAACACGGCCGAGAATGTAGTGAACGCGAAGATTAGCGGTTTCTCTTTTTGCTGCTATTTTTCAGCAGTATCTGATATGATCGGCAGAATCTTGAGCCATCTGAATCACTCGTTTCCCTGTTATGCTTACGCGTACTATCGCAGGCGACCTCCAATGGACAAAATAGATATCTCAGTTGTCCTGGTTAGCTCGTTTATTGATAAGAATAAAGAAAAAATCAAACTCTTGAAAGATCATGAAGAAGAGGGTTACATTAAGTTTGATAAAGGAATGGAGAAATGTCTTTGCACTGATCAGCCTCTCGAGATGTGCCTTGCAGATTTCCCTGGACTCCAATCTGGAGCATATCAATTCAAAGTAAATCAGTGTCAACTGGATAAGGATGGCTTTGTAATTGATCAGTTCAAGGGTTGTTCTATAAGATATCCCGCAAGTGGAAATGTAAATATTAGTGCAGTTTATCCATGTGAAGAACTTCACTCTTTATGGACGTTGAATATTTTTGAGGAGGAACAGGAGTGTAGAGCTACAGAAGTAGTTGGTATTTCGAAATTATTTTCTTTTAAGAATCTTTGATTTTCTCTTATTACTGTATCTTACTGTCCACGCTGTCGTGTATGTTGCGTTGTACTGCATGTGGTATGATGTGTTGCTCCGTGTACTATATGTAATATTGGGTAGCATGGTATGGGTGTTTTGCTGTGTTATAATTATGTTGTGTTGTGCTTAGTATGTGTTGTTCTAGTATGGTGTGTCGCGTTATGATTTTTTCTACTGTGTTATGGAGTGTTGCACTGTTTTGTTTTGTATCGTGTTGTGTCGTGTTGTGTCGTGTTGTGTTGTGTTGTGTTGTGTTGTGTTGTGTTGTGTCGTGTCGTGTCGTGTCGTGTCGTGTTGTGTTGTGTTGTGTTGTGTTGTGCCGTGTCGTGTCGTCTCGTCTCGTGTTGTGTTGTGTTGTGTCGTGTCGTGTCGTGTCGTGTTGTGTTGTGTCGTGTCGTGTCGTGTCGTGTCGTGTCGTGTCGTGTCGTGTCGTGTCGTGTCGTGTCGTGTCGTGTCGTGTCCTGTCGTGTCGTGTCGTGTCGTGTCGTGTCGTGTCTTGTCGTGTCGTGTCGTGTTGTGTTGTGCTGTGTTGTGTTGTGTTGTATCGTGTTGTGTTGTGTTGTGCTGTTGTGTGGTTTATGCTGTTATTTTAATTATCTCATTAGTTTAATTCGTATACGCCATCATTTCTTTCCACTAATATTCTCTCAATCATTTTAGTACAATCCGCTGAACCAGTTTCCGAACTTCAAGGTAGGCCACACATATAAAGTTTTTTTAGGTTGCAACATACGTAAATATATGATCCAAAGCAACTTCTGAAGCCATTTCCATTTTAAACAATTTTTATGATATGTGTTACTACTCTTTGCTGTGTAGTTTTCTTACGTTGTGTTGTCTGTGTCCTGGGGCCAGTTATTCAAAGCTGAGTTAGTGCGAACTCCGGATTAAATTTTAATCCACTGTTTTAGTTTATGTGCCTCTGAACCACTGTTCCTTTTAAAACTTTAGAAAATATGAATTCTATCGGTCCCAAAAGTATTTATGAAAAAAAATTTTAACTTTGTACACAAGCGATTAAAAAAATTAATATAAAGATTTGCTTTAACCTAAAGTTAAGTTAACCTGCTTTTGAACAACCGGCCCCTGTCGTTTTCCTGCGTTCTGTTTCTCTAGTCGTGTTGTTTGGTGCTGTTGTTTCATGTTTGTAGTTGAATTGTTCTCGTTATGCTGCCTCGCTATATGCTAGTCTATATTCTCTTTAATTATCTCGTTAGTTTAATTCGTTATCCCTATCATTTACTTTGTTTCTTTCTACCAATATTCTCACAACCATTTTTAGTACAATCCGCTGAACCAGGTCCCGAACCTCGAGGTAGGTCACGTGTTACACATGTAAAGTGTTTTAGGTTGAAATATAGACCTATTCGAAAAAGAGCAAGAGGCCTGCTTCAAGTTACGCGAAAACGAGGTTAATCAGATTTTCTGTACTGAATTAAAAGTCATTTTTTAATTTTCTCACTTTTTCGCTGGACCTATTGCAAGCTAATTAAAAACAAAGTTTTTCCAGTCAAAATTTAGAAATATAAAAATGATTTTGAGATTTTGACAGCAGAAAACCTGATTCGCCTCGTCCCCGCGTTACTCGTAACAGGCCTCTTGCTCTTTTTGGAATAGGTCTATAATCTACTTCTTAACTTCATAGAAACACTATAAGGTACTTCTGCAACCATTTCCATGTTAAACCATTTACATTTTGTAGTTATCCGCCGAACCACAAGATTATCGAATGACGAGATAAATAGATTGAGCAATGTGGTTGGGGTAGAATGGGACAGCCTCGCTGGGCTCATGAATATCTCGTATTCCAAACGGGAAGAAATCAGATCCAATAATACAAGTTACCCGAATTCTGTTCAGAAAGCTGAAAAAATATTAAGGTTTTATAATGATGAGGGGGATTTCAGCCGCAATAATTTGGCAGAGCATTTTGATGAGCTGGGACGCAATGATTGGAAAAACGAGATACGGCTGCCCGGAAACGAAAAAGTAAGAGTAGAGGTCAATATTTATTATAATAGGAAATATTCTCATTAGATAAAGAACAACGATACCTGACATTTGAAGATTGAGGCAAGTTTCCCCTAATTAATGTGCAAAGAACGTAAATTAAATGTTTTTCAATAAATGAAGCTTTTTTTTAGCATGAAACTAAAGAAGTGGAAACACCATCACCAGTATCAGTATCAGAGCACAATGGGTCCGGGGAAGTGGAAACACCACCATCGCCGCCTGAAATTAATGCAAACGAAAGCATCAAGCCACAAACTGAAACACGACTGTCGTCTCGTGAAATGTTCAGGCTGAGCAAACGAATTTCCGCTGACTGGGACCGACTGGCGGGCGAAATGAGTATACCCGCAGAAGAACGAGATGACATACGATACAATGTCATATACGCTAACAACCGCTCCAAAGCTGAGAAAATCTTGTCCATCTTCAACAATAGGAAAGATTTCTCGCGTAAAAAATTGACGGATCTCTTGAAGATTGTGGGGAAGTTGCACTTGATTTCGCCAGTTCTTAACGGAGAATGGACAAGGCCGACAAGCGTACGTGACAGTGATGAAATTGATGAAAACACCGGTGGAACACTTTAAATGATGCGATAGACAGCTGTGATTTGCTTGTAAAACTAAAAGCAAATATAACAATAAAGTCGATGTTCGCGGGCATAAATGTGTTTTTGGCCCGACTCTAATTAAGCCAATGGGTAGGATCAAAAACACATTTATGCCCAAGAACATCAACTGTATAACTGTTATATTAACTTTTATTAAAGGCGAAGGGTAAACACTTCAGGCATTTTTCTGATTGCCTTAGATCAGCAGGCTAAAATATATTTCAGCCCGGAAATTTACCATTTTACTCAGTAAAATACAACACAATGCCTGCCAAAGTTAGTATAAATACACGTTTATCGGTGACGAGAACCAGATATATCATCTTTGGATGATATTTCGCTTAAAATATTCATAAAACCGTAACATTACTCATATCTTAGTGTTCACTGACTGAGAAAATAATAGATTTCTAAAGACATGAATAATTATAATAACTCGAAATTTACGCTACGCCACTGACATTACTATGAAAATTTGCTTAAAAACCTGAACAAGCATTTTGCGTGACACTCGTGTGAACCGAATCGCCTAGCGAGTAAACATTTCCAAAATTAGCACGTAAACAGATATTCAATCATGCATCATGTTGCGAAAAACAAGCTTTCGGTATATTGTTTGCTAACAAAAGTTGTGAATTACAGTCCCGTTTACATTACACTCGATTTATTGGCACGGTACGGCTAAAATGGGTACCTGTGCCCAATTTTATTAGTGCTCAGACTACCAAAACAAAGGCCGGGCACGGATGAAATGGGCACGGGTACCCATTTTAGCCGTGCCGTGCCAATAAATCGAGTGTGTATAGTGTAAACGGGGCTATATGTTGCTTCTTTATATCAGAAATCAACGATATAGTGTGCCCAAAATAATACCATTCACCATTTTACTCGTCGAAATTATCATTGATCAAAAGATATTTATGCATGCATCTTCACTGTTACAATTCTGTTGCAAATATTCAATTCTATTTCAACTATTTATTATATGCGTATATCTTATAATTATAAACAGATATTCCCATCTGGTACTTACATAAAAATGTACTATGATATTATATCTCTTATATAAAAATGCAATTAAACTCAAATGTATTTACTATTCCTGCGAGGAAGAGATCCACTTATATTATTGCATGCCATGGTATTCCTTTTTTTTGTCATATATAACATTTTTGCCACCATGTTTGTACACAAGAAATAAAAGCAATACTACATTTTTGTCGTATAAGAAGGCTTTAAGCAATATATTGCATTGAAACAGACTGGAAGAGTTCTTTCTTTATTGCCCTGTATTGGACAAAATTATTTTGTTTGTTGTCGCCGCTATTTTCCATCTGGTAAACGGTCTTTGCAACTTCATACTGCAGTCTTTGCAAGTGACGATTTTGACCACACGTATACGGTAAGTAGCACCGGAAGTAAAGTCTTTGTTTTTTACGAATCACGATCCTTTGTGTTGTCTTAAACGCCATGCACTTAAGCTCACTAACGACTTTGGACAACGGCAACGGGCTTCGAAGATTATTGTATCTCGGGGTTCGCGAGTTCTTGCCAAATGCCACGCGCTTCACGCATGCCCCATGGAGGCCCTAAACTGACTTTTGAACGTCGACGAAAGTGATATTTGTTTGTTGAAAGCGATAGCTTTATATATGGCTGTTACATCAACAATTCTGCTTTGAGTAGGGGTGGATCCAGCACTAGTGCACTAATTTGCATGTCGCTAGAAAAATACTAAAAATAACCACTTTGTTTTGTACTGCAAATTAGTGCACCAGTGCTGGAACCTCCCCTGCCTTTGAGATTCTTTTAAAAGCAACAACAACTGGTTGCATGGAATGAGTTTTAAGGCCAGTTTACACTTGCAATTTTTGCTACGATTTTCTGCGACACTCTCTCCTTTTGAGAGATGTGAAAGAGCGAATAACAATGAAAGCTCTAATTTTACAAGTGCCCTTATTGGAATATCCGCACGTCGAAAGACGAAAATTGCATTTAGAATACAGCCAAAGTATAAATGGAAGTTTAGCCAATGGCTAATTGATGTGCGATGACCAGCTGCAGGTGCTCGTTTCTTCAACCTCCACCTGGTGTTATGTTTGTATAAGACACAAAAACGTTTTTCCTGTCGCCTTACTGTAGATGTCTAAGCTGTCTGTGTTAAAAGAAGCGCAATAATCTAACCTCGACAAAACAGAAAAGTGCAAACTATTCAACACCAGCCTATGGCGGCTTTCCCCCTTAAATATCAGAACTAACTACAAATATGACAGTTGAAACGAAGTTTTGCATATAATCTGGAACAAATATGAAAAATAACTGACATAGCTACAATATAATACGATGCTAAGAGTCGGAAGTGACATGATATTCATCCCTTTTAAACGATAATGAAACTTCTGGAATGAAATCCCATCTACTCTCCACCCAACATCGTCCCAGGGCAAAAACTATGTTATCGTATTTGACAAAATTAGTTTGCGAATGGTAGATTACAAGACCAGATGCATGTTTTTTAACGGTTTCAGCCAAATAAGCTTGAATTTTCCGAATAATTGGATAATATTGGAACAAACCTATGCATGGGGTGCAACACCCAGATACCCCCCTCGGCACAGTCCTGCATGGCAACTATAAGTTACACACATATTCAAAATCATCTCATTTTCTATTGCTTGAATTGCACAAAATGGAACGTATAACCTTAGGCCTTATAGAATTTGCTTAGCTCGGCTCTGCAAAGTATATACCATGCAGCCTTAGACGAAAGCGTAAACAAAATTAATCAATTTCATGCCAGTGAACCTTTAAGCATATTTTCATTTAGCTCGGCAGTGTTAGAGCGAGCATTGAAATTCTATCGATAAGTGATTTGAATAGTTCTGTGATGATTGGGCAAGCTTATATGGTTTCCACAACTATATACTAATTACCTATGGAAATTGAATTCATGTCAAAAGCACTATACGCATTCATACGGGAAAACAATTCGTGAGAGGCGTTTTTTAATTAATGCATTATCATGAACAAACAAGACCTCTTCCGCGTGTAACTGAAAAGATCTAAATTTGATCCGGACCAAAACACATTTATGTCTGTGAAGTTTTGTACGAGTAAAGTGAGTTCCACTGTGGCTCACCAGTTCATCACAGAATGTTATTCTCGATATTGTGCGAAATAATTTTACAACCGTTAACTCGAGCCATTATTTGGATAGCTCAACAGGTGGGAGTCATATAGTCGGAGCATCTGAAGTGGAAGGTAAATATCTTACAATTAAAGATTTGTTGTTATTGAAATATTTTCTTTTATTCGCTTTTGCGGCGTCTCGACTTCTCTCGTTGCATGCACGATCTGAATAAACCGTTTTATATAGTATATGGTTATTCTATTCATCTGGATAAAATGCGTTAAAATGAATAAGCTGAACTGACAAAATTTCGGTAATGTTATCGAAATCATGGGCAAGAAAATTGTAAGAATATTATAAATCACTGCAAGTTTTAGAATATCTGCCCGATTTGATTACTATGTGTAACATACGATATATCTGCTCCGAAAGCGAAAGCCGCCGCCAAATCGTCGTCTACAGTCCTGTTTGCGCTACACCGGATTGGTTTGGGAGCGGACAAAATTTTGTATCATTGAAATTTAATGGATGATTTATTATCAGAGATCGGCCAAATGGATATAACAAATTGCTCTATATAATGTAAACGGGGCCTTTGTATATTACCACTTCAATCTTCAATTGAGGTTGACGACGTCGACAATTGTACAAGCTCGATGCCTTTTTATTTTATAGGGATATCCGTTGTCTAAGCCAAATTTAGTGCGGTTAGGGTTAGGTTAGGGTTAGCTATTCAGGTACATAAACGCTTTATTATGTTCATTCACGACACCTACCGATGTGTTGAACACACCGCCAAATTTTCTTCATTTGTTTCGGATTCAAATTGTACAATTGTTGATGTCGGCCCAGAAGTTGTGTACTTCAATTAATATACCGTTTGCGACTTTGCATATGTCACTAAAGACAAGTCGTTATCATTTATATGAACTGAAGATTCGCAGAGATATAACTAACCGCCAAAGATCCGCATGACTTATATTCTGGTAAAAGGATCAGTAGAAGTTGTAACTGCCTTAAAGAGTAGATCATTAAAAACAATACAATACACTATTTACTAAATTCCCGAATAAAACTACACAACTCGTGCCCCTTGTTTTCATATCGAAAACAGGTCGAGCGGGCAAGTGTTCTTTTCCAAGTGTAAATATTTGATTAAGTGTCTTGAAAACGAAAAGAAAAACCTCATTGTTTACGAAATCAGCATAGAGTAAAATTCTAATTTAAGTCTACAAGAACTGTGTATGAAATAAAAATTTAATCTCGCGCGCGTTGTTAGAACAAGTTGCTATTGTTGCGTGTTGCAATCATCTCTCACATTTGTTAACATAATTGAACAATTTAATCATCTAAGACTAAATTCAAGTGTAGCAACGCTGAGCTATATGCTGTTAACGACTCTGAACGACGGGTGCGGCACAATATTGGTCTAGCATTAAGTTGATTTTAATCCGCTTTCTAATGCAGTAACAAGTTTGATTTAAAAACGTAAAGTTGAAACTCTTTGCTTGGGAAGAAAACGCCGGGTTTAAACCTAGACTCAGGTAGACTTATTAATGCGATTCGCCTCCTTTACGAAGCCGAATTTGCACGTTTAAGATACCCACACGTACTTTTACGAAGTGGCTAATATATCGCATGTTACTTTTCGCGTTGAGACAGTGAGCAAATTTAGGAATTTTACGCAAGAGCTGTCGTTAAAGTCTTGGAGACAGATATCCGCTTCTTAGAAATTAAATGAACTTCAAATCTATCTCACTTGTGCAATATTTATCATTTCTACCTCAAAATGGGATGAGAACAACCATATTCTCGGTATGAGTACAATTTCTACTCCGAGTGCCTCCTCGATAAGGATGAGAGGCCCCACGTGGCTTGTCTTGACGGGCCTTAACTGATCGCGAAAACAATCACACTCGTTAGGGCGCATCACGTTCTTGGTATGCCGTCCTCCTTAGACTTGTCAAACACGCCTCTCTACAAAGGCTTACGCCTTGTCATGAAATCCATTGATCGACGAAAATTAACGGTCGGAAGGCAATATTGCAACCGTCAAGCCCCTTGAGATTTGATAAACAGCTAGTGCATAAAAGGGGTAATATTGAGAACAAGTATACCAGTTGCTATGCTGATCGTCTTCACGAATTGACAAGCTGTGCTGCATACAAATAACAAGCAAGTCGTTTTGTTCTACCACGTTGAATCATGATAAAGCTATTGGCTGTTGTTGCATTAGTTCTCCAGGGAATCCAAGCGCAAAGACCGTTTCCACCGGCAGCGCATAGTTTTAATGGAGCAAAGGGTAAGTCCGTAAATTCGTGCACCTTATAAGATACAGCTGCTAGACCACACCTAAAAATCTCAAACTGTCTTCCACCGCCTTACTTTGTACTCGTATGTCATTTTTAATTTTATTGGCTCACTCTGAGGTTCTGCATGTTTTATTTCTAAAGCTTCAGGAGTCTTTCTGTCTAAGTGCCTTGGCCGCTAGAACTATAAAGTCAATAATTATGTCTATCACACTTGACTTGTAATTCTTCTTAACAAACGTGTTGGAGAATTCGTGCTTTTGTTTAGTTTAAATACTCAATGAATGTTATAGAACACAACAACGGCCTGACTGAGATACCCACTTACTACAGTAATCAAAAAGAGTCCTTTCTGCCGGAATTGTTTTATATTATTATTATACACAGTCGCGTTGTGTTTCGCATCATTACTATCAATTCGAAGTACAGAACCAACTATACCTGCAAACACAGTGGATTATGTCAGTATTCTTTTGGAAATCTTAATCCTTTGCTTTATACTGAATTACTATATGACTGGCTCTCATTTTTTAGGTATAGTGCTGTGCATGTATGAACGCAGCTTTACAAGCCCATGCAGAACTGATACTGTTTACTAGGATGTCGCATCTTGAGGAAACGCTAAAAGATTGGAAATTTTATATAAATTATAGTGAACTATTTTCGGTTACAACTTTTTCAAATCGTTTGAAAACTAAATACTGAGATCAAACCATGAGATGCCTCATTTTATGGTATATGCGGCTATATGGAAAATGGTATTCTTATCTTAGTTTAAATGACCCACAACCACACTCTCTACAGCCCAGTGTACAAAGACGAAACTGCAGCCTAGAATATAAAAAAATATACAGAATATATACGATATATAATAATAAAGTTCGAATTATCCAAGCACGGACCGTGACACGGAAGTTTATGAATATAAAGTATTTCGAGCAGTGGTGAGTTAGAACTGAAACTATTGCAGCTTGCCTTCTTAACAATTTATAGCGGAATAATATGTTCCCTCGTAATGTGAAGAATTCGCTTTGTTTGCATTTTGAATTGTTACATTTCGTTAAGTATGCAAGACAAACATTACGCGTATCTAACATTATATTGTCAATATAGCTAACATTTATATGGGGTTGACTGCATGAGCAGAATTACTTCATATTTTTTGCATTGGGTGTGCTTTAATATTCACTTTGATCAGTGTATATAGAATGTCATGTTTATTCATGACAGGTGAAATTGATGGGAAACAATCATGTTTTACATTCCGAGTATTGTGGATTCACATTCCAGTTACATTCAAAATGCAATGGGTTCCCTTTAATTATTCTAGGATTAAACAATCCTATTTGCTTGCAGGACAATACAGGAAGAATAATACCTCAAACAATTTACAAAATAACCTGAAATTACGGTGTAATTCATTTATATGGTTCAGCTATTCTCCATTGTCGTAATTTAATTTTGTTCTGTTATTTTACGAATATTGTGTAAGGTCAGCTCTATCCCTTAATTTAAAAATTACATTCCTTTTTGTCTATTCTCGTTAGATGGTTCTGATCAGGAAACATCCCGTCGCTTCAATGACGTAACCACAGGTAAACTACTTGATATTTTTGAGACCTTACACTACAGCTGGGGGATGAAAGTGTTGCTATAATAAATAAAAACTTGCAATATAAGTTTATCGTCTTTGCCGTCAATGCAACAAAATATGCCGATGAGAATTACGCCGCAAAAATCTTCATTTTGTGGAGGGGGACCCCATATCCACACCTTTTCTTCCAAAACACTTGGACACGTTAACAAGATTATGGCAAGAATATTAGTACAGGCAGTTTGCGATGTTTCGCATCCTCATAACATGTTTCTGGAAAAGAATTATTATGGATGGATCCGAAGATTACCTCACAGGGACCGCGGAGCGTTTTTCGTATTGCTGGGGCTCGGAACCGCGCCCCTGCTAAGAGAGTCCGGGAAAATTTTGAAATATAGGTCTCTGAAATCGCCGCAAATGCCCTTCGCCGCAAATAATAGATAGTATGTAAAGTTTCCAGCATGTTTGGCGTTCATAACAAACATTAAACAATATAACCATGCTTTGGTTATGATGTCAAATTTTTAAAAATGGATAACCACGCTGTTTTAATGGTCAAATGCTTGTCCTATGTAAAGTTTCCAGCATGTTTGGCGCTCATATACAAACATTAAACAATATAACCATGTTTTGGTTATGATGTCAAATATTTTGACATAGATAACCACGCTGTTTTAATGGTCAAATCCTTGTCCTATGTAAAGTTCCCAACATGTTTGGCGCTCATACACAAACAATAAACAATATAACCATGCTTTGCCGGTTGTGATGTCAAATATTTTGACATGGATAACCACGCTGTTTTAATGGTCAAATGCTTGTCCAATGTAAAGTTTCCAGCATGTTTGGCGCTCATATACAAACATTAAACAATATAACCATGCTTTGGTTATGATGTCAAATTTTTAAAAATGGATAACCACGCTGTTTTAATGGTCAAATGCTTGTCCTATGTAAAGTTTCCAGCATGTTTGGCGCTCATATACAAACATTAAACAATATAACCATGTTTTGGTTATGATGTCAAATATTTTGACATAGATAACCACGCTGTTTTAATGGTCAAATCCTTGTCCTATGTAAAGTTCCCAACATGTTTGGCGCTCATACACAAACAATAAACAATATAACCATGCTTTGCCGGTTGTGATGTCAAATATTTTGACATGGATAACCACGCTGTTTTAATGGTCAAATGCTTGTCCAATGTAAAGTTTCCAGCATGTTTGGCGCTCATATACAAACATTAAACAATATAACCATGCTTTGGTTATGATGTCAAATATTTTGAAATGGATAACCACGCTGTTTTAATGGTCAAATGCTTGTCCAATGTAAAGTTTCCAGCATGTTTGGCGCTCATATACAAACACCAAACAATTTAACCATGCTTTGGTTATGATGTCAAATATTTTGAAATTGATAACCACGTTGTTTTAATGGTCAAATGCTTGCCCTATGTAAAGTTTCCAGCATTTTGGCGCTTGTATTGCTTGTAAATTTGAGCGAACTAAAAAATATTCGAAATTAAAGACTAATTACGGAAAAATTATTGGTGGGGCTAAAGCCCAGCGAGCCACCCTGCTCCGCGGTCCCTGCCTCACCAGATGAAAATTTTATTTGGCAGTAAAACATGTGAAGAAAGATTTACAACTTAAAAGTTACAAGGAACTAGAAATTGGCCACAAAATGGAATTGGCTTTGCATAATTTCATCCTTACCTCAACAGCAGGTTTACTGGTTCAAGAATAATTCCTGTGCAGTTCTAGTTCTTCCAAAAGAAATTCCTGATGTTATCTGGGTTTTTTCGTTCACTTCAGAGAAATCCTGTGCTTAACTTAATCCACAATTGTCTTTGTGTGAAACCGACTCCAGTGGTATATGTGGCTCGCGAGATACAGGAATAGTATTTGGGAAAGTAAATATTTTCCTTAAAACATTTGACAGTATAGAATTCTCCTACGTAGCACATGCAGCTGTGGTGATAATTGTGATTAATTAAGAAAAATTTTGACACTTTAGCCTTTGTGTTTCTGGATAGTTAACGACAAAATTGGCCAATCAGAATAGTGTATTTCTGACTTAACTACGATTTAACTATGCAAAATGTAGTTAAAGAGTTTCATACAACCGGCTCCTAAAATATTGGACAATTAGGACAGTGTCAAAGTTTGAAAGGGAAAATATGCTCTCCTGTACTGTAATCTATTGCTAGCCACCTTAAACGAACCGAGATGCTCATTATTGTTCTTTTTCTCGTTTAAGGCATGCTGTGTATGAAAGACCTCTTGCTTATCCTCGATACTTCGTATTCTGTTGAGGCGTACTTCGAAAGTGATATGAAACCTTTCCTGAAGAATCTCGTGACTGATGAAAATCTCCACGTTTCCCGTAATGGCACGCAAGTGGCGCTTTTGATGTTCAGCGAAGAGAAGAAGACTAAAGTGCTGGTGGAATTTGGAAAGATTTTCGATGCGGGTGAAATGGCGGGATTTATTGACCGCTTGAATTGGACGGATATAAAAGGAGGTTACACAAGAACCGATATCGCATTTCAATTGGCAAACGACAAGGTAATTATAGCCTGAGTAATAATCGCATGATAAATGCTAAACATGCATGGGGTACTAGAGTTGTTTTTAGTTAACGAATTCATCAATTAAAGATTCTTTACCAAAGTCAATAAAAAATCGCACAAAATAAGTAAAATAGCAAGATATTTGGTTCATTCATATCTATATAGATACAATATATAATTTAGGTCTACAACACCATGTAGAATTAGATGATTTTTATCTACATAAGATACAAAAAGTTATGCATCTAAACTTATGTTTCTTTTGTAATTTCTTTAAAGTTTATATTTTTTGCATATTCAAATTTTTTTAAAGTTTAATTTTTTTAAAGGAAAGCTTACAAAGGAAACGATTCAGACATAAGGCCAAGGGGCGTCTTTGGGTCTGGTTTTCTGATTCTGTTAGTCTTCCAACTCCCCCCTCCCTCCCCGGCTTAAGAATTTTATCACTTCTTTGGTTATTGTCCTGCAAAGAACATAAATTTAGTTGTGAAATTCAACTTAGGTTTTCACCCAAAATAATCCAAGAAACAACAGGCCTGACATAGACGATGTCGTGGTGATCATTACGGATGGAAATCCCTGGGGAGTGGAGGGCGTTTTGGCAAAGACGATCGCGAATGCGAGTCGAATCAAAGCAAAGGGAATTGAGATTGTCGGAGCCGCTGTGGGCAGTCCAGAGATGAGAGACAGGTTTAAAGCCAATCTTATCAGGATGTCCACGTCAGAAGAACATGTCGTCGAGACAGACTACAAAGATATTGACACGATTCGCTCAAAGCTTATCCAAACTACGTGTGGGAATATTGGTAGGGTTTTTAAGCGACGACGTCTGTATTTTGATCACCCACGTTTTCATTTTCGAAGCAACCGTGTTTATTTGAGGTTTTAGACCACACAAATAATTCGGTGCCGATGACAAACTGACTGTTTGAACCGCACAGGGCTGAACTGGACGGTCAGCTTGTACAAGTTTGTGAATGGAACCCATCCGAAGAGATAGCGTCAAATTTATAGTTAAATAGACCGTTCTAATAATGACGTCAAACGCTGAAAGTCTGATGTTATATGTATATACACGAAATTTGATTGGCTCCACAAAACTATCGAGCCAATCAAACTTCGTGTAACATCAGACTTTCCGCGTTCGATGTCATTGTAAAAAAGGTCTATTGCAAGGTAAATGCGGTTTCAGAATGTCGCCTTTCCACTAGTTTTCCTATAACGTAGGGTATAAAACCCGTCAATTTACGGTACTGCTAAACTTATGTTGATATTTTCTTCTTTTTTTTGAAGTTGACTGTCAGTGCAATTCGACCACAACAAAAACCCGGCGAATTGCACCAGGGCAATCGAATGTGCTCGTGTCTTGGCCAACTCCTCAGTACTCCTGCAGAACTGGTAATAAATCAGAGACGGCGCAGATATCTGTCGAACCAAAAATAACATCACCACATGCATTCCCTTTCGGTGACCACATCATTCAGTACACCTTTACACTCGCGAGTGGTGTTGACGTGGTTTGTCCCGTAACAATCGCTGTGCGAGGTATGGTTATGAGATTATCTGTTTTACTTATAGCTTAGTTTACTTAAAAGAAATATTCTTTGCCCAAATGTTTAGCAGTGTTACTTTCATTATTGAAAGAGCGATTTAACATGTATGAGTTAAGATGTATCCGTTAGGAAGTATTCTTTGAAACTTTTTTGTTTGTGGCCGCTTCATTGGGCTTTTTCTGTTTTTTTTCATCGAAGAAGTTAAGCTACCAAGTGCATTGAAATAAGTAAACGTGTAACATTTCTCTTTTTGATTTACCTCGTGCCTGATGCGTCATGCCTTTATTTTATTTATTTATTATTGTGATATTGTATAGAGGGTAGTGCATGCATGTCTGTTTTCTAACTTGTTCAACTGCAAAAGCAATAAAATTCCCTACATTATTCATGCCACCATGTTTTGATCATGGTATAATGCATGTATATTTCTTTTATTTGAAGGAAACATGTGTGGTCAGCAGGCTATCGATCCTGGTACTCAGGTCTGTTGCTGTGGCGCAATTCATGACGAGAGGGCTGGGCACGATTGTTGTGGCACCAGATACTACGATACTGCTCGTAACAAATGCTGTAAAGATTATTTCCTTCTGGTTTCCCATCAGGAATCCTGTCAATAACTTTTCTCAGTTTTAGTGACATTTTTATTACGTTTTTCCTCAAATTGGAACAATCATTGTCATGAATAGCTAAGTTAATTGCATACTGACTGAGCATAGTTACACTTTGTACACTTTTGTTTGAGGTATATTCTACAAGTTAAGTAGAAATGGCATGTTTCAGACGTCACGCATTTTTTTAATTCGAAACCAGGGCTCAACCTCTTTCAACCTTTGTCTCCAAATTTTAAGGACTAATTTGATGTCTGTTTGATAATTGATATCTGTTTCAAAATTACATGAAACGGTAATGTAGTAGAAGTGGTTAAATAAAGGGAAGAAAAATAGTTTGGGCCTTGCTCGTGTCTCATCGTTTTTGTTCAAGTTTATGAGGTGTCTTGTTTTGATGGGCAAGTAAACTGCGTGATATTGCCTAGACCAAGTATCATCACCTAATGATAACGGTCATCAAATTGATCATCAATACTCGTACAACAGTTCTCTGGCCCGTTTCAGACGTCGAACTTTTCATATCCCGAATTGAATCGAAAATGAACATAAACAAAGACTTTAGGCAGGCATGGGTAGGCAAAAAAAATTATCAAAATTATCAAAGTCAAAATCCTAAAAATGATCTATGAAATCAGACTTGACTTTATTGAAAATACAAGACAATCGCACCGTAACAATTAGCTTCACCTGGGCCAGATATAACTAGTTTATGGCAAGATAGTCCTCCTTCGCTCAAGGGACTCCATACCTGTGATATTTTAGCGTCAACAAAAATAGTAGACATTAGGCTAAAACTACCAATAAGAAAAAGGTATGTGCGCTATGATTAAGATAATAAATCATCATGTTCTTCAAGAAAAGGATAAGCAAATTAAATAACCGTTCAGCACAAAACCTCGTAGTGTAGTGGCGACGACATTTGAATCACAAGTGGTAAATGGATGATTCAAATACACACTTAGCCCTTCTCACTATGCCCTTCGAGAAAAGGATAAGCCAATTAAATAACCATACCCGTTCAACGTACACCAAACCTTGTAGTGTTTTGCCGACGACATTCGTCTCCCAAGTGGTAAATCGATGGTTCGAATCCTACCATAACCGTTTTTCATTATATCTTAAGCGAAAAGGATAAAGTAAATTAACTTTAGACGTTCAGCACAAGATCTCGTAGCCTAGTGGTGAACACAATGGTCTCACAAATGGTAACTCAATGGTTCAAATCAACGCTTAACTCTTTTTCATTATGTTCTTCGAGAAAAGGATAAAGCAAATTAAATAACTACACCCGTTCAGCACAAAACCTCGTAGTGTGGTAACGACGACATTTGTCTCCCAGGACCAGTGGTAAATCGATGGTTCGAATCCCACCCTAACCGTTTTTCACTATGAACTTCGTCAAACGGATAAAGTAAATTAAAAACCCATACCCGTTCAACACAAGATCTAGCTGTTTAGTGGTGAAGACAATTGTCTCCCAAGTGGTAAGTCGGTGGTTCGAATCCGAGTGTACCTGTTTTTCATTATATCCTTCGAAGAAAGGATAAAGTAAATTAAATAATCCTAACCGTTTAGCACAAGATTCAGTGGTCTAGTGGCGAAGGCAATGGTTTATGAAATGGTAAGTCGATGGTTCGAATCCAAGTATCGCTGTTTTTCATTATGTTCTTCGCGAAAAGGATAAAGTAAATTAAATAACTTTAACTGTTCAGCACAAGATCTTGTAGTGTTGTGGTCAAGATGTTAGTCTCATGTGTCGACAGTCGAAGGTTCGAATCTCGTTTTAGATGAAAATTTTCGTTATTAATCAAACATGGTAAGGTTTTGGTGAATAAGTTGGCGTAGGCTTCCAACAATCACCAGTTAGCCTTGTGGTAAAGTCGTGGACTATCAAGTACAAGATCGTTGTATCAAGAACAGTATGGGACGTTTCTCATGGCGGTGGAAAGCAAAAAAAAAAAAAAAAGAAAAAAATGGTAGGCATGTTGCTCGGGGGAGGTTTGTACTCTGTTAATCTTTGCCAATCAAAGTTAATCTTTAGGGAAATCAGGGGATAGGTAGGGTGAATGAGGGGTATATGAGTACAAAAAGACTTAGTAATTGGGAGGCATCGGGAGGCATCGGCTCCCGGGGCAAGGAAAAGGGTATAGGTGAGAAGGCAGCATATAAAATGTTTAAGTCTTTTTGTACTCATTTAAACCTCTTTACCCCTATTTATCCTCCTATTTACTCCTATCTATCCCTACTTTTTCCTATCCTCACATACCCCCAACTATCCCCTAACACAATTAAATGTTTGAAGAAAGCTTGCTTTGAAAGTCAGGAAAGCCGGGGGAAAGAGAACCCCCCTCAGTCTACTCCTCGCCCAAGGCGAGGGCATATTCGCCCTCTCGCACTACTCCTCTCACACTCACAAATTCTCACTTTATTACCTTGTTCTTTTTCGGTTTATCCAGGGCTTGAACCATCGACTGTATACTTGGCAGATCATCATCTTAACCACTACACCACCAGTTCTTGTGGTGAAAGCCTACTGTTTTTCATTTTACTTTATCCTGAGAGCACTGCCGTAGAGCGCTGCCTTCACCAGTAGACCGTACGAACTTGCGCTGAAAGGCTACACTTTTTTATTTTGCTGAATACCTTTTGGGTAGTATCTTAAATGAAACTTGACAATTTAAATGAGTTCCTTTAATGTTCAAGATTTTTTTCTAGTCTAAAACGCACACAATTGTACTTTACGCGTAGCTTGTAACTTAAATGTCGCTATAATAACACATGCAGGTATGCAGTGCCTTAAAGCGCTATTTTTCCAATAAGTTAGTTATATGCGGCCGAAGTGCAGCTAATGGTTATGGTGCAATTGTTTTGTATTTTTAATGAAGTGATTCAAGTGAATTCAAGGTAAAGTTTAAGAATTAACAATGCATTTCATGCAGAATAGGTTTAAAAGAAAAAAGGTTCAAGAATTAAGAGTAGCCGAATTCATATTAGGGACGGGAAACTCATCCTAGACGGGAAAGTTGATGGTAAAAACCGTCTAAATATGAATTGGGATGAATTTATACGTATGATGGTTCGAGTAATTGGTAATAATTACGGTAATTAAGGACGAGTTTCTCTTCCTGACGGGTTCCCGTCCAACTTACCCGTCTGTTTAGACAGGAAAATTCAGAAGAGAAACGCGTCTGTGATTCACATCAGACGAGTTTCCCGTCTTCGGCGAGTCTCCCCTCTAAGACGAGTTTCCCGTCTGTAATATGAATTCGGTTAAAAATGTAGTCATAAGGCAACAAACATGCGCCTCGTACTCTCCTCAGTAGATTACGGATTGAAGCCTTTCAAGCAAACGAAGCCTTTCTTCGAAGAACGTTTAAATGAAATAGTCAGTATGAATCGTTGCCGTAATATAGTTGAGCTGCTGTTTGTTTGTTTGTTATCGCAGTTAACTGCATAAATTGTGCTTTTGAACTGATCTTTTTCTTAGCGTATTTTATATTCGATGAACCTGCTAGACCAGCCAGTATTTCGACTCTTTATACAGCAAAGGCTGAAAATAAATAGTCAATGTCTGTTTAACTCGATATTTGCTTCATTTATTTGCGATTTCAGATGTAATCTTCGAGAATACGACTACGAGGCATCGGGAATCCCGTCTGGAAGAGAAACTCGTCTTAAATTCATATTTAGACGGAAAAATGAGACGAGTTTCTGATATATATAAGCACGGTCAAGGATGGAACAAGGCTAACTAGGAAATTAAACAAAATTATTACCGTAATGATTACACATTACCCGACCCATCATACGTATAATTTATCCACAGCCTAATTCATATTCAGACAGGTTTTTACTATCAACTTTCCCGTCTAAGATGAGTTCCTAATATGAATCCGCCCTAATATCCATTCGGCTATTCTTAATTCTTGTAGTTTTTTTCTTTTAAACCTATTTTGAAATGCATTATTACTTCTTTTACTTTACTTTGATTTCACTTCATTAAAAATACAAAACAATCGCACCGTAACCATTAGCTTCACTTGGGCCGCATATGACTAACTTATTGAAAGATAGTGCTTTAAGGACTGTATGTGATATTTTAGCGACAACACAAGTGTCTAATATTAGGTTACAACTTACAAACTACGAATAAGATACAGTTGTGTGCGTTTTAGAAATCATGAACCTTAAAAAGAGCTCCTTTAAATTGTTATTTCATTTGAGATCCTACCCATAACGTATTCAGTAATATAAAAAAGTGTAGCATTTCAGCGCAAGATCGTGCGGTCTACTGGTAAAGGCAGTGCTCTCCGAGTTTAAAGGCGGAGGTTCGAGTCGCAGATGGGAATGTTTTTTTTTCTTCTATTCCATCAAAGATTCTTCCAAAAAGGATTAAGTAAAATAAGAAACTCTAGGCTTACACCACAAGAACTGGTGGTGTAATGGTGAAGACGATGCTCTGCCAAGTATACAGTCGATGGTTCAAGCCCTGGATAAGCCGAAAAAGAACAAGGTAATAAAGTGAGAATTTGTGGGTGTGAGAGGAGTAGAGCGAGAGGGCGAATATGCCCTCGCCTTGGGCGAGGAGTAGACTGAGGGGGGTTCTCTTTCCCCCGGCTTTCCTGACTTTCAAAGCAAGCTTTCTTCAAACATTTAATTGTGTTAGGGGATAGTTGGGGGTATGTGAGGATAGGAAAAAGTAGGGATAGATAGGAGTAAATAGGAGGATAAATAGGGGTAAAGAGGTTTAAATGAGTACAAAAAGACTTAAACATTTTATATGCTGCCTTCTCACCTATACCCTTTTCCTTGCCCCGGGAGCCGATGCCTCCCGATGCCTCCCAATTACTAAGTCTTTTTGTACTCATATACCCCTCATTCACCCTACCTATCCCCTGATTTCCCTAAAGATTAACTTTGATTGGCAAAGATTAACAGAGTACAAACCTCCCCCGAGCAACATGCCTACCATTTTTTTCTTTTTTTTCTTCCTTTTTTTCTTTTAGCTTTCCACCGCCATGAGAAACGTCCCATACTGTTCCTGATACAACGATCTTGTACTTGATAGTCCACGGCTTTACCACAAGGCTAACTGGTGATTGTTGGATGCCTACACCAACTTATTCACCATGACCTTACCATGTTTGATCAATAACGAAAATTTTCATCTAAAACGAGATTCGAACCGTTGCCTGCCGACACCTGAGACTAACGTCTTGACCACAACACTACAACATCTTGTGCTCAACGGTTCAGGTTATTTAATTTACTTTATCCTTTTCACGAAGTTCCGATAATGAAAAACGGTAGGATTCGGACCATCGATTTACCACTTGGAAGGCCGTTCTTTTCTCCCCCGTACCACTGGATTTCGTGTGGAACAGCCATAGTTATTTAATTTACTCTATCCTTTTTCCCAAGGATATATAATGAAAAATAGCGATACGTGGATTCGAACCATCGAATTACCACTAGACCACTGAATCTTGTGTTGAACGGTTATGATTATTTAATTCATTTTATCCTTTCTTCGAAAGATATATATATAAATGAAAACAGGTACACTCGGATTCGAACCAGCGACTTACCACTTAAGAGTCAATTGTATTCACGACTAGACCAGGAGATCTTGTGCTGAACGGCTATGGTTATTTAATTTGCTTTATCCTTTTCACGAAGTTCATAATGAAAAACGGTTAAGCGTGGATTCGAACCATTGAGTTGTCACTTGTGAGGCCATTGTCTTCACCACTAGGCTACGAGATCTTGTGCTGAACGGATATGCATAGTTATTTCATTTACTTTATCCTTTAAGCGTAGGACATAATGAAAAACGCTTATGGTAGGATTCGAACCATCGATTTACCACTTTGGAGACCATTGTCTTCACCACTGGACAACGATATCTTGTGCTGAACGGCTATGGTTATTTAACTTATTTTATCCTTTCGCCAAGAACATAATGAAAAATAGCCACACTTGGTTTCGAACCATCGAAACAGCACTTTGGAGACGATTGTCTTCGCCACTAGTCTACGAGAATTTTTGCGTAATGGCTATAGTTTTTAATCAACTTTTTTTCGAAGGATTGTACATAAATGATTACAATGAGTTTATCAGTTTTGTTTGATTTATTTTATTTTCTAAAACGTGCATAACTGTCCCTTATCCGTATTTAACCTAATATCACAATTTGTGTTGTTGCTAAAATATCATGCACAGGTATGGAGTCCATATATTTCCCTATATAAAGCTTCACTAAAATCCAGAGCAGGTTACACACTTCTATCACTGATTTGATCATGAATATCGGGCGATGTATATCTGGTTTGTGCGAACTACATGCGAAATTCACAGGGAAATACAAGTATTTATACTTTTCATTATGTTACTATAAAATTATTTCGGGTCTATTTTGGAGGAGTTGCTTTTAGGGTTGAAAATCAAAACAAAAAGTCTACAACACGAAGTATTCCCAGGCGGTCACCCATCCAAGTACTAACTTCGCCCGACCAGGCTTAACTTCGGTGATCAGACGAGAACCGGTTTCTTACTGGTGGTATGGTCGTAGACACTAATATACGTCAATTAGGTGATATAAAAAATTACATTTGCGAACGTTATTCCGTTAACTGCGTGCTACGTGATTTGGTAAATTGGTTGGTGACGACGCACGCTAATTAGAAACTATGCCGCAAGAAAGCAAAGACGGAGAGCGCGCATTTCAATGTAATTTGTGTAATAGACAATTTGGTTCGGAACGAGGACGGTCGCTACATCTGAATACCTGCAGGAAAAAACATGCCACTGGTGGAGTACGTCAACATGATGGAGAAACGTCGACTGCAGGTAATTCTAGTGTCATCAACCCAGCAAGTACAACCATTTTTCAAAAAAGCCGGTCACCTTGTGTTTGGGGCAACCACACAAAAGACAATCTAAATCAAGTTGTTTCCGCTGCCTACGAGGAGATTGTGTTTTGGCGCAAAAATCTGTTCATGTTGCCAAGTGGAGCTGCTGGAAAGTCTTATGTCAGAGAAGTGGGGAGACTGATCAGTGCTTGGAACAGTAAACTCGGAGAACTTACACGACGTTTCCTTAAAACTCGTTATGATCATGCCTGCTCTTCTCTTGCAAAAACCAAGTTTCAAATCGAGATCCAAAGACCATGTGTCATGCTTGTCGCGCGCATGGCGTTATGGGAGCAAGGGAATTTTGATGAGCTGCTTCGGGAATGCAGGACCATCCAATCAACGCTGATTGCTTCTAGGAAGGTCTCCATTGAACAACTTTCCAAGACCTTCGCTAGTCTTATGCTCCGTGGTAAAGTGAATGCAGCCCTGCGTTTGTTGGATGAGCAATCTTCTGGTGGAGTTCTACCTCTGAATGACGTTGTGTATAAGGACCTTCAGCAAAAACATCCAGCTGCACAACCCGAGGACTCTTCCGTCATGTTTGATGGTGAGATACCCTTTATTGATCCAGTATTGTTTGCCAACATTGATGAAGCAGCCATATCGAAGGCAGCATTGAGAACGCATGGTGCTGCTGGTCCTTCTGGTCTTGATGCACTTGGCTGGCGGCATATTTTAGTGTCTCGCAATTATGGGGACGCTGGAAGAGATCTACGATCCGCGATTGCGTTAATGGCGAGAACACTTGCAACACGGAAGGTTGATATTGAACCAGATCAGACCACAAGTTTGGAGGCGTTTTTGGCGTGTCGCCTAATACCACTGGATAAGAACCCAGGTGTTCGTCCCATCGGAATTGGTGAAGTGCTTCGTAGGATCATCGGGAAGTCAATTATCTTTGCAATCAAGCCTCAAATCATGGAAAGTGCAGGTGATGTTCAGCTTTGTGCTGGACAACCAGCTGGCTGTGAGGCGGCAGTTCATGCCATGTCAGAAATCTTTGCAGAAGATGAAACGGATGCTGTGTTATTGGTGGATGCCACAAACGCATTCAACTCAATTAATCGGAGAATCATGTTGCACAACATTCAGTACATTTGTCCTGCCATGGCAATTTACACCTTCAACTGTTATGTCACAGCATCAAGATTGTTTGTCCAAGGAGGGAAAGAAATTACTTCTGCAGAAGGTACCACAGGGTGATCCATTAGCCATGCCGCTGTATGCTGTTGCCATTACACCCTTGCTGCAGTTGATTAAATCTGATGAAGCTAGCGATGTTCGACATGTTGCCTTTGCTGATGACCTTAGTGGTGCTGGTACACTTGCTCATTTGCGTTCCTGGTGGAAGAACATTGTTATTTATGGTCCCCGTCTTGGTTACTATCCGCGTGCTGACAAATCCTGGCTGATTGTGAAGCCGCACCTGGAGCAGACCGCCAAAGAGATGTTCGCTGGAACTGGTGCTCGTTTAACAACTGAAGGACATAAGTACCTTGGAGGATATCTTGGCTCTGAAGATGGGAAAGATAAGTACATCTCGTCTTTAGTTAGTAAATGGTGTCAGCAAATCCACGTTTTAAGTGAAATTGCTAAATTTGAGCCCCAAGCTGCATATGCTGCATTTGTATCAGGGTTTCGGCACAGATTTACTTACCATATACGCACTGTTCCAGGTATCAAGACTGCGATGCGAGTGGTAGATGATTCCGTCAGCCTGAAGCTCCTGCCAGCGCTCCTAGACAACCGTAGTGTTTCCATCCATGAGAGGAAGTTACTGTCACTGCCGACGAGAATGGGGGTCTTGGAATACCTATCTTCTCCGACCTGTGCGATGAAGAAAATGAGAACTCAAAGACCATCTGTCAAAATCTCTCAAGCAAGATCGTCCATCAGAATGATGACGCTCCAGCAAATGAAACTGGATCATCCATCTACGATTTGCGCCGTGAGATAATTAATCATCGACATGCCCAAAACAAGCTAGTGTTGCAGAACTTGAGATCAAGTATGAGTGAAGAGCAAATTCGAGCAAATGATCTAGCCCAGTTGAAGGGATCCTCAGCTTGGTTGACAGCACTGCCACTTGCTAATGAAGGGTATGTCCTCACGAAACGAGAGTTCTTTGACGCAATCTTATGCGTTATCGGTGGCCATTGAAGCGCCTTCCATCCTTCTGCGCTTGTGGAAAATCTTTCACCGTGGACCATGCCTTGTCGTGCCTGAAAGGAGGTTTTATTCATCGACGACATGACGAAATCCGTGACCTTCTCGCTTCTGCCATAGACGACGTGGCCTATGACGTTTCTACTGAACCTGCTCTTGCTCCTTTAACTGGCGAAGTACTTCCATCCAGTGCTAATTCCGCCGACGACGCCAGAGTGGACATAGCTGCGAGAGGTTTCTGGCAGAGATGTGAAAAAGCATTTTTTGATGTCAGGGTGTTTAATCCTTATGCTTCGACACATCGACGCCAGACTCTTACCAGCTCGTTTAACGCCAACGAACGTGAGAAGAAACGTCATTATAATCAAAGAATTGTTGAAGTTGAACATGGCTCCTTCACCCCTGTCGTTTTTAGTGCCTATGGTGGATGTGGAAGGGAGACTTCTCACTTCCTCTCGTTCCTAGCAGGCAAACTGGCTGAGAAAAAGAACTTTAGTTCCTCCATCGTTCTCAACTGGTTACGTAAGAAGATAGCTTTTGCTCTTCTTCGCGCTAGGGTTGTGTGTGTTCGTGGTAGTCGTTCCTGGAGAACTTTAAACATTCCTTCAACTACAGATATCTCGTTGTCGGAATGGAACTCTAATATTAGATAAAGTAGTTTTCTCTAGTTTATATTTATATTAAGTTTATATGCGTAATTTTATATTTTTCCTCTTGTATTGTGCATGCATTATAAAAAGTATATGATATCGATTTATTATGTATTTATAGTAATGTTCGAATAAATTTTATTATTAATATTAGGTGATATAAAGGCACTGCAGTCACTGATCATTTCAATGAACATTTTGGAATAAAGTAATGCTATTTATTCCTCACAATTAGGTTTTTTGTTTTGATTTTTTATATGTTTTTTCCAGTTTAAAGATTTTACTCACCGATTTGGTCATTGCTGGGATATATAGCTATTTGGACTGTGCGAAGTGCGAACTATTTGCAAAATTAACATAGAATATATATGTATTTATACTCTTCCATATGTTACAAATTAATTAATTAATTCGAATATATCTAAAAGATTTGTTGCCTTTACTTCAGTGTGGTCAAACAAAAAAAGTCTACAACACGGAGTATTCCCAGGCGGTCACCCATCCAAGTACTAACTTCGCCCGACCAGGCTTAACTTCGGTGATCGGACGAGAACCCTTTTTTTTTTTTTTTTTTCCTTTTTTTTCCTGTTATTGTTATACTACATATTTACAGTTGTTTCTATTTGTTTGTATTTTTACTACGTTATATCCTGGTTAATGTTTTCTGATTTTTTCAAGTGTGTTTTCATAAGTTTAATATTAATTTTTTATTTACAATTTTGGCTATCGCCTCGTTTATGCACCATTGTGCGTCGAAGGTATCTACGTTTTGTCGTGATTGTGCCAGTTTGTATTGGTAGGTTATGTGGCTCTTGGCTGATGCAACAAAAAGTGAAAGGGGGGGAGTAGTTTCACCCCTCACACGGTAGTCTACAGCCGATTTATGCAAGGCACAGCGTGCGGTTGTTAGAATCCAGTTTATGAGTTCCGTTGTATTTGCTGACAGTTGATTGTTTTGCTGGGTGTGAAGCCCTAGTAGTTTGGTAGTGTCGGTCAGTGGCAGTTTTCGGTCGGTGACGTTATCAGCAAGTTGCTGGATTGTCGTCCAAAAGTGTTTAGCGTGGTTGCAGTGTAACAGTAGGTGTTCAACTGTTTCTGTATCGTTGCAGTGATGGCAAGTGTCCGTGTGATGAACTCCCATTCTGTGTAGTGACTTTGCGTTTGGTAGTACTCTGTGCGCTACTTTCCAGTTGACGTCGCCTTGTTTGTTTGTGATGAGTTTGCTGTATGTTGTGTTTGTCCAGTAGCTGGAGTCGATTGTTGGTGTCGGTTGTAGGGTTCGTTTCCAATGATCAAGCGATGCGATTGTTGCTTGTTCATCTCTTGTCAATTGTTTGTGGAAATGTTTTGTCTTGAGTTGTGTTATGTCTACTGTCTCTTGTGCTATTATGTTTACTCTAAAGCGAGGCTGCACTGTAGGTTTAGGTCGTTTGGTATGTTCCCGCTGTATTTCCCTAGTCCATTTGATAGGTATAGCGTCCATTACTCGGTTAAGTTCCTGCCTCGTGTCGTCAAGCGCCAGAAATTTGCGACATGATAATTTGCATGTATACTAATTTGCATTTAACTTTCAGTATAATGGCCTTCAACTTTTACTATAAAATACATATTAGTGATATATCAAAACTTAAAAATGCCCTTGCCCTAGACCTTGCCCACTGTTTGCCGACCTCTAGATCGGTAGAGCAGCTGTTTAGAAACGTTTTGGTGACAGGATTTTTTAGCTTGGGCATTTCTGCATTCGGCCAAATTTAAAAATATATTGCTCAAAGTTTTGTCCGTGTGCTGTCCACGAACTTATAAAATCGCTCACATTGATTCGAATATTTCGATTCAGGTAGTTGATGAATTGACGTATAATGTACCCAAAAAAATTGTTTAAGATATTCTCTTTCGTATTTGTGTATAAACTTTTCTATACGGCTCGGATTTTTACTGCAATCACTTTAAAAAATATTATCAGTCTTGTCTGGAACTTGACATACGAAGGCTATATACACATTTGTTCACATCATTTGGCCGAACGTAGAAATACCTAAGGAAAGTAATTCGATCATTAAAACGTTGGGAAACGGCTGTTCTATTGATCCAGAGGTCGGCAAACAGTGGGCAAGATCTAGGTCAACGGCATTTTTAGGTTTTGTATATTTACTATATATATATGTATTTTATAGTGAAAGTTGAAGGCCATTATGCTGAAAGTTAAATGCAAATTAGTATACATGCAAATTATCATGTCGCAAATTTCTGGTAATGGACTCGGTCGGTTCTTCATCTTCGTCTTGTAGCAGTTCATTGACAGCTCTGGGTGGCATAAATCCTGGGATTGCTATGTAGCATATGTCTTTTAGTTGTGTAACACCCGCTGTTGCCCATTTGGCGTTGTACAGCACCTGGCCGTCGTTGTCTCGTATCGCCGGGTTTCGAAATAATGGTTCGTTGAGTATGTCGGTTACGTTTGTTGGTTCGTGTGTACGTTCAGTGTGTTGGTTGTACTTGAGCCATGACGTTAGTAGTTCCTTGTGGAACTTTGGGGTTCCCCGGTTTATCTGCTGTGAGGTGTACTTTTGGGTGAGAGTCATTTTTCCCAGTTTCATGTTTCCCGTTCTTAGAAAGTATTCCGTTAGTTGTTTCCAGTGTGCTGGTTCTGGGTCCAGGAGTCGTCGTAAGGTGTTTAGTCTGAGTGCGTGAATCTTCGTTTTTATTCGTTGTATGTTGAATCCGCCTTCTTCTAAAGGTAAGGCAAGTACATCGCGGTTGACGAGTGGTGCTTTCTTATTCCAGAAAAATCGGTAGATTATTTGCTCGATTTGTTGTATGCTTTGCTCTGGCACATATGTATTGTCGTTGCAGTATACCACAGTATAGATGTCAGATGCCTTTGTGACTTAATTCTCGGTGTGACCAGGCATTGATAATTCCCTCAAGTTTTTGTATTTTGTTGTCTACGTTGAGGCTTGTACAATCTATGTTTCCGAAGTAGATACCTATAGTAGTTTTTCAGGTATGTAGTCGTTATACCATTCAAAGCCGAAAAGTTGGTCTGTTCTGTTTCGGAAATGTCCCGTCCAGAGTCCTTTGCATTTTTCTACGTTTATTTAGCCCTGAGCCGCTCTCATATAGATTGAATGTTTGAAACGCTTCCGTGATGCTTTGATCGTCTTCAAGAAGGAGTGTGGTGTCGTCCGCATATTGCGATAGTTTGATTTCCTCTGTTGAATTTGGTAGCCGAAGGCCTTTTACTTTCGCATTTTTGCGCAGATGTATTGCTAGAATTTCAGCCGTCAATATGTACAGTGGCATGCTTAAGGGGCAGCCCTGTCTCAGTCCTCGTTCTATATTTACAAAAGCTGTCATCCAACCGTTGGTTTTAACTGAGCTGAAAACAGAATTGTACAGAAGTTTGATCCACTTGATGAATTGTGGTCCGAAGCCGAATTTTTCTAGTGTGCGGAATAAGAATCTGTGGTCTACTCGGTCAAATGCTTTTAATTGATCGACTGTTATAGTTTTGTTTGGTTTCATTGGCATAAAGAATTGCATCTCGTATTAAGCTGGCGTTGTCGTTAATCGTGCGACCTGAAATACAGGCTGTTTGATCTGTGTGGATAATTTTAGGAAGTACCTTTGACAGTCTGTGCGCTAGAGCTTTGGTTAGTAGCTTATAATCGGTTGTTAATAAGGTGATTGGCCGCCAGTTTTTTAGTCGTGTCCGATCATTTTTCTTAAAAATCAGTGTAATGACACCGCGGCGTTGCGTGATGGTTAAGATACCGTGATCAAATGCGTGGTTGTAAATTCCAGCTAATGTGGTTCCTAGGATATTCCAAAAGTGTTTATAGAAATCTGCCGTGAGGCCGTCTAAACCAGGTGATTTGTTTGGTTGCATGCCGTCGAGCGCATTTTTTAGTTCAGCGACTGTTATATCTCCTTCGCATGATTCTCTTTCCTCGTCTGTGAGTGTTGGGGTTTCTACATCAAGGAGTTGTTTTTGTGCTTGCTCGTCTATTTGCTCTGCTGTGTATAGCGATTTGTAGAAAGCGTGTACTTCCTTAAGTATATCCTGTTGTTCTGTAATCGTTTCATTATTGTCTTTGGTCAGGATTTTAATTGTTTGCTCCGCTTGTCGCCGTTTTTCTAGCGAATAAAAATAGCGTGTGCTTTTTTCGCCCTTTTCCGTATATTCCGCCTTTGTTCTGATTTTTACACCTTCAAGCTCGCGCAGATCTAATTGTTTCAGCTCGTTTCTGGCCGCAAGATATTGTGTGACGTCTTCGTCCTTTCCTGTCATGGTCGCTGTTTGTTGGAGTCTTTTGACCCTCTGTTCTAAGATGTTACGTTCTTGTCGTTCTCTTTTTCGCTCTAATGTGCTGTGTTTTATGGCTATTTCTTTAAATTTTTGTTTCGCTTTGTCCCACCATGCTAGAGGGTTTGGGTAGTTGTCAATTTGCGTGTTCCATTCGGTCCAGAATTCTTTGATTTCCTCATTAAATTGTGCGTTTGACAGTAAGGTGTTGTTGAAGTGCCAATATCCGTTGCCTCTAGTGAGTTTTTCTAGGTCTAGCGTAATTAACGTCGCATCGTGATCTGAGTGTTGGAATGGTTTAATCTCTGTGTGTGTTACGTTTCGGTCTAACGTTTTGCTGATAAGTATTCTGTCAATTCGTGTTCTGTTTGTGCGGTTTTTAACGCGGTCATGAAGGCCCGCCCAGGTGTATTCGCGTTTGGTAGGGTTTCTTTGACGCCATATGTCAGTTAGGTTGAGTTTTGTCATAAGGTTTTGTAGTACTATCCTAGCAGTTTGCCTCGCAATAGGTGGTGCGTCTGGTAGTCTGTCATATGCCGAAAGAGCTAAGTAATACCGGCCAGTTCGTGTCCGCTTTTGTATTTTAGTCGTACGATTGGCCCCTTTATTTCTCCATACGAGGATAAAACTTTTACTATGTCTTCGTCTGCGATATATGCACGAAGGCCGAGAAGGGAGACATTTGTGTAGTAGCCTTTCGGCGGATTGCATGACACGTGAGATGACTCCAACTCGAAGCCGTGCTCGATCAGAATTTCAGCGTGATCCTTTCCGTTTAACTCAGCCAGATATTCGCCAGGGCGAAGTTCTTGTAGGACAACAATGCATCCTTGACATGTTTCTTCTTCAATCGCTCTTTTTATGCTCCCCAATGAAGCGTTTTCGATAGTTTTGAATACAATGCTGCGGCGTTTCCTGTCGTCTGCCATTGGCATACCGCGTGGTAAAATTTGCCAGGCAAAATTTGATAAAGTTATTGGGGATAACCCCACTTAAACCAGATCAGTACCTTCCGAATGTTCTTATAAAAGATATTTTTGAGTCTATTTGCTATACCAGTCGATAAAATCGCCCAAAACCAGAGAAGTTAGCACTCGCGTAAAACGAGAACCGGAATTTTACTGGTGGTATGGTCGTAGACACTTAAATACGTCAATTAGGTGATATAAAGGCACTGCAGTCACTGATCATTTCAATGAACGTTTTGGGATAAAGTAATGCTATTAGGTTTTTTTGTTTTGATTTTTTATATGTTTTTTCCAGTTTAAAGATTTTACTCACCGATTTGGTCATTGCTGGGGTATATAGCTATTTGGACTGTGCGAAGTGCGAACTATTTGCAAAATTAACATAGAATATATATGTATTTATACTCTTCCTTATGTTACAAATTAATTAACTAATTCGAATATATCTAAAAGATTTGTTGCCTTTACTTTAGTGTGGTCAAACAAAAAAAGTCTACAAAAAAAGTCTACAACACGAAGTATTCCCGGGCGGTCACCCATCCAAGTACTAACTTCGCCCGACCAGGCTTAACTTCGGTGATCAGACGAGAACCGGTTTCTTACTGGTGGTATGGTCGTAGACACAAGAATATGTCAATTAGGCTATATAACGGCACTGCAGTCACTGATCATTTCAATAAACATTTTGGGATAAAGTAATGCTATTTCATCCTAACCAATAGGTTTTTTTGGTTTTGTTTTTTTAAGCCATAAAACGCTTCACGAGTACCACAGTAGTCAGTAAACCGTGTTAAGAGCAGATTAAAGATTTTACTTATCGACTTGGTAATTGCTGAGTCCCTTGAGTCCCAAACTGCGAAGGACCATATTCTTCTCAGTAAGTTAGTTATATCATGCGGCCGAAGTAAAGCTAATTGTTACGGTGTGATTTTTTTGTATTTTTAATGAAATGAAATCAATGTGTATACTTATTACTTGGCATAAGAGACCATTATCTTCGCCATTAGACTAGGAGATTTCGGACGAACTGCTATGGTTATTTAATATACTTTATCCTTTTAGTCGAAGTTCAACATGAACTTAGGTTAATCTTGGACACGAACCACCAACTTTCCACTTGGGAGATCATTGTCTTCTTCACCAGGCACTAGACTACGAGATCTTAAGCTGAACGGACAACAGTTAAAGTTTTTCATTTACTTTATTCTTTTCTCGAAGGACATAATGAAAAACAGCTATGCTTGGATTCAAACTTTTCATTTCAACACTGGGAGACCATCATCAAGTACTTGTGCAGAAAAGCTACAGCTGTTTCTTTTATTTTAACTTGATAGGGTCTTAAATTAAATAACAATTTCAACGAGAGGGACACATTACTATAAGAGAATAGAACCTTCGGCTTTACACCGAGAGAGCATTGCCATTGCCTTCACAATTAGATCTGCAGAACGTTTGACGAAACGCCCTATTATCTTTTACCTTATTCTTTTCATCGAAGGATTTTATATATTAAATTATAATTTCAACGAGTATGATTTATTTTCTCCTCTAAAACGTATACAACTGTATCTTATTCGTAGTTTGTATAACTAATATCAACCATTTGTTTTGACGCGATATTTTATCATAAATAGTCCGTAGCACGGAATTTGTAGGGCGCTTAGATTTTGACATGAAGTCCTCAAAGATTGGACTAAGAATTGATTACAGACACTTATACATATGTATTAGTGCAATCAGAAAATACAATGTTTTCGGTGTTATTGTCTCTCTATTAATTAGTATTAATTAGGAATTAATTAACGTTATCTGAGCTTCTCTGTTCAAGAAAATAGACCCTTTTCCCCAAATTATTAGCTTATGCGTGTGTTTCAATCAAAACAATGAGAACAGTTTACATACGAATTACACTTTGGCACACCAACATGGCCGCCATGAGTCCATGCCGCTTATAAGCTATTTGTCATATGACCACCAAAAGATGCACATTTTAACGGTATATTTCAAAATTACAAACTCACGGACGTGGCGATAAATTATGCAATTGCATGCAATCATAATGTGATTTTTAGTTTTATAAAAAGAAACGCAAGCGTCAAAGCCAATCGGCAAAACCTTTTATTAAAAGAAATTCAAGCGTCAAAGTCGGAATCACTGTCATCACCATTTAGAATGTCGTCGACAACATCTGTCACAAGGTCCGAAGGGACTTCTTCACCATTCTCGCACCCAGTGCATTTACAAAGAGGCCCACATCGCATGTTTCGAGAAAAACACGAACACAATCGGGTAGAGCATTTTGTCTTGCGACATGAGCAGTAAATTTGCTCAAGTAGCTCTGGGGGAGCTACGGCAACGGTCATCCACTGAACTGTTAGTTGGGATTCACCGTCAGAGGCACTCCAGCCATGGCCAATAGGACTTGGAGCATTTATCACCGCTTCCAATGATCTCCGTAGTATGGCAGCCTGGTAATTTGCCCTCTTTGTATGCTGGGTGACTTCATCCATGATCGGGGGTAGCCTGGAGTCCAAACAGAATTTTTCCATGAAAATTCTAAGTCGAACTTCTAGCAACGAAGGTAGAACACTCTGACGGTTGTACAGCTGGCAGAGAAACTGCTCTAGAACATCCATTTGAAGATTTGAAATAGACCATTCCTGTCCAAGCTTGGTAAAAGCGGAGATGTATGACGGGTTGCTGATCATAAGTTCATATGGGGTAACTTTTCCCTTTCCTTTCCAGCAGCTGACGCTGTCACAACCAGTGAATGGATGTAATCCCAGCAGAGCTTCTGCCACCCCATCTTTTAAAGTGCTGACTACCGATTCGATATCCACTGTTCTCAACTTTGCTGCTGGACCGCGTTGAATAAACAGTTTACCAGGAAAAAGTTTATAGAGACCTATGCAAATGATAAGTACATCTGTGTCATCTGACTGGATCGTAACTTCTTTGTGTTGTTGAAAGGCGTGCAAAGCATGCAATCCCATCCTCGTGTCAGCTTCTTCGTGATCGGAAAACAAGGCATCTACGGATTCAACCGTCAAGACCGTTGCTGACGCCTTAAACTTGTGACACTGACAGGCATGGGCGAAGTACAACTCAACCCCTTGAAAAAACTTGGATCGACTGTCTTCCAATGTTCAAAGAAAAATTCGATTAAGCTTTCCTTGTTTTTCCCCACCGAGAGGAATTTCTTGAATTGCTTTGGGGTCTTCTTTGAACCATGGTCAACATTTAAACGGATAACAGAAGCATCCTTTCCCTTTCGCCTCTCTCTCTCAGCACCCTTAATACTTGAATCTGGATATTGGTCAGTAACAAAATCGACCCTGGTGCAACGATGTCGAGTAGCTGTAGCTATCACACTCTTCAGTACTTCCGCGGATAATGCATCGAATGTGTTGGGAATGTTCTTCAGACGTTGAATTAGAGCCATGGCATCAATTATCCACGCAGTAGAACGATTCGAATTGCTTACGTCTTCAACATTGCTCTCTAGGTGACGACCAATAGCAGACTTGTCAGTCTTGGCTAACGTTCCGTCATAGTTGGCAAGCGACAATGGTACTGGACACAAAGGATAAGAAAGCACGTACTTGAAGTCCAAGTTATTAAACTTCGCGACTATCAGAACTCGAGCAAGATCCCTCGCTGTGGTTTGTAACACCGCCTTTTCCGATTTTGCCTTAACCGTCTTACTCGTTAATGAGAACGTTTTTAGTTTGAGTGCTTTGATTGTGTTAAAAACATCCAGCTCCTTTTTCTTCAGACGTAGATCTATGTACTCAGCGCATTGTTCCTCTCCAGCAGTTTTGGCTCGTGCAATATCGTGTTTGACCTCCGGTGATGCAATTGCGCCAGAAACAATGTTGACCAACTCGTCATCCTCGATGGAAACTGGGTTTGTCATTGCTTCTATGGTATTGATCACACTCTTTACAGCTTTCTCATCCTTTAGCCTCCGTGTGATATCCATTTCCTTTCTCTGACGTGTACAATTACCGCGACCAGCCATACTCTCACATACAGATTGAATCTCTGCTCTATCAGAAAAACTTTTAATCCATCGGTGGACAGCAGATTTGTTAATTGAGAATCCAATAACACCGCCTTTAGTTTTGGAATTCTTATTTAGTGTCTGCTCGAGAGTTTGATCCATTGGAGTCTGACTGAATGGCTGAGACGTGCGTTGGGTTGCAAAATTTCCAGCAACCATTTGCTCATGAATATCTGGATTACTGGTTGGCAGGTTTAGCATTTCTAACCAGTATATTGGTAGGTAACGAGAATAGTGAACGCGGTCGTACGCAAATATCCAGGGTAACATGCGTCGAACCGAGCTGAGATGCAAGGACCAATCACCCACTCTGGAGATACAAATAGAAACAGAATTATATTTTGCAGCGTATAGTTTTGCAATCGGTTCGAACTACATGACTTGTATAATTAAAAAGGACTATTAATCAATAAAATGCATGAAAGAAAGCATGATTACTATTTAGTCCACTAACCTAGTTGCCCTTACGAATTCCAGTAGTATATCTACCATTTCAAGGAAACTTAACCAATAACCAAAGGTTGGATTTGACCCCCCTCTTTCACTGGTAAATTCATGTAACTTTCTCACGAAATTTTGGACATCATCACTCTTTACAAATTCAGTAAATGTTCCATTACTAAAAGCTGCCTTCATATCGTGTACTACATGTTCCAAACAATTTCTCTCATCAACGGACATGGAATCTAAAAAGGCAGTGATAACGAGACGGTATATTGCCTCATAGATGATTTTCATTGATCTGATACTACGGTTGTAGTGTTTTCCTGACAATACACCGTTGACAGATCCTTTTGCGATGATATTGCTTTCAATGAGAATATCGCGTAAACCACCGTCTTGAAATCGTTTGCCAATCACTCCGAGAAAGCTCATAATGACATGGAATTCACCAAGGCGTAGTACTATTCGACTCTGAAACATGCCTTTGGTCCAACGGATCCACTGTGCTTTAGCATAAACAGCTTCATCCATGACAACAACCATGGAATTTTGGTTCAGTTTGTCTGCTATGTCTATGCTTTGGGAGAGGACAGCGTTGACGACGCCAAGATCCGTGGGACTGCCATCAATAATTGGAAGATAGCCAATACGACTTTTCTCAGGAACCTGCGTTGTGAGCTGTGTAAAAAATCCACTCCATGACGGTAAAGGTGTTTCTTCCTCTTCATCACAGCGAAAATTTGCTAGAACGTAGCAAATGTTATCAAAACCAACAGGTCTACTCTCATCTATGTCAGTAACTTCAAATCTTGTAGACAGACTCAGCTTTTTCTTTAAGACGAATGGCTCTATTTCTGTACTTGACACCTCTACTCGTTTCCCTCTTGACTTGGAAATTCCGTGACGATTTTCATCATCTAGTACAGAAGCTTCGGACATCCGTTGAATAACTATACCAGTGGTGCAATGTGTTGTTCCTTTTCCACTCAGTGTTTCTTCGTTTATGTCATTGTTGTCAAATACACATGTCGTAAATGACCCACTAAAACCACGTGGTATAACACTGCTTTGCTGTGCACGGTATCTGGCAAGATCTGAGTCGTAATCAATGACTGCCTTTGGGGATATACAATGCCCCAGTCCTGATACAATGTCAATTAACTTTGAACTGCCCGTAAGATGTCGAATTGTAAGGCCAAGAATAAGATGCTTCGGTACGATTCTTCTTCCTTTGGACTTAAGGTAGATAATGTCCTGACAGATGGACAAAATCTTTTGACGTTCGGTGTCGTTGTCAAGCTCTACCAATTTTTTTTCACTAGCAGAAACTGGTTCACAGCATACACCAGTTATCCAAGCCAAGAAATTGAACAGTTCAATTGGCACAATTTTTTGTGCAGCATCTTCTGTGAGATCGGAAGCTAACGGGGGGTTTGGAACATTTAATCGTGGAGACATCTCAATAGCTTTCTTCACAATTTGGGACGAGAGGAATAATTGTCGCTGGTCGTTGGGTTCTAAATTTCCCATAGCACGTACTTCATCTTCGTCACTAGATTCCTCTGTCGATTCAGGGGCAACAAACATAGTATTTTGTTCACAACTGCAAACCAGCTCACAGTTTGCAATTTCTTTGACTTTGATATAAACCAAAGATGGGAATGATTTCTTCAACTTCCGCTTCAAGTTCCAATTTGACAAATAAGATGCATCTGTGTCTGGCTGCAAATATCTGCTGTAAATTTCTGCCAATTTCGAGATCTTTATTATTTCACCACCACCAATAATACGTTCTTGAATGATTTCACTACAGAATTTCAAATAAGCATCTCCAGTTGATATTTTGGATTCTACTGGAATATATGTGAACGTTCGAAAGCAGGAATGGTGATACTGGGCTTCCTTTGCTATTAAATCTTCCCCTTCAACAATAAGCAGCACATTCTCATCCTGTTTCTTCTGAGCAGCAACTTTGACAGCATTTTCTGCACTTGGGGACTTGGTCAATGGTTCTGGCTTATAAGCCCCTAAGACAAAAGTAACTATTGAACAGATGACAGAAGCAATGCTCAGTGGATATGACAGAAACAATGGCATAACTATAGGACGCATATTTAACATTCTCTCAGAAAATTTAGGAATCACGCTAGCTGATCATGCCCATATGACCATGCCTATATGTTGACAAATGGGCATTAGACAAACATGTACAATGGACATATAGTGCAGCAATAAAATGTTCTAATTAGGAAAAAATTATAATGTACATCAGTGAAAAAAAGTTTATTCAAATAGACAATAAAAGTTTTTTATTTGTTTTTTTTTAATAGACAATAAAAGTACAGCAAATAACAATTGCTTTTCAGACTTTATAATAATACCTATAATACCTGTTCTACTATCTTTTTTGTATTTTTCCTTTTGGCAGATAATGCATTTTTTTCCAAATAATGGCACTGTTCCTTTAACAATCTGGCTTGTGGTATCTTGACTTAGTCTTGTCTTCTTTCTGAAATACCAGAGCCTTTTTTAAGAATTTAAAGTGGGGCATGAAGGGGCTGCAAGGAAAGGAAACCCAGCATCAGGTGGTGAACATGGGAAGCCTTAACTGACACTGGGATTTCCAGAATTGAACCCCAGAATTGAACCTTGTTGCTGTGGTTTCCTACATATAATTCCCATCTTTAATTAATTCCCATCTAAATACATTGAATGAAGATTTGTAGTTGTATGTCCCACATGAGTTGTAATTGTATGTAATTTAGTCATAAAATTATAGAGACCAACTTGGCAATAGTTTTGCTATGCAGAAAAATGAGAAAATATTAAATTCGCAAACAATTTAATTACCGTGTATGGATCAATTGCTTAATTATTATTTTAGTATATACAGAAAAAGCATTGCATTATATAATATTCAGCTGGTAACAATTGAGAAATACCTGGGAATACTTTCATTACTTTCATCGACAAACTGACTACTTCTCTTCTTTGAGGATTTTAGATTTTTCTTATTTGTGAAAAGCTGGTAGCACTTCCTGTGGTAACCACACGATGCAGGAAATACTTGTTCACCCCCCAAAATTTCATTAAGCAGCTTAGATGCAATATCACCATATGATCGTCCATATTCGTCTTGTGTTTTCATCCATTCTTGGGCATAATATAGAATAGTTTCGCCGGATTTCGTACTTACTTGAACAACTTTGTCGTTTGCATCACTACCTTTGTCCGAATGTACACAGCACTCCATATTTTTTTAAATAAAAGCACATTGCAAAAAGCATATTGTATTATTGTTCGCCATGTTGTCATTGTTTTCATTGTTGTGTCCAGTGGTTGTGTCCGCCGAATTACCGGAATTATTTTGCGAGATTATTTTTTTGCGGGAATTAAATGTCGAGAGCGAGTGAAAAACGTTTGTAGAATATTTGTCTTTTTTTGGTGTTTAGCGATGCGTTGCGATAGAAAACATTGTGGATTACGAAAAATAACTATTTAAACGTGATATATTAAAACAGTTTTCATAATCCGAACGAGTGAGGACTTCAATAAGCGCGTACGGATTCCGTGCTACGGACTAAAAGGTATGCAGTTCTTTAAGCAAAGAAGCTTTACCTTACCATAAGTTAGTAATATGGGGCAAGGTGAAGTTAATGGTTGCGGTGCGATGGTCTTGTATTTTCAATGAAGTCAAGTCTAATTTCACAAGTCTAATATATATTTATACTAATTATTATTTTAACAAAATAATTTCCCACTACACAGGCAAATTTTGAAACATTCTAATAAAATTACCGAATTTACCTGAATAAATACTTCAAAAAATATGATCTATATGAGCCAAGGACGTTTGAAAGTTTTTTGGACATAAAATATTGTCATTTTTGCTCAAAATAGTAAAGTGGTTCCCTTTACTCTGGGCACAATTACTCTCCACAAGTTTTCGATATCTTGCAAGGAAATACGCTTTCGATATATCACATCCCAATGCACGACTTTTACAAGGTAACCAGAAATACATGCATGCAGCAACCCCTAGCAAATGTTTCCATCATTCAATACAAAATTTAAGTTAGTGTAAACATTGCCCATTTTATTTTGCTGCATTATACCATGCCAGCAATTAGGTAATGGTTTAAAATCGAAGTTTCAAATTATCAAAACAGTACAAAATCTTCAAAGACAAAGAAAAAACTTCAAATGTTATTTTATTCTGTAATTGCAGTCGACGCCGGCGGCTAAAAGTTTTATACTTTAAAATATAGTGTGTATTTTTGATACCAAATTCAAATTACACTTTCAAAAACACTTTTTGAAGTTAAAGCAAAGGTGTAATAGCCTAGCTTTCACAGGTTTATGCGTTTGCATAAAAAGCTGAAAATTAAACAAATAAACGGCATACAAAGATGAAAACTATACAAATACGGTTCATCCTTTCCGCGAAACAAATACGAAACAAACAAAGTAAACACGTACCATTTGAAAACACTCAAGCTTGCAGATTATGAATTATTTCTCTTACACGGCTTTGTCTTGACTGTATCCATGTTCATCTTTGCTATCTGTCGTGCTTCATATATCTTGTTTCTTTTCGTTTTACTTTGCACAAAGTTAATGAACACTTTTACAAAAAGGTTTACCAAATGACAGTTAAATTGCTGACGTTCTCATTGAATAAAAACTTTCTGTTTTAGCCAATCAGAACGTTTGTTGATTACCAGTTTTTACTCGCGCATGGGCATAACTTACAAAACTATCCAACGCCGACTGTCCATGACATAGAATTTGGACAACTTTGGATTCGGCTTTGTTCTCTCGGGTTCCGGGTGTAATTCCTAATCTCCGAGCGGAATTAGTACCCTCGCAGGTGCTCCGCGCCCGCTCGGGGAAAATCATTTAACACGATTCTTATGGGCCCGAGATGGAGTAGAGGCAAGAGTAGAGGCGGCCCATATGCCGAACCCCTTTCAGCAAGTCACCACATACTATGCTCTTCACTCGTGTTCATACACGTAACAGTCAGTCTGAGTAATTGACGAAGTAAATTTCTAGTGGCATTGGTGCTATTTCTAGGTTGAAACCGTTTGTTTTCAGAAATAATCTTATATCTGTTAACAACGCAAACGCACTAGTGCAAAAATATTTTGACTATTTTTGTGAGGTGTGGGATCCAATCGGTATTAATTTATCTAATAAACAGCAGAGAAACTTCAAAACAGAGCTGCAAGAATAGTTATTTTTATGGTCAACAAAACTGGCGTGGGTGATTTATCCGGCTGACAAATACTTCGGCAGACCTCGAGCGAGAACGAGCGAGTGTTTGTTTACGCCAAATAAGACTGAGACGCTCACTGTGTCGGAAGGTAAAATAATAATCCCGCCATTTTACCTACGAAATTTCCGCGTGGAAGCCTGGATCATATGTTACCCTGGGTATTCATCCATCGAAATCCACGATTAGTCACAGAATTTATGTATTTATGTTAATATAAAAAAACCAAAACCTTTTCCTAAAGATACACTATATCAACACGTTGTTTTTCGAAAACCGGCTTCAATGGCCTTATGGGCCGTATTCGGCACAGGGTGCCCTAATTGTACTTATTCGGGTTACACTCTCCCCTACTTTAAAAGTTCATCGCATCCGATGTTATGTCAACATGTCCGACTGTCCGGGTACTAAATACTACTTCTATATTTCCACAGTAAATAGGTTGATCAGGCCTACTCACACTCACAACTTTACACTCACACTCACACACGCACTCAACTTAAACAATGTTACTTGGCGCTAAATTGCGTCCTAACACGTGTAACAAGCTAAATTTCTACTATTGTAGCTTTACTAGCTTAGTTCAAAATGTCATGTTCGTGGAATTAGTTACCACATTCCAAACTGTCCAGTAGGGTACGGTTGAAACATTTTCCAAGGGTACTGCACTATCGATAACCCGCTGTACGGTGGTGGTAACCATCCCGAGTGTAGTGGGAGGTAGGGAGGAACTTGCCAAGGTTGTATGTCCGTAGGTGGTGGTACCCATCGGGGGGGAAAAGGGGGGTAAGGAGGAATTTGCCAAGGCTCTATGTTCATAAGAGGAGGAGGAGGGAGTAGCCATCCGGGATTTGGCGGGGGGTAGGGAGGAAATTGTGTAGGTTGCATATTTGAATTAATCGCTTGGCAGAATAGGGCTGGGTTTCCGGGTTGATTATAACCAAATCGTACCGGCGCCTGTCGTATTCGTTGTGGTCGTTCTCTTGGATCGACGGTGTTCTCATCATTCCGCAGTTGGTCTCCATTCTCAGTCCCTTCGTTCTGTGGTGGAGCATTTCCGTTCCCGGCTTCGTTGTTGTGGGGTCCTCCTTGTTCTCTTTCACCCTCGTCAATAGCGACTATCATATCTGGATCTTCATCTGGGGTTTCTTCATCATTCACTTCATTTGGCACTATAACGGGTTCCTGCTGTTCTGGTTGGGCCGCTCTGTATTCTTCGACGACTATTTCTGGGTAGTCTTCGTCCGTGTCCGATTCCCGTGGTTCATTCGTTGTTTCGTCTCTAACATTGGGCTTCTTACGTCGTTTCTTCCGGTTTTGGCTATTTCTCGCGTTCTCCGTGTTGGTCGATGGTTGTTCCAGTAAATGGCACGGCAGAAGCAGGTTTCTATGAAGTACGCGTACTCTTCCTTCTGTTCCTTCCGGCTTTACTTTATACACTGGACTATTTTCGCCCTTACGTTCAACGACAATGTGGATCTTGTCCTCCCAGTAAGCTCTTAACTTACCCGGTCCCCCACGTTCGCTCAAGTTACGAATCAACACGCGGTCTCCTGGTTTCAGCGAGGAGCTGTGTACTTTCTTCCGATCTCTCTCCCCTCTCTTTCGAAATTGGCTCCCCATTCTTCTCTTAGCAAGCTCGTACGCCTCTTTCATTGCTGTTGCCCACTGCTCCACATATTTCGGGTAGCTTGCTCGCTTCGGTTGGTGACACAGTCCGAATATTTGGTCTATTGTGAGTCTTGGTGCTCTACCAAACAACAAGAAGAATGGCGAGAATCCTGTTGCGTCGTTTCTCGTACAGTTATACGCATGCACCACTTTATTGAGATTATCAGCCCAGCTGGACTTTCTTTCTTCTGGTAGGGTTCTAAGCATAGCGAGCAAGGTCTGGTTAAATCGTTCAGCCTGCCCATTTCCCTCGGGGTGGTATGGTGTTGTCTTAGAATGCTGTACTCCGCAAAGTTCCTCGAGGTGTTTGAACAGATTATTTTCAAATTCACCGCCCTGATCGTGGTGGATACGTGCAGGAAACCCAAATCGAAGAACGAAATCGTTGTATATTTTCGTCGCAGCTGTTTTAGCGGATTTATTACGGGTTGCGTACGCCTGAGCGAATCGAGTGAAATGGTCCACAATGACTAAAATATATTCATATCCGCCTTTGCTTTTCTCTAAATGCACGAAGTCGATCGATATTAGTTCGAATGGTGCTGTGGATGTGAGATGCTGCAAGGGTGCCTTAGGGAATACTTTTGGACGTCTCTGTTTTAAACAGGTACATTTGTTCGTGATAAAATGTTGTATGTCCCGTTGCATGTAGGGCCAGTAGAACCTCGTTTTCGCCAGTTGAAACGTTCTCTCCCACCCCAAATGGCCCATCTCCTCATGAAGTTCATGATACACCATACGATGAAATTGTTTGGGTAGTACCAACTGTAGGTATTCACCCGCACGACGTCGCAATATCCCATCTTCGCCAAGTTCCAGTTTTTTCCATTCATTCATTAAACGTCGTGTTGTTTTGCTTTCGTCCCATCTGTCTCTCATTTGCGGTTTGTCAGAGCTGCTCTCGAGGTACTGGATCACTTGTTTCAGGTCATGGTCATTCCGTTGTGCTTCGAGTAGAGCTGCTGGCGAAATTGTCTGTTTATCGGCACATTTCGTTTCCTCTTGGTTTGCAATGTCTCTGTTGGCGGTCACAGCGTCAATCCAAATCGCTTTTCCAGCTGCTTGTGCTGCCACTCCTTTAACAATGGCTTCGATAGTCTCCTGACTTGTCTCTGCTGTACATTGGCTAACGTACTCTTCGAAATTTACGGGCATTCGTGATAGCGTATCAGCGACTTGATTTTTCGGACCGGGGAGGTATTTTATGGTGAAATTGAAGTCGGCGAGTTCTGCTACCCAACGGTATCCTGTAGCGTTCAACTTTGCTGACGAAGTAACATAAGTTAGTGGGTTATTGTACGTGTATACAACAAATGATGGCGCGTAATAAAGGTAATCGCGGAAATGCTCACTGATAGCCCACTTCAAAGCTAAGAACTCAAGCTTTCCGGAATGCAAATAGTAGTTCTTTTTAGCCGTCGTCAGTGCCCGTGAACCATACCCGATAACTCGCATTTGGCCGTCTTGGTATTGGTAGAGCGCTGTCCCAAGGCCTTTGTCCGAAGCATCAGTATATAATGCATATGGTAGGTTTACATCAGGATATGCCAAAATAGGTGGACTGGAAAGAAGGTCGATAAGACTGTTTAACGCGTTTTGGTGTGTTTGTAACCACGTTACTGGTTTAGATGAACGTACACAGTTCCCTTTTCCAGCGTCTTTCAGTAGATCAAATAATGATTTGGCTAGTTTTGCAAAATCTGGAACGTAGCGACGATAATAACCGAGAAGTCCTAATAACTTTCTAACTTCCCCGATTGACTTTGGTGGCGAGTCCTTGAGGGACTTTAAAGCATAAACGTTTTTGGGATCGATCCAGTAGCCTTTCTGCGAGACAATTCTCCCAAGGTAGCAAACCTTCTTCCGAAAGAAGTTACATTTCTTTGCCTTTAATTTGACACCATGGGCGCGCAACCGTTGAAGTACAGTCCTTACGTGATCTAGATGTTCCTCGAAGCTTTTACTAAACACTATTATATCGTCTAGATAGGGTATGCAAATTTCGTCTCGCAGACCTTCCAAGCACCCTTCCATGCAACGCTGAAATGACGCAGGGGCGTTGGAAAGGCCGAAGGGTATACGCACCCATTCGTATAACCCCCATGGGGTAACGAAGGCGGTCATTGGTCTACTGTCCACGTGCATATGTCCTTGGTGGTACGCCTTTCCCTGGTCCACCAAAGAAAACCACTTGTTCCCGCCCAAGCCATCGAGTGTGTCCTGTACCCTCGGTAACGGGTGTCTGTCTGGAACAGTACGTTTGTTCAGTTCTCGATAATCGACACATAAGCGCATTTCACCGTTCTTTTTACGAACACATACCACAGGGGACGAGTATGGAGACTTTGACTTCGTTATCCAACCTCGATTTAACAAATCTTCAATATGTTGCTTCACTTCGGGGTACAAAACTCGTGGAATGGAATTGTATGTTTTCTGAACTGGTGTTTGGTCTCTGAAGTTGAGTTTTAACTCAAGTTCATCTATGCAACCGATGTCATCATCAGATTTTGAGAACACTGCTTTTTCTTCCTCTAACATTTGTCTGACACTGGCTTGTTGTTGCATTGAAAGACCACTTAGGTCCAAATCATCAATGGGGTTGTAGTCACTGTCTTTGTTTCCCGTAGTATTTGATTGGTGCATATCTTTTTGCATGGTTGGTGTTGTACAGTTCTTTTTAGCTTCACAATAAACTGAATTAACTGTTTCCTTGTCACCTAAGTCTGCATTTCTCAGATAAACTTCCTGTGGTGTCACCGATTTCACTAACTGTATTGTTCCAAGAATAGTTCGCTTGTTAAGTGTAATGTCATGATTACTAGTGTTTGTAACATTAATTTGAACTCGACAAGATGACCCATGGGGAATGGTTAGTAATTCCTCAGATATCTCTATACCACTTGGCCATAACTGTTCGCTATCAGGTTCAAACAGTACTGGTATTCTCTTTTCCACTGGTCCGGTATTTGCACGACATTTCACACTAACAGTTGTCTTTTGAGGGATGATGATGTCTTGTTTAATGGTCTTTACGAAACACAGTTGTTCTGGGGATGGGGCTTGCATAAAGCTGACAAGAGATTGTATCTTTTCGCACTGGATATCAGGAAATGAGGCTGCCCACTCCCTAGCTACTTCATCTGGTGCTTCTTCTTTCTTTACTAATTCTTCTATGACATTATATCCAATTATTGGATAGTCAAGTGTTTCACGAGTCACTAACATTGGTACAAGTATTGTTTGGTCAATACTTGATGTTTCTAATTTAAACTTAACAACAACAAATCCTATATATGGCATGCATGTCCCATTTGCAGTTTTCAAGTCCAGTTCAGTTCCATCCTGGAGCAAGGTTTCAATATTATTAAGGGGTAAATCAGGCAAATGTTCATCCAACCATTTCTTAGAGATCAGTGACACTTGTGCACCAGTGTCCCATAATGAATGTACCTTTTGTCCATTTAACTGACAATGTACCATACATCTTTTACCCACTAAACCCACCACTTTCGAATACTCAAGTGGGCTTAAATGCCTCACATACGTTCCATGATCTGAATTTCTCTGAGCATTGTTATCTACTTTAAATTCTCTGACTGACATGCATAGTATTTTATGTTCTCCCCAGTGCTGCCTTTGGCACTCTCTTGAACAATATCTCACTAGTTGGCAGCCAGAACATCTTGGAAATGGTTTTTCACACTGTTCAATCTTTAGACATTTAGCACAAAAATGGGACTTACTTGGTTTACTGGCTACTTCCTGTCCCTCGGCGGTAGCCATCTCCCGTTTCCCGAGTTCTGTCTCTTCTTACATCCTCTGGCAAAGTGGTCAGAACTGCCACATCGGAAGCAGTGATCACAGTTCACACTATTGGTTTCCTGACACTTTGTACACAGTCGTTTCCTGTGACCAGGTTGTTCATCCCTGTGGCTCATTTCTTGCTCTTTACTCTTTGCTTGTTGATTTGTAATTGTTTCCCTGAGCTCAGCAAGTTCTGCTTGTACTGTTCTTATTGCTGTTACTAGCTCACCTTGCTTGGGTGCTTTCTTCTCTTTCACTGGATGGTCTTGTTCAACTGGGTGTTCACCCTCAACTGTCGTAGAGTTTGCTGCTTGAACATTATAGACATTTCTTTGTCTTGTCTGACTTGCTTTACCAAATTTCTTTTGCCGCTCTGTTTCAGTCGATACAATCCGGTTCATTTGCTCTATTAACAGTTCATCTGTTATATCCGACTGCTGTAAGAATGGGCGTAGCTTTGTTCTTACTGCTTCATGATGAAGTCCAGTTTCAAGTGAGTGTAAAAACAAACCCTGAACCAGATTTTCATCATATTTAATCTTTACCCCTGCTTCTTTAGAGGCAAAGAGAACCTTTTGACGCAAGTCTAAAGCTCTTATCAAAAAGCTCTGTGGGCTCTCTTCTGGTGCTTGTACAATTGTTGTTAATTGTTGATATAGCTCGGTAGCACTTTTCTCCTGAAAGTGTGATCTCAGGATTGCACGTAACCTCGGCAACTCCAAATTGCTTATCGTCTCTAGGTAACTTCGCAACTGCATGCTAGGGGTAATTGCCCTTATGACAGCATCAGTCACCTCAGCCTCTGGGTAACCCTTTGACAATGCACTTTCAATCTGCCTGACCAAGCTTACAAAAGTGAGTTTATCTTTTTGACCAGGTTCTCCTATTTGCCCATTAATCTTGAACTCCCTACGCAATACTTGCTTAAGATAATTTGCAATTGGTTTACTTACAGTTGTTGTTGTCGTCACTTGACTTGCCTTCAGTTCAGTTTGTTCCATCTTTGCCTGGAGAGCTTCCACTTGCTTTTGATGGTCTTTTTCCAAGTTGTCGAGTTGTGCTTTCAACACTTCCAATTCCTTGTTTACTATCCCAGGGGATTCTTTCCCAGTCGCCTCTTCCTCAGTAACCTCAAGCAACTGTTCTTTTATTTTACCCAAGAAAGAGCGACATTCATCCTCACTTTCAAACTGGGATACCTGCTCTTCGACATCTCTTTGTAGTAATCGAGCAATACTAAGCTTTGACTTCCCCACGTATTTTCCTTTATCCCACTCGAGAAATACTGCAAGTTTTACTAACGTATCTTGACTTACTTCGCACAGTTTCTTTTCCAATAGAAGTTGAAGTTCTTCGAGATCGACAGCCATACTAATATAGTCTTTGGCAGCCACAAAATCCCAAATTTATATCGATAATGTTCCACAATTTTTATATTTATACGTATAATATAGTCACCATATTTGATATTTATCGTTTCAAACCTCTAATTTCGCAGCTTTAATCGTGAAATTTCCTTGAAAATAATCCCACCGCTGCCACCAAATGTTACCCTGGGTATTCATCCATCGAAATCCACGATTAGTCACAGAATTTATGTATTTATGTTAATATAAAAAAACCAAAACCTTTTCCTAAAGATACACTATATCAACACGTTGTTTTTCGAAAACCGGCTTCAATGGCCTTATGGGCCGTATTCGGCACAGGGTGCCCTAATTGTACTTATTCGGGTTACACATACCTACAAGAAACGCTTCATGATCCGCCATCTTGGCTCCACTCATTAATCAAGGAAAGTCAGAGAGTGAGCGTTCCATTCTTTTTTGAGGTTACTGTTCTACCTACGCTCCACGGCCCACGCTGTGGCGAAGACCCTGGATAAGGCTATTCGCTCATCAACGCTCAAAGTGTGTCTGTATTGAATGCCAACAGAACTTATGACAATACTAAAACCGATTCTATCGACGATGATAGAGTCTACGCATACACTTTGAATCTAAATTCGGTTTATTGTTCTTTGGAGTTTTTTGTTACGCCATACTAGCTTTTTTTTAGTTTATTGTGTGAACCGCTATTTTTAGTTGCAGCAGTACAAAGCCAACAGGACTGTCACGAGTACTAAAAATAGCAGAAGTGGTATGTCGACTTTGCCACCCCTCCCTTGGATATGAACTAAGCGCTAATTAAAAATCTCCCATATTTTGGGAGATTTTACGCTGTCACATGACCAGACTTAACCAGGTCTTCGCCGCAGCGTTGGCCGTGGAGCGTAGGTAGAAAAGCTTTGCCTGCGATGTTGCAGTTTTGGTTGACCTGCGACCCGCGCAAAATACACAACCCAAAATTTCATCGATATAATAGACAGACTTCCTAATAATTCATGCACATATCGACCTAGGCTATGTGAAATATGCGTTAGATATATGCGCTAATCCTCATGCTGAGATTCTATAATCAAGAGCCAGCCAGTAGTCTCCATTAAAAACGATGTGAAATACTGAGATGATAATAAAAGTGACCAATTAACAGCTATTTATTCCTGTTTGCTGTTTTAAAGAAAGATTGAAGAAAGTCATTGTTGTACATAAATTTTTTGCAAGCAACCAAAATAGTTGTCATTCATTAAAGACAGCTAATAGAAATTCCGCTGGCATATTTCAAAATAATCGCTGGCCATATTCCTATAAATTTAATTTGAAAAACTGGAACAAATGCATGCATATCATAATGCTTCTCTATATAATTTTGCGAAATGAGAAGGCGTGAGTTTAGTTCCTTCCACGTATTCATACAATGCTGTAGCAAAGTCATGATAATGCAGTGTAGTGATCATTATATTTTTAATAAAATCCAATAAAAATTAGACAACGTGTTGAGACCACTTTTGCAGTCAGCCTATAAATTATATTGTTAAAGTATAAGCAATTAGAAAATTATTAAAGCCCATGCAACAAAGACAAACAATTTTTTAAGTTATATAGCTGGAATAAATTATATAATCCATAAAATGAGAAATAGCATGCAGTGCATATCTAAATTTGTGAGAAAATAACTTGTGGAACAATATTTGCCCAGAGTGTAAAGATAAATGAATGTGTAAATATAGTGTATATAAATATGAATAATATCATTCTCCTTTCGCCTTCAATCGGCAAGGCCGGTCAGTAGGCTCGTTGATGACATTTTAATCACACTCCCCTGTGAAACCATCTTGAATGTAGCTTTTTGCCTCTCTTTCATAGATAGCGATGGCCGCCTCTTTCATTTCATCGATAGAATTGATAAGGAATCGCAGAGTAAAAGCAAACGATACACTGCCTGCGATTGCTATTCCTATGATTGGAATATACTTGGAAGCTTCTAGTGATCCATATGCTAACGCAAATCTTTTTGATCCCAAAGCTGTGGCCAACTGTCCTACCGTTTGAAACTGATATTTTCTAATAATCTTTTTTCGGTGGTGATCCATGATGCCAAGATTTTCACCTGCGAATTTCTCCAGGCCAAAGTTTTTGTAATTGGACTGGAGCGTAGCGTAAAGAATAGGAAGGTCAACTGCAACACTAACTCCAGGAATCGGGATTGCACCGGAGGCTGCCGCTGCAAGAGCCGCCACAACAACAGCTCGGGCTATAAGAAATTTAAAGAAATATTAGCCGAGAGAGTTCATTGTTACCTACATAGTGCTAAAATACATCCGTTCCGTCCTTAAAAGGTTCTTTTGCAAAATTAGATCCATAAGAGTCTAGTGTTTACATGATGGTCAGGTGACATTTATCGCCGTACCGCGACTAGAGGTATTTATAGTTTACTTCATGGTTGGCAAGTGCGTACGATTTTTATGCACGAGTAACGTGAAGAGCGGCAAAACGAACGAGTGAATAGCAAAGCAAACGCGTAAAGAACGAGTGAAAAAACACGTGAAACAAATCGTACGGCAAACGGCATAACCCAGCAAAGAACAATTTTTATTGTGCATCAATTTACTGTGCATTAATCTCTACATATAACAATTAACATTTATTTACTGCGAACGAAGGAAACATTATGTTTTGTGGACCCGAGACCTGTCGATATTTCACGAGGCGAAGCCGAGTGAAATATCGACGGTCGAGGGTCCACAAAACATAGTGTTTTCTGAGTTTTCGGTAAATAAGTTTTTTATTATATACCACTTGTCAAAGAAAAACCAAACTACAAGGTAAACAACGAAATATCTATTCATAAAAGACATAATTTCAAATAGATAAAAGTTGTTATTTCTCATGAGATATTACGTTATCTCACTCTGCAGGGGGTCGCGCTGGCGACATCAAAATTTCGTCACTCTCGCGTGATTCGCTCTCGACCAATGAAACGCTACGAAAATAAAACCACTTTGACAAGTGGTATATAATAATAGGGTTTATTATATGTGTTTAAAAAACTCATTAATATTCAATAGACGTTTTGACCAATCCAATGAACCTTTTTAAACACGTGAGTAGGCTTTTATACTCGATAAAGCACTATCAGGACACTGTTTTATATAAAGACACATGTGGCTTTACATAAAGTTCATGTTCAATCCGATTGGTCGCAACGTCTATTGAATATTAATGTCGTATTTTAAGCTATTCAAAACACTCGTAGGTCGTGTTTTATGCGCTATAAAACGCTCGGCTACGCCTCGCGTTTTATACCGCATAAAACACTCCTACTCGTGTTTTAAATAGTACATAAAGATTTAGGCACAGCAGAATGATGGAGTAAAAATCATATTTCACTGGGTAAATTACCTTAATGCAATTTGATTGGACGTAGGATGTTTTTAACGTGTGATAAAATCCATTTCACGGTTTTTGACTGGACGTACGATGTTTTTCACGTGTCAAAAAAATGCCATGCACGGCTTTTGATTGGACGTACGATATTCTTCGCACGTGAAAAATTGTCGTATATCATTTTGGTGGCAATTTGTTAACATTTTTTCAAGATAGCGTCGACATATAGGACGATCATCGTAATTCACTTCTTGTCCACATAATATGATTTCACTTTTGTGATGATTTTCTCTGGTATTTTCCCGTTAATGATCGAAGGTGCTCATACAGCGTAAATTTTGTAATGAAAGCAATGATTATTCTTTATTAAAATATAGACGGTAGTACTGCTCAAGCATTTTCATTGACGCAACTGTTACTTACCCAATGTAACAAGACTATAGTAGGAAAAGCGCTGATAAAAAGGCAGAGAAGAATTCTCTCGGTAGAGGTCTGCCAACCTCTGCATTAGACTGAAAAATGAACGAAATTTAAGACGAAAGTATTATATTCATACCTTTAAGAAACTTTGCCTTTCTCTTCAAGCAACCGAGCGTTATATTTTTCAAAGAAAGAGCTAAGCACTCTCTCTGAAGAACAGGGAATACGTCACTGATCGCATTGATCAAACGATCGAAGTCCCATTTCTCGGGGTGGCGATTACTGATGAGGAAGATATCTTGTTCACTGGATATGTGGTCTTGTACGTTTTCAATGCAGTTGTTTCTGATTTCCTTCAACATTTTTTCTTCATGGAATCCTTCCTTAATCTCCTCGGATTGATAATCAAGATCGATTTTTGTGCGAATAAGAAAAAAAGACTTGCCGAGGCTTTTCACCAATTCTGCTAATTTCACATCATTATCTGTGAAACGTGAGGATGTAACAATAAGAAATGTGTCGTAGTTTTCGAAATCAACTTCTTCACAGTATGTTTTAAAATCAGGATATTTTGATGTTCCAATCCCTGGCAAATCACACAGGGAAATATTTGGATTCTCTGGATGTTCGTACTCTGCGACTTCAGTTGTCGTTTCTACGACACCCACTTCAGCTGCCATTTCGCTGTCATCTTCAACTCTACAAGCAACAAACACGCGAGATCATTTGTAGCTACAGTAGATAACAGTCTCATCAAACTACAGTTACATGCAGTACAGCTCAACATAATTCATTCACATCAGAGTTCATCCTAGCGCATGTGCCGCGCGTGAAATTTCCGCCGCCCTATGAAATGATCAAAACACGCCGGCTGTTTTTCAACCTTATAATTTTATATTTAAGAAAAATATTTTGAAAATACTTTTGTAGTCCTTAACCGATTCTTTAGGCGCGTATTTAGGTCTATGACCCAAGGTCTGTCTTCTACATATGTTGCTTGAATTTAATAATCCTATAGCGCATGTGCCGCGCGTGAAATTTCCACAGTCCTGTGAAATTATCAAAACACGCCGCTAAGGTTGTTTTTCAACCTTATAACTTCATATTTAAAAAAAGTATTTTGAAAATGCTTTTGTAGTCCTTAATCGATTCTTTAGGTGTGTATTTATGTCTATGACCCAAGGTCTTTCTTTTAAATATTGCTTGAAATTATAAACCACACAAGTATATTCGGAATAAGTTCCAATTTAACCAAGGAGCAGCGTGGCAGCGTCTTCAAACAACGTAGCATCAAACGTGGTATAACAACTGCCTTAATAGACAAAACACTTCTCGACGTTTCGACCTGAGGGTCATCAGGAGAGTTAGTATGAAAATAAATAGGGGAGAATACATGTTTTGTATGGGGGCAAAACACGTGATAAAAATGGGTCAATAGAAAATAAAAAATCAAAACAAATTGGAATACATTACATTGCCAAAAAGGCCCCTGATTGTGGGCTAAGAATAGCCCGCATTGAGGGAAGCCTGATCAGCAACGAAAACGTATTACAACCAGCTTTGATCTGAACAAAGATATGGTAGTCATATTACTATGGGTAAAGTAGCTTAAATGAAAGAGAGTCTTTCATTTATGGCAGAGGTATGGAGAGTGCTAAGACTGTGGATGAGTTGCATTTTTTGTCGTTTACGGCTATCGTTAGTAGCGGAAATGGGGCATAGGGCTTTAAATTTCATGTCCGTGTCACAATGATTACCAGAGGTAAAGTGTCTGGCAACAGGCTTGGTGTTATCGTGGTTGTTAACCGACCTACCGTGTTCACCAAACCTCAACCTCATTTATTGCATCTCATTAATTGCAAATGTGTCTTACTATATATCGGCAAAACTGGGAGATCCCTAGGGGTAAGGTTTGGTGAACACCGTAGGTCGGTTAACAAACACGATAACACCAAGCCTGTTGCCAGATACTTTACCTCTGGTAATCATTGTGTCACGCCAGTCACGGACGATTTCGGTACTGACGATTGCCGTAAACGACAAGAAATGCGACTAATCCACAGTCATAGCACTCTCCATACCTCTGGCATAAATGAAAGACTCTCTTTCATTTAAGCTACTTCACCCATGGCAACATGACCACCATATCTTTGTTTACATCAAAAATGGTTGTAATATGTTTTCGTTGCTGATCAGGCTTCCCTCATTGCGGGCTATTCTTAGCACACAATTAGGCGCCTCTTTGGCAATGTAATGTATTCCAATTTGTTTTGATTTTTTGTTTTGTATTGACCCATTTTTATCACGTGTTTTGCTCCCATACAAAACATGTATTCTCCCTTATTTATTTTCATATTAACTTTCCTGACGAAGGCCGTCAGGTCGAAACGTCGAGAAGTGTTTTGTCTATTTAGGCAGTTGTTATACCACATTTGGTGCTAAGCTATATTTGGAGTAGTATCGACAAAATTTTGCCTAAGAACTACTAAAATAGATAAAAAAAAAACAACCGACAAAAAGCCTAAAATTTCAATCTCTAGCCTTGTTCTACATTTAAATAAAGTTCACATGGACTGAAAAAATAAAGTTAGCTTTACCCTCTAATTGCGTTTATGAATGTTGATTTTCCCGAACCAGCATTCCCCGTCACGGCAATTTTTATCTTTACATTTTCCCATTCACCAAGCTTTTCTGTGAACACTGTATTGATATCCAAAACACCATTTCTCAATATTTGGTCCTTTTCAGCAGCAAAATATGCTTCCGGTAAGTCACTCGTTTTACCTATATAAATACATATAAACGTTTCAAGTGGCTGCGAGTACTTCGAATTACGATTGATAAAATCCAACCGGTATTTTTCAACACGGCATTTGTATACTGGGAAACAGTATATTCGACCACAGTCAAGTGTGCCGGAAAATGGTAGGCTATATTCGAACATGGTCGAGTATACCGAGAATAAATTTGGCTGATTTATACAATTGCATGGGTAAACGTTAAATTAATTCACCTAGCTCGAAATACCGCTTAGTCTATATTAATTTATTTGGAGAATATGATTCACCACTTACTTTTTTGAGAATCAGGAAGAGAATTCATGATAACTACTGCTAGACGATAGAAGTCCAATTGTTCAGTATTTTTGTTATTAATCAGAAATATATTTTCCTTCTCGCAGGACCAATTTCGGGCCATTTCATCTCTGGTAGTCGCACAAAATTCCTTTTCTCTTTTTTCTTGAGGAGTTTCCTCGGCTTGAGGCATTTCCTCCTCAATTTCAGTGGTTTCCTCATCGATTTGACTTGATTCTTCCTCGTTCTCAGCTGCTCTGTTTTCGTTTTCAGCTGTCTGCTCATCCTTCGGAGTTTCTTCTTCTTCTTTTGGGGGTGTTTCTTCTTCTTTTTGAGCTGCTTCTTCTTTTTGAGCTGCTTCTTCTTTTTGAGCCGCCACTTCTGTGCTTTGAGCTGCTTTTTCTTCTTCACAGCAGATTTTGCTGATGTAGTTATCCATCTTTGCGCGAATAACAAAGATCCGCTTTTTCTTGCATTGTCTAATTTTCTCTGCCAATTGCTGATCTAAAACTGTCGTTACATCATTTGTGAAGATAAGTAGGCCCTCAAAATTATCTAAACGATACGTTTTCCAAAAGGTTTCAAGATCGGCATAGTTTTCTGTGCAATACCCAGGTAAATCACAGAAAATAAGATCAGGATTTGTTGGATAGCTGTAATCGTGACGTTCCAATATGTTAACGTCAACGTCGATTTGGGCAGTTTGAACGTAATTGTGACCTCTAAAATTGGAAAATATGTATAAATGAAAATAGCCACTTATGGATAGTTTATCTGATTAATTATTCAATTACTCATAATCTTAGAAGTATTAAAAATGACTTATATAAGTAACTCTCCCAAACATATTACCGAATATCTAAGAAGTTTTATAGGTACAGCAGGTTTTCAAACATCACTGAAACTATTTTATAAAACTAGAAATACATGCCAGCAATAACCCTCGTCATTTCAGACCAAGTAATTAATAATTCCCTGAGCAAATCTTATATGAAATTACCAAAATGGGTGTATAGAAATGGGGATGAGGACTAAAAATGAAGTAAATATTGCCGATTATTTTGCTGCTTTATCAAAGCATGCAGCGCATGCAGTTTATGGATTCTCGCTAGATTCTCGCATGCAGTTTATAGATTCTCGCTAAACATCAAATGTTATTTTTCAAAGTTTCAATCAGTAGTTGCAGTCGAATTCTTGTAGACATGCACCCCCCTTTAAAAACGCTTTTAAGCTCACAGATTATGAATCGTTCCTTGTTTTTTCACCGCATAATTTATTATGCATTTGTTGACCCATAAAAACTAGCAGTATTTAAAATTTTCCGTGCATTTAATAGCAAGTTAGCTAGGTTCACCTATGCATGCCGGTAATATAGGCTAGGTAAATAATGTTGATTCGTTTTAAAAGCTAGCCTTGTTAACTTGCCTGGATAATTTTCGCAAAGCTATAATAAGGCCACCTAATAAAAGTTAGCTATGCTTACGCGAATGCATGCTTATATATAGGACCATATGGGTTCAGGTTTTATTTAAGAGAAAAAATGAAATAAGAATAATAATTAAGAATCATAAGAATCATATAAGAATCATAACTCATAACAAAGGCTCCTTACTCTCTTATGGCGTTGACGAATGACGACTTTCCAGAACCTTTCGGTCCCACTAAGGCAAGGCGTATCTTTCCATCCCTGCCCAACGTTTGTTGCGAGTCACTCCTTTTCATCTGAAAGAGATTAAATTTTGGCATTTTTCTATTCGATACTTAGAGATTTGTTACCACGGTATAATTGACGCTCCGTATGAACTTATAATTGTATAATGTTTACAATACATGTCAAAGTTGCGTTGCTACATAGCTATATATTTATGCAGCAGGTGTCCATCCTGAGACGCCTTTTCACCAAAGTGCTTTACGGAATAATTAATAACTCTAATACCACCCAAAGTTTCTAGTTTCTAGTTTCTAAATGTTCAATATATATCCGAAAATATACAACGAGAACCCCGCAACGTTTTAAGGAACGCCTGCATGGTATACATATATAGGACACTTTCGCGGGTAACTTCGCACATTTTGTCGTTCGTGCTTCACGAATTCGTAAACAAAAAATGGATTTTGTCATTGTTTTGAAATAAAGTAAAATCGTCATGAACGCAATGACCAAATTAATTCTGCAACTTTTTGGATGGCGAAGATATTGTAGCTAACAATTATAGTGGACTGCATGCAAATTAGAATTTGCCCGAAATCTTAATTACTTTAAAAAATATTAAAATATTGAAAAAAAATACGATATTCAGTGAAGTTGCTTGGATTGGCGTCTCAAAATCAGATAATATTTTTGTGGCTGATATGAGCGCCATGGTGGTTCTCCACAGTGCGGTTTTATACATGCACGATTTGTGTAAATAGGACGCGCGTGGACTTGACAATCGACAACAAACGACTTGTCGCTTGTATAATCATTCGGCTAAATAACAAGCTAGAAAACATGCCTTTCTCCATTATAAATGTGTATATTTGGGGTTAACTTTCTTTTTCACTGTTTTTTTTGCCTTAAAAGAATTCGGTAGCTTTTACCCTCGCATAATCCTCGAGTTGTAGATAAAAATGTGGTTAAAACGTTTTTAAAACAGACAAGGTTAAAATAACCGAACAGTGAGAGCTAATGTTGCATCATAAAAAAAAATGCGAATTTAATCATTATCTCCTCTAACTTTAAAACATTGTAAATCCTTATAGTTTTTTTCTCAAATTGCTATTGATGGCATGCGTTACATCTTATTCTGGCTTAAATTGAAAACATCAACTTTATGTTTAAAGCCGATTTATGCATTCAATTAAAGCCACCTTATCCCCCAAAAATATATTCCATACATGCATAAATAAAAACGGGGAGATATAAAGAGTCTTATACGAATTTCTGCGGTGTGTGTTATATCCGTACTGTTTGTATATGATAAACCTCCATCTATATTTCAAACTTTTTAAATTTATTATCGATACTATTTCCTTAATATGCATTTTGAAAAATACTTCCAGTGTTATTTAGCCATGATGGTATTTCATAAAGTTGCGGCGGGGCAAAAATAGTTTTCATTCAGATAGGTATAATCTTCTTTCAAGAGTGCGATGAAAGTATATTATATATAAAGATTAGTATTGTATCGACATATTGTATCGACAATATTATGATGATTAAACTTGTATTTTCTTTAGAATCTTCTTATTTTAATAATAATTTTTTAAATACTTTTAATAAGATTTATCAAAAAGTCTAAAGAGTAAATAAACACGAAAATTGAAGTAAATAATTAACTGAACGATCACTGTATAAACTTACGTTTTCCGCGATGTTTATACAAGTGTCATCCTATATAAAATACATTACATTATATCATATTACTGTTATATGGATTATATTCTGTTATTTGCAATCAGCTGCTTTATTTTGCAGTTTTTGCCATCATGCTAAAATCGGTGGCATTTTCTTCATTTTCTTTTTTTTCTGTAGTTTTCTTTAAGCCGTCGTTGATAAATTGCTTTTTTTCCTTTATCCATACAGCGACGGTCACACTTTTCATTTCGTCGATGGAATTTTGAAGGAATCGCAGAGTAAAAGCAAATGAGGCACTACCTGCGATTGCTCCTATAAATGGAATATACCTGGAAACCGCCTGAGATCCATTGACCAAGGAAACTTTCGTTTCTGCCATCAATTTAGACAACTGTGACGGAGATGTAAGCTTATATCTTTTAATTACCTCTCTTTTACCTTCATCCATTATCTCGAGATTTTCCGACGTAAAATTGTTGAAGCCAAAACTTTCGTAGTAGGAGTTGATGGTATCATAGATAAGTTGGAGGTTCACTGAAACTTCTTTCTCGGGAATTGAGTGTGTCTTTGATCTCTCTGAAAGAGCTGCTACTGCAATAGCTTCAGCTATATAATATTTTAGGAATATACCATTAGAGATGAGGTATATAGCTTCCTCCAAATCATTTTGCCAGTTCTGATGCAGCTTCAGAGAATTGCCTCAGTGGAAAAGTATTTTCCCGGAGGGATTAAAATTAATATAATTGCAACGTTTGACGTCAAATGTTGTAAAATGTGCAGATATAGCCTTTGAAAGTCCGCAAAATTTTATACTTTTTAGCGCGCTATTTAAATTACAACACTTTGCAATTTTCTTTAATTTAAAAATTAATGCTCTTTCCTTGATAGTTTATTTTCATCATTTTCCAAGATAAAAAAATGGAAAGTTGTTAAAATTTTTACTCTAATTTTAAAATAAATTTCTAAATGAATTTCTACTGAACTCATGGTGAACTAGTTTAAGAAGAAAGGTTATTAAGAATCAAAGTTAAAAGTGTTTCATTTGGCAACAAGTTTAAATCATCTGCAAAGTAATCCGCATACATTTGTCCAAATATTAAATCCCTTGAACGTTGTTAAGCAATTCTTACCTTTGAAAAATTCTGCCTTTCTCTCCAAACATCCGAGCGTAACATTTGTCAAAGAAAGAGCTAAACTCTCTCTTTGGAGAACAGGCAAACTGTCGCTCATTGCTTTGATCAGACGGTCAAAGTCCCACTTCTCAGGATGGCGATTACTAATGAGGAAAATTTTGTCTTCGCTGGACATCGAATCTTTGACATTAGCTTCACAATCCTTTCTAATTTTCTCCAACATTTCATCTTCGTTAAATGTAGCTTCATATCTCGCCTCTGATTGAAGATCCTGATCGATTTTTGTGCGAATAAGAAAAAAAGATTTGCCGAGAGATTTCACTTTTTTTACCAAACCCACGGCATTATATGGGAGACGAGTACAGCAAAATATGAGAAAGATGTGGTATTTTTCAAAATCAACTGTTCTTGAAAATGTTGGGACATCAGGATAATTTGGTGTTCCAATGCCAGGTAAATCATAAAGAAGAATATTTGGGTTCCGAGGAAGTTCGTATTCCTCAACTTTTCTTGTTGTCTCTACAACGCCCACCTTTGCTGACGTTTCGCTGTCATCATGAACTCTAACAAAAAGCAAGGGATGTTAGTGATTTATTTAGAGCAAACCATTTATGAATCGTAGGGAATTGTCTCTCGGCCTCATATAGTAAAATTTCATGTGCATTCTGCACAAGCGCACCTTGATAGCACTCCTATAAATGTATATAAGCAAAGCTTGTTTGTATTGTTAATATACTTTGTCTATAAATAGGCTACAACAGCAGGGAACAACGCTACATAGAAAACCCACGGTTGGGGAGCTTTAGCGTCTTTGGAGGAGGAATTCTGACGGCTTAAATGATTTCGATTAAATTATTAGAAAATGTTTTTTCAGGGAAACAAATTGACCAATATTCTAAAAGTAAGAGTAGGAAATCGTAAGCAGCTATATAGTTGACGCATCCCGGGAAAAGCCCGCGGATGACCCCATCGATTTCATTAGAAAGGAGGCACGAAAATTCTTTTTCCTACCGAAAAACGTTCCATGATAAAAGAATAAAAGAATAACAACTTTGCATGCCTGTATGACAACTTCGTACACATGCAGTCTGCACTTTTTTAAAAATGTAAAGCAGGCGTTTCGGAACCAATAGCTGTTATTATATGTGTATTGAAAGTAAAGAGTCTTGAAATTTGGGAATATGTTTTGAATTACACGCATATGTTTCGAAGTTACCTTGAATAAATATAACAAATTACCCCCACAATACCGCCCGACAGTTTTTTACTGCTAGGGAAAAATCGAATGCCATATAAAAATTACGAAAGAAAGTGTACCTCCGATCAAGTTGCATAAAATTAATTTCCTATGAGTGAAGGACGATTTCTATACATAATCATTGTACATAGCGCAAATCCCTATTTAAATTCATGCATGCACTATAAGATCCACTATAAATATTGTGATAATAGTTGGGTTGGAATGATATTATTCTTAAAACAAATGTTTCAATCATTTTTTACCCTCTTATTGTGTTTATGAATGAGGACTTTCCAGCACCAGAAAACCCTGTTACGGCAAATCTTATCTTCACTTCTTTCCATCCATCAAGCTTTTTCTTAAGCAATTCTTCAATTCCCAAAACACCACCGTTTAAAATTTGTCTTCTTTCCGCAGCAAAATATTCTTCATTCAAATCACTTGTCTTATCTGTAAGTATATTAAATACATGTTTAGAATCTCCATTCAGGAGATGCTAGAAGGCGAAAATCGGCGAAAAGCTTCGGAACTATTGGCCATTTGTAGAACATAAAAAGGAATGTTAATCAAGCAGTCGTTTCACCTAATTTTTTTCTTTAATCTGCCTAGCTGCATGCATCTGAATTATGATGTGCTACTTACTCGTTTGAAGGTGAAGAACAGATTGCATGATAGACACGGCCAAACGGAAGAAATCCCACTGGTTTGTATTTTTGTTATTGATCAAAAATATGTCTTCCTTTTTACACGACCAGTCTTTTGCCATGTTAACTCTTGTTTGTTCCAAATAATCGTTTACAGAAGTTTCTTCCTTAGCTGTTGTTGTATTTTTGTTGTTTTGTGTCGAGTCTTCTTCGCGAGGTATTTCTTTTTCGACCTTGCTTTTGCTGATGTAGATATCCATGCACGCACGAATAACCGAAATTCTTTTTTTGTCGTAGCCTTTAACTTTCTTTGCCAATGCCCGATCGAAATCTGTCATTTCGTCTTTTGTGAAAATAAGTAGTCCGTCGAATTGTTCCAAATTATACGTGTCCCAAAAGTTTGCAAGATTCGGGTGGTTTTTCTCACTATATCCAGGCAGATCACAGAATATAAGACGCGGATTTGTCGGATAAGTGTAATCGTGGCGTTCAGATACGTCGATGTCAATTTGTGCAGTTTGCACGCCAACAGGACCTCTACAATTGAAAAAAGGCAATATTTGTAGTAATAGCATGCATGCATAATTTCTTATTACCAAAACACTGGTATATGTTTTTTAATTAATTTACAAGGCAACACTGCGTGTTTCCAACTATATAGCTGTTGCTTAATTAGAAAAAAATATGCCTGTTTATTTAATTGCGTTCCACAAAGAGAAAGCTTCCTAATCGTGGCGTATAACAGCTGGATCCCGGATGGTATAAATACGTCGCTATGTTCTCACATTTGCCTAGATTTTCGGATTTCTATATTATGAGGAGTCTATTAACTCTTTGCGCAAAATGCGAGTTGATATATGTCGTATTAGTCATAAGTTTTAATATGACATGCATGTAGGTATCATGAATTAAGAATCACCCGTAAAAATTTATATTCTTGTAGTGAATGATCGTTTTTAAACTCGAAATCATGCCATATTCAAAAATTTCGAATAATTTAATTGCAAAATAACTTGAGAACATAGAATATAAAATAATTATAAATTCTAACTAGAATTATAACATTGCTGGACACCTGTAAAGAGGGTAAAAATATTCACCGCAGAACGATGCGAAACGGCACCGCACAACTTTCTTATTATACAAACAACGCTTCACTGAATTGGAAACTTGTTCTATAATTATCAGTGAAAAAGCGATCCTGCAAATCGTAACTCTCTCACTACATATATCGATCATGCGTTCAGTAAAAAGACTAAATATATATACAGCTTTGTTTATAGAGAGATCTCGTCTGTTTTTTATAGTTGTCACTAACTTCATCAAAACAAACTGGCTCATTCTTGCTGTTATGTCCTTGAGAGCAGCGAGTAAATTTAAACTATATTGGCCTATAAAGCCTATAACTTGGATAGGACAGTTAGCAGCGGTCTGGTGATACAGTCAGAGATGATTTGCATGTTTGTCTGTGTTTCTGCATGTGTTAATTTGTCTATATCAAGTTCATTCAGGCGGTTCAAAAGTTGCATGTATCGCAGCATAATAATAATTTCAAGGTGTCTATAATTAAGCACTGTCTCGGGAAAGGAAACAAGTGAATCAACTTATTTTAGAATTAAAGTTGCTGAACATTGTATACGCACTCGACTAAAACTTATTGACGAATTTGAATAGTGAAAAACTAAAATATTTATTGCATGCATGCATGTATATAGCCATATTGAAAGGTTTAAACGTTTCCCAAAAACAGATTTGTGTATTTGAGTGGAGAAACCCTGTGATGAACAGCTGTTGGATTCAGTCGATATTTGGTTCATCCATGCAATTCTCCAGTAGATTATATACATAGCTCTATATGTATAGCTCTATACATATACATATGAAATGTAAAGCAATGGACACATCGTAGATATATATATTTAAATATATCTGCAGATGAAAATACACTGCATGAAACTCTAACTGTAACACACCTGCATGCAGTGGCATAGACATTATTGCTAGCCTGTACTGAGGAACATCGTCTATAGGTTGCAAAGGTATACAGTAAAATGCCCGACCTTATTTGCTGTGTAGATGAAAATCTAAAATTGCTTCAGATGGCAAAGGAGAATAGAAAATATAAAAAAATAAGATTCCTTACTCTCTTATGGCGTTGACGAAGGACGACTTTCCAGAACCTTTCGGTCCTACTAGGGCAAGGCGTATCTTTCCATCGTGGCTTGATAGTGAACTGCCCATAGTTTTGAAGTCTCGATAAATTAGCTATATTTTCATGCACTTACAATTTTGAAGTCTGAGAACAGAATGACTTATGCACGCAGTATCCTTAATTAATATAATTGTATCAATGTTTACAACATATACATTATCTCGCTATTATAGTCACCTGCCGCAGGTATATGTGTGTATACGATGTATATGTGTAGCAATGAAGAACTATTTAAAAAAATTATGGAGGATTGCATCTATAATGTTTTATCTGTCTTTTAATGTGGAATAATAAAACAAGTGAGTAGACTTTGCCTCATCAGCGACAGAAAAACGACACAATACACTGTTCAACTCCACTATCGTGACAAAAAGTTGTTTGAGACCGAGTTGTTTTGGAACCGAAAAACCGTAATTTCGTATTCTTGTAGTAAATTTTTGAAACTCAAAATTATACCGTATTCGGAAATTTTGGATAAATCAAAATAACTTTAAAATATCGAATATGAATTAATTATATATTCTACCTAGAAGCTCTTATGCAAATGACAAATTGCTGGGCACCTGCATGTTTAGAGAGTAAAAATACTCGCCGCAGAACGAAGCGAAACTGCACCGCGCAACTTTGTTATTACAAAACAATGCTATGCTCACTACATATATCGAATATGCGTATATTATATGGACTAGATAATTATATTGCATGCCTTGTTAAGAGGGATTCTCTTCTATTTGGTATAGTTGTCACAAACTTCGAATTCATCAAAACAAACTGGCTGTTATGCCCCTGAGAGAGAAAAGGGAGTCGTAAATAATAACGCGGATTTATTATTACTGCATGTGGTCACAATACAGTGTAAGTGAAACGCCGAGTTGCATGTTATTGTGGTCACAATGTTCTTTAAAATACTTATATAAACTATCCATAAAACACTTGTTTTCGCGTTTGATTGATTCATCGTCGTACTAAGATTGCATTTCGCCGCCTTGAAACCAAGTTTTGAAAATCAAAAGGAAATTCTATTCCATGAACCTCAAAGAATGATAATGCCGGTCACCTGTTAAAAAACTACTCAGTGTCCTTTCAGCAAAGACGGTTTTAAATTCTTAAATCTTGTTTATCAGCTGTGAAATTAGCATTATATACGCGGTAACTCGAAACCGAATGAACCTTGCATGGCTATATATTTTGCATAAATAAAACTGATCATGAGCAGACATATATAGTTTCTTCATACATACATATAGGGATTTCCGATTGCAGTTGTGGATAAGGGAAAACACGTTAGTTTAGTATTTGATTATCGGTAAGGAGCCATGCATGCTTATCATGCTTTGTAATCTGCCGTTAATTTCACGCTGTATAGATGACAGGCATGGCTACGTTTTTCTTAGTAGGACCGAAAAGTGCGATTTTCCACTGCTTTTGACGGTTGGAAGCGAGTGAATGGACGTCAAGCTATCTAGACGAACTACATGCATGTGGATGAATATGTCAAACGAGACAGAATCGCGCAAAGTTTTTTTGAATCCGTGTCCCCCGCATAGTGCACAGGCCTTTCGACAGTTGGGCGGAACCTGTCAAAACTGTCACAGTGTAACCTGAAATATCACAGTGTAACCTGATTGGTTTATAGTTTAACATTCAAGGTTTCCAGTTAAACCCAAAAGTTTGAAACATAAACAAACGTGATAAAAACTTCGTCTATATTACTGTCATGACTGACATTACTACATATCATATACTAAACATATTCTCCATACTTGAACAGTGGTAAAAAATATCGAAAAATATTTTAATAAATAATTCGCCAATATAGTTGCAAACTAAATGTGAAATATTGAAATATTCTAATAAAATTACCGAATATATTAGCTCAATAAATATTCCTAATTGTTCCAAAAATATGATAATATGATTAAAAGTTTTTCGGACATAAAATATTGACATTTTTGCTGTAAATAGTAGAGTGCATGGTTACCTTTACTCTGGGCGCAATTACTCTGCACAAGTTTTCGATATCTTGTGAGGAAATTCGCTTTCGATATATATCATATCGTAATGCACGACTTTTACAAGGTAAAAATAATTTAACACGAGAGAGAGTAGAGGCGGCCCTAAACCACATATGCTAAAACCCTTTCAGCAAGTCACCACATACTATGCATGCTCTTCACTCGTGTTTATACACGTAACAGTCAGTCTGAGTAATTGACAAAGTAAATTTCTAGCGGCATTGGTGCTATTTCTAGGCTGAAACCGTTTGTTTTCAAAAATACTTTTATATCTGTTAAAAAAGGCAAACGCACTAGTGCAAGCATATTTTATTTATTGTGGCGAGGTGCGGGATCCGATCGGTAGTAATTTATCTAATAAACAGCAGAGACTTCCAAACAGAGCTGCAAGAATAGTTATGGTTGTAACTCTCAAATTCCTCTTTGAGCTATACGCAGCTTTGGGTTGTTCTTTGTCCCGTGGATAATCTGACAGCTTCGTGATCAGTCTGCTGTTCACCACGGACTCTACCTCGCAGAACAACGTGTTAAGGCTCTCGTCATGCAGCGCCTGATCCGTCATCAGCGCCTTCATGACCTTCCTTACGGTTCTGATGCACCTCTCTCACACTCCACCAAAGTGAGATCCCGCAGGTGAATTGAAGGTCCACTTGACGTTTCGTTAAAGCAGGAAGTCGTGGATCTGTTCTTGATTCCACTCGCCAATGGCTTGTCTTAGCATTCGTTCACCCTTGACGAAGTTTCCTTCGTTTCCGAGCGGATCTCCATAGGTTGACCTCATCTTGCCACGAATCATCGGAGAACGTCGATGAAAGAGTCGGTGTCCAACGTGTGGGTCACTTCTATAGATGGATAGCTCTTCTCGCACGTTTTACCTCGAACGGTCCGAAGCAGTCGACGCCTGTATACGTAAACGGTGGCAACGAGGGCGTTACCCGGTCTTCTGGCAGGTCGGCCATCTTTTGATTACATACTGTTGACTGCCGTTTCTTACAGCTAAAGCATTTGCCGATGACCTTCTTCACGACTGATCTTCCGTCTACGATCCTATACCTTTCTTTGATGAGGGACGGCGTGTGCTCGACACCGGAATGACCCGCGATGTGGTGGTAGTGGTTTACAAGGAGTCCAACGACATGGTGGTCTTTCGGGAGGATGATAGGGTGTTTAGCGTTGTTGTTCATTGGTGCTCTCTGCAGTCTTCCGCCGACACGTAGCAAACCATTCTTTAATACTGGACCCAGCTGGAACACGTCGGATGTTAGAGTCGGATGTCCACTTCGTTAATTTAAATCCTCCTCTTACCAGCAATTCGCGCAGTTGGTTTCCTAATCTCACCGCATGCGGATCTGTTGGAATGGACTTCAGGCAGTCATCAACGTAGAATTTTTTTTCGACAGTTTCGGTTGTTTCTGAGTCGAATTCGGCCTTGTTGTCTTGGGCGGTTTTCCGCAGGAAAAAGTTTGCGCAGCTGGGCGACGAGGCACCTCTGGATAGGTGTACCTTCATCTCGTACTCCTCCACTGGTTAACAAGTCGCCGTCCGGCCATCACAGAAATTTTAGAGCCTTACGATCTTCAGGAGGGACACATACTTGGTAGAACATGGCCTCGACATCCGACATCATAGCCACGCGCTCCTCACGAAATCTTGTTAAACACCAACAAGCGAGTTGGTAAAGTCCGGCCTCTGTAAGAGCTGGTCGGTGAGAGACGTCTGGTGATACTTGGCTGAACAGTCGAATACCACTCTCACCTTGTCGGGTTTCTGAGGATAGAACACGGGATGATGTGGCAAATACCACGCAATGCTTGACTGGTCGACTTCGCGGTTCTCGACTTTGCTGGCGTAATCGTTCTTGATAAGATCGTTCATGAATACCTTGTACTTCTCGTGAAGTTCTGGTTCTCGTTGAAGACGCTTCTTCAAAAGACTTCGTCGTCTTTCTGTCTGTTGTTTTTGAGTTGCGGCATGGCATGACTCTTCCATGGCAGCCCGATTTCGTAGTGACACTTCTTCAATTGGACGCTTTCCTCCACGCATGATTTCCAGCGCTCTCTTGTCATTTTGTGACATTGACTGTTTGGCATCGTAGTACGAGTCGTTGAACTCCAAGTTGCAATAGTCCTGGAATTGCTGCTCGTTAGACGTAGCTGACGTGTTCTTTCCTCTACCGAGAGGGCCATTGAGTACCCATTCCCGGTGAACTAACAACAGTTACGTTCAATCTCTCGTCGAGACGCTTTATCAGTTTCTTTGCATCTGCCTGTAATTTCGCCGATTCTTCGATTTCTTTCGCTACATCTTTTTCGGTAGATTGAAAATTAAACGAGACTTACCTGTAAGTTGAAGTTTGATTTGGATTCTATGAGTCATTAGCGGGGAGTGTGAGAGTTGTACGAGAGAGAGTGCAGCACATGCGCCCAATCAGACTTTAGAGCCCCAAACCAGAGGCTCAATGCGGAGTGTGAGAGTTTGGGTGGGTGTGATGACCAAAAAATTCTAGCTTGGGAAGTGGCGTACAACTTTCACACTCCCCGCTAATGACTCATAGAATCCAAATCAAACTTCAACTTACAGGTAAGTCTCGTTTAATTTTCAATTCTATTTCGTCATTAGCTATGGTCGTGTTGGAGTTGTACGAGATTTTAGAGCAGCCATTGAGACTCAGGTTTGTCTTTTTTTTTCTTTTTTTTTTAACAACAACCTATTCTTCAAATATAACAGTAAATAACAGGAATTTTTTATCATCACTAACGTCGCATCAAAGTTTAGTAACATTCTTGGATGCATTCAAAAGAGAGTCCCCATAGTTAAAACGCTCTACTATTGGTTTATGGTAATATTGTTGAAAGGTTCTTTCACTGGACCATCCCACCGACGTTAAGATGTCTCCTAAACTAAAACTGTGTTCCGCTAAAAACGAGGACGAAGCCGCTCGAACACTGTGTGACTTGAAAATGGAAATGTCAATCCCTGCCCGTTGAAGAGTTAGCTTAATCCATCTAGAGATTGTGTCGCGAGTGATAGGCTTGTGTGGTTTTATAAAACTGATTAACAACTGCGTGGTGTTGTTCCGTAGGGGTTCAGACCTCTTGAGATATTCTTCGAGGTGCAAAACAGGACAGAGGCGTTGGTCAATTGTGTACCTCTGAAAAACTAATGGTGGGATGTGAGTACCAACTCGTGTCTGCTTGACTTTATCAGCGATAGGAAAGGTATATTGATCTTCTTCTACTATCATGTGATCAATACGCAAAAGGTGTATCGTTTGACATCTTTGACCACTCAATAAAGCTAAGAGAAAGGTGACTTTTAATGTCAGTTCTTTAAGTGGCAATAAGGTCGCATCTTGTTGTAAACGAAAATGACGTAATACTACCCCAACATCCCAAGTGGACTTGTAACGTGGCAAGGCTGGACAGATCTCGAAAATTCCCTTCATGAACCGTTTTACAATGGGTAGTTGCCCAAATGTCAGATCAGAGTTACTCAACTGTAATATCGAGGAAAGTGCACACCGAGCAGTGTTTATGGAACTATAGCTTAACCCGGATTGTCGTAATGAGGACAAAAAATCTATGGCTTGTGGGACTCCAGGTGAAATAATATCACATCCTGTCTCCGTGCAGAAATTAAACCACTTCTTTAAATAAACTCTATATTGAGCCTTTGTCCCTGACCGCCAGGAAGCCATGATAATGTCTATTGCGCGAGCAGAGTAACCGAGTCGTTGCAATTGTTCCCTGATACAAGGCATACTAGAAGCCTCAGCTTCTTCCAAAGAGGGTGTTTTTCCCCTGGCGACTGGGGCAATCGTAACATCGTCTGTGATGGCCGGAGAATTACAGGGGGCTTCACACACAGCGATTTTAGCAACGGGTACCACGTCTGTGTCGACCAATCTGAAGCTACGACAATGCCTCTGGCATGCTCCTGGACAATCTTTTTTAGCACACGTAACACACAACTAAATGGAGGGAATGAATAAAACTGCAAATCAGTCCAAGTGACTGAAAATGAATCAACGTAGGAGGCACCTGGATCAGGTCGGTAAGAACAATATGTCTCAAACTGTTTATTTAATCGAGGGGCAAAAAGATCAATGTTAGGCTGGAAATTTAAGCTAGTTAGTGCTTCATGCAATAACTTTGGATCGAGTTGCCACTCAGTATCCTGGTGCTTGAAGTGACGACTCTCTCTGTCTGCGTCTACATTGTCAATGCCAGGTATGTGGGCTGCCGAAACCCACACTTTGTGTTCAATGCAAAATTCCCAGATCTTACGGGCTATTGCATGACAATCACGGCTATGGCACGACCCCATGTTGTTAATAGTTGCAACTGCTGTAGTATTATCAATAAGAAGCTTCACGTGCTTGGTAGCCACGTCATTGCAAAAGGATTTTAAGGCATAAAAAACAGCTAAAAGCTCTAGAACATTTATGTGAGACACACTCTCTTGGGGAAACCACCTACCACCTGTCTTTTTGTTCCTTAAGACAGCCCCCCATCCTAAGAGGAAAGCTTCAGTGGCTATTGTAAGTTGTATGGGTGGTAAATGTAAAACATTAAAACTAGTATCCAGATTTTTTAACCACCAATGGAGCTCAGAGATACTTTCGCTTGAGAAAACCAATATTGAGTCAAAATTGCCCTTGGCTTGTCGAAGACCAATGGCTTTATCCATCTCTAAATATCTATAGTATAAAGCACCATAACGCACACCTGGCAAACTAGAGACAAGATAGCCAATTATCCTGGCAAGCTGTCGAATGGTAATTTTGTTGGGGCTATTCAAGGTCAATTTTATTATTCCTTTTATTTTGTCTATTTTTTCCAAAGTCAATCTGACTGTCATATTTATTGAGTTTATGACAAAACCTAAAATAACTATCTCTTGTTTTGGAATAAGTGTACATTTGTCTGGATGTATCACCAAACCAAGGGAGTCAAAGAGTTGCACTGTGTCAATAACATTGTGGACACAATTAAGATATGAATTGCCTTGTAAATAAAAATCATCAATGTATCCACTAATAATGCGATTTTGAGCACGTAATGTTGCCAAGGGAGGTTTCATAAGTTTTGTAAAAATCCTTGGGCAGGTGGAAAGGCCATTAGGCAAAGCTGTGTACTTATATAATTTTCCGTTATACATGAACTTTAGATATTTTTGATGCTCAAAATAAATTGGGACACTATAATATGCATCCTTTAAATCTATTGATGCCATCCAACAGTTTTTCGTAACCAAGGCAAGAAGAGTGTGAATACTGTCCATTTTAAAATGGTTTGTATGTACAAAATTATTTAACTGTTTTAGATTTAAAATTAACCGCACAGTGCCATCCTTCTTTGGCACTGTAAAAATGGGAGACACAAATTCTCCTGGCTCATGAAAACACTCAACTATAACCTGTTTTTTGACCAATTTACAAATCTCTTGGTCAGCCAATGGAACATGATCTTTGCAAATAGTATCTTTAGGGTTTGGATGTGACCCTGGAGGGGAAGATTCAAAATCAATCTTTGCCCCTGCAATAAATTGCAAAATTGTTTTGTCAGATGTTAGGTTTTCCCACCTGGCAAGGTAAAAGGCTGTCTGCCCCCCTTGAAACTGCTTGACTCTAGAGTTACAATAAAGAATGTATTTGTGCTGCATAAATTCAGCAAATTGGTTTACCTGTGTTTTTAACGATTGAAGTTGTTGTTGAATTTTTTCTTGATCTGCTGAGATTTTGGGGGAAACGGTGGAGCACGTCTGTACTGCTGACGTGGGTAATTGTTTTTAGGAGGATAAGCATTCCTCCCATTCTGCCATAAAAAAGGTTTTCCAGAGTTGTTTGGTTGAGAATTTGTTGCACTATGGTTTTGTGTTCTAGCATGAGATGGGGGAGCGATAGAGTTTACAACTTTATTTGTAGCTCTAATGTCTTGGACAGTCTTAGCCAAGTCATCCCCGAAAAGCAGCTTGGTGGGTTTCATGTTGCGAGAACATGCTTGTCGGAACTCAAAACTTAAGGAGGGCCTAATGGCTTCCTTACGTTTAAATGACAACTCCTTGTGGATGTGTCCAATTAAAGCAATTGAATCTGTAAGCTGAGAGGCAAGACCTTTATAATCAGGTGTAGCTTTTTTCTCTCTACTCTGGAGAAGACAATCTAATGTACCTGTTATGGCAGATGAGACTCTCAACAAGAGGTCTTGCAAAACAGACAATTTTGTGTCATTACGTTTTACATTGCCATTAAGCCTGCCCCAAATCTCAGTATTAACCTTAGGTACATTTAATTCAGTGCAATTTTTTGGGATAGGATATTTCCCACCAATTTCCTTGCGCTTGGCAAGATCGAAGTCAATAGTGAATTTATTGTTATCAATGCAGCTAACTTTTCATGGGACTTCATCATTAGCAAAGTCCTCCGTGTCACAAGGATGGTCAACCTCTGAATCGCCGTACAGGTTTAATACGTCAGCATCAATAATGCTCTGTTGGTTTGTTTCAGCTTCTGCTGAAGTGTAATTTGCTTTCTCTGAAGCAGTGTGAGAACCACCTGTTGTGGTCTGGCCCGTTCTACTAGAACGAGAACGTTTAGGGCGGCTTTCAGTCGAGCCATCTTGCCCCTCGATTTCGGAAAGTTCGCAACTACGTTTCCCGCCTAAATTTTGATCGGGCTCTGCCCCCTTTTCAACGAAACGCATGAGTAAGTTATGCATATTAGATAACATTGCAAACATAGATTCATTCGAGGGGAGATTTGCATTATTCTTGGATAAATTTAGGTTTGGATTCGAAGCTAGGTTAGCCTCGTCAATAGTATTTATTTTCGGTTCGGATTCGTGATCGCCACGAGGAGATTCACAGTCAGACATGACCGCCTAAAAAAGTAAGAATCGCAAGGATATGGATATATAATAACGTTTACTTAGCTTGAAAACCCGCTCACAAACTGTGTCCGAGGTCCAAAAGCAATCACCAAGCAATTTATTTGCGTAAAGATGCAAAAGATAAAGTCTTGTTAAAGAAATCCCAAAAAACTTGTCTGTATCGGAGCGCTGATCTACACAACTGATTGGGCGCATGCGCTGCACTCTCTCTCGTACAACTCCAACACGACCATAGCTAATGACGAAATAGAACTCCTTGTCAGCCATGATGAACTCCAGAATCTCCGAATCGAATTCTTTCATGGCTCCGAGCGTTTCATTTATAATCATCGTCTCCCGAATTTGCAGCGTCGACCCTTTTTTCTTCGGTGTACTCATGCTAAGAAACTCTCTTCAGATGGCCGCGATACCCACCTCTCGATTTCTTGCTATCCGGCTTGCAGGACCACTTGTCGCAGAGTTCACTGTATTCGTTCAGGGAATTTGTCTGCACACGCTGATTCACAACTAACACGTTGGTTTTTTAATTCATATTTCACAACGATCTTAACAACGCTATACTCAACAATCAATACTAGTTCAGCCATTACTTATAGTCCCGGTTAGGAAACCTCTGACGTATTTACTTTATCAGGTATAATTTAAAGATGTTTTTCGCACATAACGCACTGGCACAACTACAAAGGAACAACATAACTATATAATACTCAGGTAACTATTTTTCTAATTTCGTGTTATTTTCTTTTCTTTTTGGCAAGCCTTTTACTAAATCCATTATTTATTATTCAACCAAGTGTTCACTTTACTAACGTACAACTCTAAATACACGCTATATGAATAATTTGTTAAGTTAATATATTGTTCAACACATAATCATTACACACGTAAAACGTATATAGACTTCTACAACACAGATTGTTTATATTTAGGAATTATTTTATATTACTGCACAGGAGTAAAAGTAGCTTTATTAGATTTGAGATCGCTCGACGTCCATGATTTAAACTTGTCCAGTTACTGTACTTCTTTACTGTATTGTATTCTACGCAAAATCATTCGTCATGTTTTTTGCGTTAGTTGGCACTACTGACCTATACAAGAGTATAGGTCGATGGCTGGCACTTGGCAGAGGGGGTAAATTTGCCTCCTCCCATCATATTCCGCGCGCTGATAACTGTTGAGATACTTCATGTAAGAGTAATCTGAGGAGGAGAGAGCATAAGGCCTAAAGGCGATTCTCCATTACGTTCGCTCCGCCCGCGCGGGCGAAGCGCGCTTTGTTTTTCAGGCCGGTCACGGTCCCATAGTCAGAATTTCAAAGGCCGCTTCGCCCGCGCGGGTGAGGCGGACGGTAATGGAGAATCGCCTTAAGTCAAACGTCGCTCTTCTCATGCGCCGAACCTTATGCAAATGAGCTCAAACAAAGACTTTAATTCGTTTGCATTAAGTTCTGTGCATGAAAAGAGCGACGGTTTGACCTAGGCCTAAGCTCGCTTGCTTATTGAACAACTCATAAATTTCGTCAACCATACGTATACAATAATCACAAGCCGCTCTATACCAAACAGAAAAGAATCCCTGTAAACAAGGCCGTATAATTATTTAGTCGATATAATCGACGCATATTCTATATGTAGTGAGTATAGCGTTGTTTTGTAAAAACAAAGTTGTGCGGTGCCGTTTCGCTTCGTTCTGCGTCGAATATTTTTACTCTCCAAACATGCAGGTGACCAGCGATTTGTCATCTGCATGAGGTAGAATATATAATTAATTTATATTCGATATTCTAAAGTTATTTTGATTTATCCAAAATTTCCGAATATGGTATGATTTTGAGTTTCAAAGTTTCACTACAAGAATACGAAATTATTGTGTTATTCTGTTATTAGTGTTATTCTTGAGTTATATTTAATTTTACTTGTTATTAGCCGACTTCCTGCACCCCTGAAACAAAGGGTTGCTCGATCATCCTTCCATTTGATATTCATTTCAATGGACCATTCATCCCGAAATTTGTAAAATTGGAAAATCAGTTGGGAAATGCGGGTGAAAAAAATAGCTGTGCGAAGTTGTTTAATTTCGTCAGTAATATTATTTGCGTGAAAAAGCGTTTTTCACGCGTAATACTAATTCATACAAAATTTGAAACAACATCAAACGGCAACATCAAAAAAATCGAAACATCAACAACAGCATGGAACAAACATCAACATCAAACGGCGTTATTTTCCAACCTTACAATATTAACCGCTACTAAAGGCCCTGTTACACGGTGCAATTTTCTTGCAACTTGCAATGCAACTCTGCTTCTAAGAGATGTAAATTAGTGAAGAGTCTTGCAGAAGAAAAGTGCATGAAGTGTAATAAACACAAACTTTCGTTGTTCCCAAATTTACATCTCTCAAAGCAGAATTGCATTGCAAGTTGCAGGAAAAATTCCACCGTGTAACAGGGCCATTCTACTTTCTACTTTTCTTATACGTCTGAGGTGCTATTATATCTGCCAAATACACATACCTGCGGCAGGTGACTATAATAGCGAGATAATGTATATGTTGTAAACATTGATACAATTATATTAATTAAGGATACTGCGTGCATAAGTCATTCTGTTCTCAGACTTCAAAATTGTAAGTGCATGAAAATATAGCTAATTTATCGAGACTTCAAAACTATGGGCAGTTCACTATCAAGCCACGATGGAAAGATACGCCTTGCCCTAGTAGGACCGAAAGGTTCTGGAAAGTCGTCCTTCGTCAACGCCATAAGAGAGTAAGGAATCTTATTTTTTTATATTTTCTATTCTCCTTTGCCATCTGAAGCAATTTTAGATTTTCATCTACACAGCAAATAAGGTCGGGCATTTTACTGTATACCTTTGCAACCTATAGACGATGTTCCTCAGTATAGGCTAGCAATAATGTCTATGCCACTGCATGCAGGTGTGTTATAGTTGTAGTTTCATGCAGGGTATTTTCATCTGCACATATATTTTGATATATATAGCTACAATGTGTCCATTGCTTTGCATTTCCAGAAACTATGTAGCTATACCTATAGAGCTTTAAGTCTGAACAAACTTTTCTGAAGTACTGCATATCATATATGCAAAAATGTGAAATATATGCATTTAACTACGCAATATATGTAGAAACCTTCATTTTCTTCAATTGATGCGCATGTTAACTAGAGAAGCCAATATCAAAGAGTTCTTTAATCTACTTGAGAATTGGATGAACCACATGCAAATATCAACTAAATCTGACAGCTGTTCATCACAGGGTTGCTCCACTCAAATACACAAATCTGTCTCTGGAAACATTCAAACCTTTCAATATTGCTATATACATGCATGCATGAACCAATAAATATGTTAGTGCGTATACATGTTCGGGAACTTTGATTCTAAAATAAGTCGATTCAATTGTTTGCTTTTCTGAGACAGACATATTAAGATATGCCGCGGTACACAACTTATGAACCGTCTGAATATATAGACAAACAGAGAAACATAGACAAACATGCAAGTCATCTCTGACTGTATATCACCAGACCGCTGCTAACTGTCCTATCCAAGTTATAGGCTTTATAGGCCAATATAATTTAAATTTACTCGCTGTTCTCAAGGACATAACAGCAAGAATGAGCCAGTTTGTTTTGATGAAGTTAGTGACACCTATAACAAACAGACAAGAATCTCTCTAAACCAACCCGTATATATATTTAGTCTTTTTAAACGCATGATCGATATATGTAGTGAGAGAGTTACGATTTGCAGGATCACTTTTTCACTGATAATTATAGAACAAGTTTCCAATTCATTGAAGCGTTGTTTTTTTTTATGATAAGAAAGTTGTGCGGTGCTGTGTCGCATCGTTCTGCGGTGAATATTTTTACTCTATTTACAGGTGTCCAACAATGTTATAATTCTAGTTAGAATTTATAATTATTTTATATTCAATGTTCTCAAGTGATTTTGCAATTGACTTCTTCGAAATTTCCGAACATGGCATGATTTCGAGTTTAAAAACGATCATTCACTATAAAAATATAACTTTACGGGTTATTCTTAATTCATAATACTTGTCATTATAACTTATGGCTATAATACGACATATATCCGAACTCGCATTTTGCGCAAATAGTAATTAGACTCTTCATAATATAGAAATCTGAAAATCGAGGCAAATGTGGAAACAAAGCGACATATTTATAGCATCCAGGATCCAGCTGTTCTACGCCACGATTAGGAAGCGATCTCTTTGTGGAACGCAATTAAATAAACAGGCATATTTTTTTCTAATTAAGCAACAGCTATATGGTTGGAAACACGCAGTGTTCCCTTGTAAATTAATTAAAAAACATATACCAGTGTTTTGGTAATAAGAAATTATATGCATGCCAATTACAAATATTTTCGCAAAAAGAAATTATGCATCCCCATTACAAATATTGCCTTTTTTTAATTGTAGAGGTCATGTTAGCGTGCAAACTGCACAAATTGACGTCGACGTATCTGAACGCCACGATTACACTTATCCGACAAATCCGCGTCTTATATTCTGTGATCTGCCTGGATATAGTGAGAAAAACCACCCGAATCTTGCAAACTTTTGGGACACGTATAATCTGGAACAATTCGACGGCCTACTTATCTTCACAAAAGACGAAATGACAGATTTCGATCGGGCATTGGCAAAGAAAGTTAAAGGCTACGACAAAAAAAGAATTTCGGTTATTCGTGCGTGCATGGATATCTATATCAACAAAGGTAAGGTCGAAAAAGAAACACCTCGCAAAGAAGACTCGACACAAAACACAAAAAATACAACAACAGTTAAGGAAATAAAATCTTTAAACGATTATTTGGAACAAACAAGAGTTAACATGGCGAAAGACTGGTCGTGTAAAAAGGAGGACATATTTTTGATCAATAATAAAGATACAAACCAGTTGGATTTCTTCCTCTTGGCTGTGTCTATTATGCAATCTGTTCTTCACTTTCAAACGAGTAAGTAGCCCATCATTATTGTGATGCAGCTAGGCAGATTACAGAAAAAAAATAGTTGAAACGACTGCTTGATTAACATTCCTTTTTATGCTCTACAAATGGCCAAAGGTTCCGAAACTTTTCGCCAATGTTTTCCCTCTCGCATCTCCTAAATGGAGACTCTAAATATATGTATATTAAATACTTACAGATAAGACAAGTGATTTTAATGAAGAATATTTTGCTGCGGAAAGAAGACAAATTTTAAATGGTGGTGTTTTGGGAATTGAGGAATTGCTTAAGAAAAGGCTTGATGGATGGAAAGAAGTGAAGATAAGATTTGCCGTAGCAGGGATTTCTGGTGCTGGAAAGTCCTCATTCATAAACACAATAAGAGGGTAAAAAATGACTGAAACATTTGTTTTAAGAATGATATCATTCCAACCCAACTGAATGTGAGTGGCAAAAATACTTACCAGGAACAACCTTTTCATCATCACAACTACTATCATAACAATATTTATTGTGGATCTTATAGTGCATGCTTGAATATAAATAGAGATTTACGCTCTGTACAAAGATGATATATAGAAATCGTTCTTTACTTAGGAAATTAATTTTATGCAACTTGATCGGACGTACACTTTCTTTCGTAATTTTTATATGGGATTCGATTTTTCCCAGTAGTAAAAAACTGTCGGGCGGTATTGTGGGGGTAATTTGTAACATTTATTCAAGATGCGAACATATATGAGTGAAATTCCAAACATATTCCCAAATTTCAACACATTTTGCTTTCAATACATATATGATAACAGCAATTGGTTCCGAAATGCATGCTTTACATTCTTAAAAAGTGACTGGTGTTATTCTTTTATTTTTTATCTTGGGGCGTTTTCGGTGGGAAAAAGAAAAATTTCGTGCTTCCTCTCTAATGAAATCGATGGGGTCATCCGCGGACTTTTCGTTGGATGCGTCAACTATATAGCTGTTTACGATTTCCTACTCTTACTCTTAGAATATTAGTCAATTTTTATTCAATTTTTTTCCTGAAAAAAATTTTTCTAAAAATGTAATCGAAATCATTTAAGCCGTCGGAAGCCATCACCAAAAGACGCTATAAAGCTCCCCAACCGTGGGTTTTCTATATAGCGTTGTTCCACTCTATTATTTCAAATATCCATAAGCTATGAGTTTGTAGCCTACGTATAGACAAAGTATATTGACAATACAAACAAGCTTTGCTTACATTAATATGAGGGCTATCAAGGTGCGCTTGTGCAGAATGCACGTGAAATTTTAATATATGACGCTGAGAGAGAATTCCCTGCGATTCATAAATGGTTTGCTCTATATAAATGATTTCTATTCCTTGCCTTTTATTAGGGTTGATGATGACAGCGAAACGTCAGCAAAGGTGCGCGTTGTAGAGACAACAAGCGAAGTTGTGGAATACGAACTTCCTCGGAACCCAAATATTCTTCTTTGTGATTTACCTGGCATCGGAACGCCAAACTATCCTGATCTTCAAACATTTTCAAGAACAATTGATTTTGAAAAATACCACATCTTTCTCATATTTTGCTCTTCTCGTTTCACATGTACTGTGATGGATATGGTGAGAAAAGTGAAATCTCTCGGCAAGTCTTTTTTTCTTATTCGCACAAAAATCGATCACGATTTTCAAGCAGAAGCGAGATATGAAGCTACATTTAACGAAGAAGAAGTGTTGGAGAAAATTAGAAAGTATTGTGAATATTACGTGAAAGATTTGATATCCAGCGAAGACAAAATTTTCCTCATCAGTAATCGCCATCCGGAGAAGTGGGACTTTGACCGTCTGATCAAAGCAATGAGCGACAGTTTGCCTGTTCTCCAAAGAGAGAGTTTAGTTCTTTCCTTGACAAATGTTACGCTCGGATGTTTGGAGAGAAAGGCAGAATTTTTTAAAGGTGAGAATTACTTAATAACGTTCAAGTGATTTACTATTAGACAAATGTATGCGGGTTACTTGGCGGACGATTTAAACTTGTTGCCAAATGAAACACTTTTAACTTTGATTCTTAATAACCTTTCTTCTTAAACTAGTTCACCATGAGTTCAGTAGAAATTTATTTAGAAATTTATTTTAAAATTAGAGTAAAAATTTTAACAACTTTCCATTTTTTTAATCTTGGAAAATGATGAAAATAAACTATCAAGGAAAGAGCATTTTTAAATTTATGAAAATTGCAAAGTGTTGTAATTTAAATAGCGCACTTAAAGTATAAAATTTTGCGGACTTTCAAAGGCTATATATTTCCACATTTTACAACATTTGACGTCAAACTTTGCAATTATATTAATTTTAATCCCTCCGGAAAAATACTTTTCCAACGAGGCAAGTCTTCAGAGCTGCATTAGAACTGGTAAGATGATTTTGAGGAGGCTCTATACCTCATCTCTAATGGTATATTCCTAAAATATTATATAGCTGAAGCTGTAGCAGTAGCAGCTCTTTCAGAAAGATCAAAGACACACTCAATTCCCGAGAAAGAAGTTTCAGTGAACCTTCAACTTATCCATGATACCGTCAACTCTTACTACGAAAGTTTTGGCTTCAACAATTTTACGTCGGAAAATCTCGAGATAATGGATGAAGGTAAAAGAGAGGTAGTTAAAAGATATAAGCTTACATCTCCGTCACAGTTGTCTAAATTGATGGCAGAAACGAAAGTTTCCTTGGTCAATGGACCTCAGGCGGTCTCCAGGTATATTCCATTCATAGGAAGAGCAATCGCAGGTAGTGCCTCATTTGCTTTTACTCTGCGATTCCTTCAAAATTCTATTGACGAAATGAAAAGTGTGACCGTCGCTGTTTGGATAAAGGAAAAAAAGCAATTTATCAACGACGGGTCAAAGAAAACTACTGAAAAAAAAGAAAATAAAGAAAATGCCACCGATTTTAGCATGATGGCAAAAACTGCAAAATAAAGCAACTGATTGCAAATAACAGAATATAATCCATATAGCAGTAATATGATCTAATGTAATGTATTTTATATATAGGATGACACTTGTAAACATCGCGGAAAACATAAGTTTATACAGTGATCGTTCAGTTAATTATTTACTTCAATTTACTCTTTTACTCTCTTACATTTACTTTTTAGACTTTTTGATAAATCTTATTAAAAGTATTTAAAAAACTATTAAAATTATTATTAAAATAAGAAGATTCCAAAGAAAATACAAGTTTAATCAATATAATATTGTAATGCTGATACAATACTAATACTATATATTATAATATACTTTTATCGCACTCTATGAAACAAGGTTATACCCATCTGAATGAAACTATTTTTGTGCCGCCGCAACTTTATGAAATATAACATCATAACTAAATAACAAAGTTAATGTTTTCAGTTTATGCCAGAATAAGATGTTAGGCATCTTTGAACTTCTGCATGAGACATGTAAGGGTATAAAAGTTTGAGAAAAAGCTATAAGGATTGAATAATCGTATGACGGAATTCGGAAATTTTTGCAACATTCGTCTCCATTGTTCGGTTATTTTAACCTTGTTTTTTTGAAAAACATTTTAACCACATTTTTATATACAACTCGAAGATTATGCGTGGGTAAAACCCACGTTATACACAAAGTTAACCCCAAATATACACATTTATATTGGAGAAGCGTAAATTTTCTAACTTGTTATTCAGCCGAATGATTATACAAGTCGTTTGTTATCGATTGTCAAGTCCACACGCGTCTTATTTACGCAAACGTGCATGTATAAAACCGCACTGTGGAGAGCCACCATGGCGCTCATATCAGCGACAAAAATTTTATCTGATTTTAAAGCGCCCGTCCGTTGTTGTTGTTGTTAGGGGGCGACGCTCTTTAAAAAAACCCTAAGGCTCTTTCATTACTTGTTTGATCGGAATGAAACTTGGCACAATTATTCTAAGCCTTATTCCGCATCGATTGATGGAGTTCGAATTTTTACTTTTGACCTTTGAAGCAAGTTACAAGCAATTCTCGATATATTTGCAGCAAATAATATATACATATCATTAATATTCAGCCTATATATAAGTAAACGGAAACGATTAGAAATACATTGTCCTCTCCATTGTTATAAATACAATGCAGTTCAGAAATTAAACTCGGTTACGCAGTTCCTGGTCCACTATACAGGGTGTCCCAAAAAAAACGAAAACTATTGAAATCACCCATAACAATGCCTTTGTTAGAGTTTGAATGCTTAAGCACTTAAGCACTCTGTTGGGCCCACAAGTGTATAAATCGGGGTTGCCATAAGCATTTTTATGCATGCATATGATGCAGTCAAATTTGCTTGTTCGCAAAAATGATATTTATTAGCAATATTTACAATTTACAAATATGGATAACATGTACAGGGTGTACACCTGTACAGGGTGTCCCAAAAAAAAGGAAAACTATTGAAATCACTCATTGTTAAAATTTGAATGCCGTGTTCACGAATTATAACCCGTGGGGATTTAATGCAACTTATAAAATGCTAAATGCTTTGTGTTGCTAGAGAAAGGGGACATGTCGAAGGTCATCGTCCTTGAGATGCACATTTAAATAATGTTATCCATATTTGTAAATTGGAAATATTGTTAATAAATATCATTTTGCGAACAAGCAAATTTTACTGCATCATATGCATGCATAAAAATGACTACATGGCAAACATTTATACACCTATGGGTCCCAACAGGGTGCTTAGGCATTCAAACTCTAACAATTGCATTGTTATGGGTGATTTCAATAGTTTTCGTTTTTTTTGGGACACCCTGTAGTACGATCGTACTTGTTTTTAAAACAATTAAGATTGCGGGCAAATTCTAATTTGCATGCATGCAGTTCACTATAATTGTTAGCTACAACACCTTCGCCATCCCAAAAGTTGCAGAATTAATTTGGTCATTGCTTTCATGCCGATTTTACTTTATTTCAAAAACAATGACAAAATCCATTTTTTGTTTACGAATTCGTGAAGCACGAACGACAAATGCGCGACGTTACCAGCGAAACTGTCCTATGTATACCAAGGCGTTCCTTAAAACGTCGCAGAGTTCTCGTTGTATATTTTCGGATATATACCTTTCTATTGAATATTTAGAAACTAGAAACTAGAAACTTTGGGTGGTATTAGAGTTATTAATTATTCCGTAAAGCACTTTGGTGAAAAGGCGTCTCAGGATGGACACCTGCTGCATAAATATATAGCTATGTAGCAACGCAACTTTGACATGTATTGTAAACATTACACAATTATAAGTTCATACGGAGCGTCAATTATACCGTGGTAACAAATCTCTAAGTATCGAATAGAAAAATGCCAAAATTTAATCTCTTTCAGATGAAAAGGAGTGACTCGCAACAAACGTTGGGCAGGGATGGAAAGATACGCCTTGCCTTAGTGGGACCGAAAGGTTCTGGAAAGTCGTCATTCGTCAACGCCATAAGAGAGTAAGGAGCCTTTGTTATGAGTTATGATTCTTATATGATTCTTATGATTCTTAATTATTATTCTTATTTCATTTTTTCTCTTAAATAAAACCTGAACCCATATGGTCCTATATATAAGCATGCATTCGCGTAAGCATAGCTAACTTTTATTAGGTGGCCTTATTATAGCTTTGCGAAAATTATCCAGGCAAGTTAACAAGGCTAGCTTTTAAAACGAATCAACATTATTTACCTAGCCTATATTACCGGCATGCATAGGTGAACCTAGCTAACTTGCTATTAAATGCACGGAAAATTTTAAATACTGCTAGTTTTTATGGGTCAACAAATGCATAATAAATTATGCGGTGAAAAAACAAGGAACGATTCATAATCTGTGAGCTTAAAAGCGTTTTTAAAGGGGGGTGCATGTCTACAAGAATTCGACTGCAACTACTGATTGAAACTTTGAAAAATAACATTTGATGTTTAGTCCTTGAGAATTTTGTACTTTTTTGATTGTTTAAAGATTGAGTTATTAACATTTACTAAATAATTATGCGAGAATCCATAAACTGCATGCGCTGCATGCTTTGATAAAGCAGCAAAATAATCGGCAATATTTACTTCATTTTTAGTCCTCATCCCCATTTCTATACACCCATTTTGGTAATTTCATATAAGATTTGCTCAGGGAATTATTAATTACTTGGTCTGAAATGACGAGGGTTATTGCTGGCATGTATTTCTAGTTTTATAAAATAGTTTCAGTGATGTTTGAAAACCTGCTGTACCTATAAAACTTCTTAGATATTCGGTAATATGTTTGGGAGAGTTACTTATATAAGTCATTTTTAATACTTCTAAGATTATGAGTAATTGAATAATTAATCAGATAAACTATCCATAAGTGGCTATTTTCATTTATACATATTTTCCAATTTTAGAGGTCACAATTACGTTCAGACTGCCCAAATCGACGTTGACGTTAACATATTGGAACGTCACGATTACAGCTATCCAACAAATCCTGATCTTATTTTCTGTGATTTACCTGGGTATTGCACAGAAAACTATGCCGATCTTGAAACCTTTTGGAAAACGTATCGTTTAGATAATTTTGAGGGCCTACTTATCTTCACAAATGATGTAACGACAGTTTTAGATCAGCAATTGGCAGAGAAAATTAGACAATGCAAGAAAAAGCGGATCTTTGTTATTCGCGCGCAGATGGATAACTACATCAGCAAAATCTGCTGTGAAGAAGAAAAAGCAGCTCAAAGCACAGAAGTGGCGGCTCAAAGAGAAGAAGGAGCAGCTCCGAAGGATGAGCAAACAACTCAAAACGAAAAAAGACCAGCTGAGAACGAGGACGAATCAAGTCAAATCGATGAGAAAACCACTGAAATTGAGGAGGAAATGCCTCAAGCTGACGAGACTCCTCGAGAAGAAAGAGAAAAGGAATTTTGTGCGACTACCAGAGATGAAATGGCCCGAAATTGGTCCTGCGAGAAGGAAAATATATTTCTGATTAATAACAAAAATACGGAACAATTCGACTTCTATCGTCTGGCAGTAGTTATCATGAATTCTTTTCCTGATTCTCAAAAAAGTAAGTGGTGAATCATATTCTCCGGATGGATTAATGTAGACTAACCGATATTTCGAGCTAGGTGAATTAGTTGAACGTTTACCCAATTGTATAAATCAGCCAAATTTATTTCTCGTATACTCGACCATGGTTGAATATACCATTTTCTGGTATTCTCTACCATGGTCGAATATACCATTTTCTGGTATACTCTACCATGGTCGAATATACCATTTTTTGGTATACTCTACCATGGTCGAATATACCATTTTCTGGTTTACTCTACCATGGTTGAATATACCATTTTCTGGTATTCTCTACCATGGTCGAATATACCATTTTCTGGTTTACTCTACCATCATGGTTGAATATACCATTTTCTGGTATTCTCTACCATGGTCGAATATACCATTTTCTGGTAAACTCTACCATGGTCGAATATACCATTTTCAGTATACTCTATCATAGCCGAATATACCATTTTCCAGAATACTTGACCATAATGACCATGGTCGAATAATTATACTGTTTTTTGGCATTATATGTCGTGTTGAAAAATACCGGTTGGATTTTATCAATCGTATGAATTTATTGTGTCATAAGACGTGGAAAACATTTCAGCCCAATTCGAAGTACTCGCAGCCACTTGAAACGTTTATATGTATTTATATAGGTAAAACGAGTGACTTACCGGAAGCATATTTTGCTGCTGAAAAGGACCAAATATTGAGAAACGGTGTTTTGGATATCAGCACAGTGTTCACAGAAAAGCTTGGTGAATGGGAAAATGTAAAGATAAAAATTGCCGTAGCGGGGAATGCTGGTTCGGGAAAATCTACATTCATAAACGCAATTAGAGGGTAAAGCTAACTTCATTTTTTCAGTCCATGTGAACTCTATTTAAATGTAGAACAAGGCCAGAGATTCCCATTTCAGGCTTTTTGTCGGTTGTTTTTTTATCCATTTTAGTAGTTCTACGGCAAATTTTGTTGATACTATTCCGAATATATACTTGTAAGTCTTGTATAGTTTCTAATGCCATTTTATTAATTCAAGCAACATATGTAGAAGACAGACCTTGGGTCATAGACCTAAATACGAGCCTAAAGAATCGATTAAGGACTACAAAAGTATTTTCAAAATACTTTTCTTAAATATAAAATTATAAGGTTGAAAAACAGCCTTAGCGGCGTGTTTTGATCATTTCATAGGGCGGCGGAAATTTCACGCGCGGCACATGCGCTAGGATGAACTCTGATGTGAATGAATTATGTTAAGCTGTACTGCATGTAACTGTAGTTTGATGAAACTGTTGTCTTCTGAAACTACAAAATGATCTCACGTTTTTGCTGATTGTAGACTTGAAGATGACAGCGAAATGGCAGCTGAAGTGTGTGTCGTAGAAACGGCAACTGAAGTCGCAGAGTACGAACATCCAGAGAATCCAAATATTTCCCTTTATGAATTGCCAGGGATTGGAACA